>NC_134367.1:9007311-9333248 GCF_035582795.1 Mycteria americana | reverse complement strand
AGCTCAAGCACTAGTATGTGATTGTCCAGAGCATTTAACTCTCATCACATTTTTGTCAGCTAGCACTCTTCCAAATAGTGCACAGGCATTGATCAGAGGCTAACGCACAAGAGAGAATTTCTTTCTAGGCAGTAAGAGCAAAACTGCATCAAGTTTGGCTCCTTTTCCTTTCTGAGTTTGCCACCTGTCCCCTGCAGACTTTGCATCCTCAGATATTTTCACGTGACCTCATGCTACAAACTAGGACATGCAACACTTATTTTCCTGCTATGAAAACATCACTCCAATGATTTGCAACACAACCCTTATATTATTTTGGACACTTTCAAGCAGTAGTGACTTTTATGTTTTCTACTTGTTTGGGTCTCAATGGAAAATATTATGGTGGACTTGGCAGGGGGGTGAACAACACAAAGGAGGGTTAAGAGAAAAGTAACATGCAGAAAAAAAGAACAGTATATGTTATTCATTATTTCTTCAAGATAATACTAACGAGATAAGACTATTTAGTTGATATTGGAAAACAGAAAATCTGTCCATTACCTTGCAAAGGACCTTAAAGCTTTCTCCTACATATCACCTTTAACACTCAGCCTGCATTGTTGTATATCTGTCTCTGCAAGTTTAGGGATAGACACCAAAATCTGCAAGAGCTACACAAACGCACAAGAACTCTGTAGCACATTTACTGAACTTATTTTTCAAAACAACAAATCTGCTTTGACCAACGTCATTATAAAAAGTAGGGCTGAAGTACACACTCGCACAATGAGATCTCACCATTTACGTCTTGAACAACATCTCAGAATACAGGCTATCAAGACATTCTAACATGGTCCTAAACATGTCTTTCACGCTTAGCTCAAGTTGCCCCATGCCCATTTCTTCAAGCTTGGGGATAACCAGGGAACTGCTTTCTGAGAGCCGCTATGTATGTACAGCGTGCGTCCTGTACGTCATATACCTCCCATACTGGCTTGGTGCTGCTGTGCTCACCATCCACACTTAGTACAAAAGGCAAGTGAGACTTGGAAAGATCTTACCAAAGGATATAAAATTCTGGTAGGGATGGACCCCGCTGACTCACAAGAGGTGTCTCTGAACTCCTCTGTGACTCCGTTGGTTTGACTTTCCTTGTATTCTGTAAATAGATGCCAAAATTTCTAAGGGAGCCTGAAGGCTCTGTAGTTTTAACAAAGCAGAAGAAGCTCACATGATGGATTCCTAGGCGGTATCTAAAACACTTAACAAAACAGGGCCAGGGACCATTCTCTGCTTTGAGGTACATTGGCACAGATTGGCTCTACCTACGCTGCTGAAGAATTTGTGATGGGTTCCCTCTGGTCCATTTATGGTGCCCCACCGGCTGTAGGGCATAAACAGAGTAATTTTAACTGAGAGGTAGGTAAAACATCTTATTCTTGACTCCTAGTTCTGTGTGTGATACTAACAGGCTCCCTCCTCCCACTCCCTCTAGAACTGGAGTCACCCCTGAATTTGGCCTCATTTCAGAAGATAAACTACAGCTGCTCTGGGAATATGCCATTGGCTACCTGGGCAGAAAGTTCAAGTGAACTGGGAAATGATTGATTAAGCAAATGACGAAAAGAGCATAAGAAAGGGGCGTAGTGGGAGATTTTACCTGTGTAGATACCGAGCAGAATAGACCCTATAAAGTGAAAGAAATAAAGCTGGAGATATACGGAGCCTGATTTATAAAGCTTCCATGATAGCTTTGCGTGTGCATGACCCTTTGTACTGCTCCAGGCACACCTCACACGCAGCTTTCTTAGCAGTGGGTTGCAAGCCACCTATAAGTTGGCTAGGCTTCACCACTCAGGCTGGTACATACACCTGGACTTGCACATTTTTTATCTGCTGTCTTTTGGTAGCATAGAGAAGTCCAGCTAAAACCAGTTTTTATTTAAGATCTCCACAGCTTGAAACTCTTTTGTCATGAAACCCCCTTTTTTCTCTTTATAAATTTTTTACAGCGGAGACCTAGGCAGGGGGACTCAGATTGTGCTGCTGTCACTATCCTGGATACAATGGCTGACCTCAGCACATCTGCTTCTGTAGTATTTGCTCCTGTAGAGCTCCCAGAAGAAAGTAATGCAATCTACTGCAATCAGCAGCAGCGAGGCGTTATGTTTCTGTGGCACATTTTTAAACAAATACGGAAGGCGTGTTTGTAGAGCAGAGACCAGATAGCCTTTACTGGTTGAAAGCACAGCTAGCTTCATCATCACCATTCATCTGCACTAAAATATGAGAGGTGTGTCTTTTTGAAACCCTGCATGACCAGTTAGTCTTTAAAATAGTACTTCCTATATACTGGGAAGGTCTTGGACTGAGACTTTCTTTTTAAAGTATAATGAGAACAAAGCACAAATGAAAATCAGCAACCTAGCCCACACTCCCTCCTTAGATGTTATAATGAGAAACTGTTGCAACTATGACTGCATAGTTTGGAGTTGTATGCTATGCTCTGAGTTTACCTCCTACAGATGTTCATTCTCCTGGAACATCTGTATCGGATGCTTTTTATTGATCATCACATGTTGATATCTACAAGTTCATTTGGAGGCCGTTTCTAACATCTATAGGCCATTTTCACAAACAGATGTGTGTCTTTAAAAATGTCTTTTAAAAGGCCATCTAGTGTTAATATGACTATTAAATATAGGGAACGAAGACTCAGAGGCTGACATATACTAGGAAAAACAAAAGGAACATAGAAAACAATAGAATCACTGATTACATATGTAGCCTTAGGAAGGTCAGCAGCATAAAAGCAAAACAACTTTCATTCCAGAAAATGTACCCAGCATTATTGGCTTTGGATCATGTAGCTATAGGGGGGTTTCCTATTGATTTTTGTCTCGGCTTTGACTAGGAGTCAGATGGCTAACCTGCTACACAAAGCTGTAACTGCGCTGTGCACAGTCCCATTCAGGGTCTTTTCCTAGACATAAAGGCTATTGACTATAGATCTTGTTTTCTACTCCCCTGTGCTATAGGGCCACTTCTGACTACCACAGAGCTCTGGGCTGGCAGATTGTCAGCTATTTCTTGGGACAAGTTCCAAACTTCACTTTCTTTTATTAACCATTTCAATATTTCTTCCTTCCATCTGGCTCTAATGCTTATACCCCAATGCGGTCTTTATGGGCTTTGCAGCACCTAGGGCAGTACAGCTTTTCTTTTTGGCAGCCAGTAAGAGCCATGGACTCTTTGCTTGCCTTTACTTCTGCATGTCATATTAGTATAAGCTAGTGTAATTGACTGTAGCTGGCATATGTTGCCAATGTTGTTCAGCTGGCGCAGTGAAGGGACTTCCTGAAGAAAAGCGAATTTTTCCACAGTGTTTTCAAGTCTGCCCATGTAAACTTATAATTGCCTGGAACCTGTATGTTGGAGCAAGGCTCTGACCAACAGGCAAGCAGATCTCACACTGTTCTAACAGATGTAGATAAGCAGAGACTGCCAAGTGAGTGTATTTACATCAGTTGTGTTAACCGAAGGCATAATTTTCAGCTGAAAAGGCTACTTACAGTTTAGATAGCTTTAGGCTTGGGATTGTTTTACTGCCTTTTAGCAGAAATTTTTTTAAAACTCAGCTCCTCTGTAAACTTTGAGCTAGGCGATGTCTTGGAGTGGAACAGGGCATTATCATAGAAAAGTGCCTTGTCCCTTTTAAATGTGCCTTCCCTCTTTTTCCTCTTTTAATTCACCATCTGAAACTAACCAAGATGATCTTCTGCATTCCTGCCGAGCTTCATCTGATGAGGTCAGCAGTCTTGTTCTCTGCATTTTTTTCTGCACAACAGGGGTAGTCACAATATAGTGCAACCCCCTGGTAAGGGTGATACTACACGGATTCTTAAAAAGAAAAGCATGTGTGCCAATTTGGCTTGAATTCTTTGAACACATTGCTGCATTGTTAATGCAGGGGGAAAGGATGGTCATATAATCTGTCTGCATTTCACAACTGCTCCTGGTGCCACATGACACTACAGAGAGATTTCTTTACTAAGTCAGAGAGCACATTACAAAGGGTAAATGCGCTGAATTGGATTAAAAGCTGGCTTGAAAAGAGGAAATGGTTTGTGCTGGAAAAGAGCGGACAATTCCGGATGACGAACAGTAATGACAGGGTTGCTGCAGCAAAGCTCAGTATTAAAAAAACTGACAATGATGCATATTAATAATAATACTTTGCTCTTCTATAGCACTTTGTTTTTTCAAAGTACTTTACAAACATCTAATTAATCATTATCTAATTAAGAATGACTTTGAAAGGGGCTGGGGGGGCGTGTGTGACAATATTTAAAATATGCCTTTTTTTGATAATGGCACAAAATAGGAGGAGGGCAGCAGCCACAAAGGCACAGAACATACACATTCAAAATGTTTTGGATAGATGAGGTTTATGGTCTGATAATTGGCTTATGCAGTTCAGCATAGAGAAGCATAAAGTAATGAGAGAAGGGAGGATCAAAACTATCCACAGAGACTATAGCCTAAAATGAAGCACAATACAAACCAAGAATGGACTTGGACGTGATAATGGATAATGCAGTAAATCCCTCTCTACAGTGTTTGGCAGAAGCAGAAAAGGCCTTGGGATTTACATTGTATATATAATCAGTGTCTTTTTCTGTTAAATAGGGCAGTAATGAGACTACATTAAGAATATCATGCATTTATGGTCTCCTTAAGCCAAATTCCCTACTAATTTACCTGTCGCACAGCCCTTTTAAAGTCATCAGAATTACAGGGTCCATAATTTGACCTCATATTGTTAGTGTTGATCTTACTGCTAAAGAAATTCAGGGCCAAATTGAGATGTCATTTAGTTATAGATCAAGCCCATAAGCAGAGGAACAAGTCAGCATCTGCAGAAGCTGGTATCAGCGCCCCGTCCATCTCCTAACACAGTGAATTGGGACCTGTTTGGAAGGGCTAAAGGGGCCCCATCAGCTCACATCACTGTATCTGAAGCAAATGCAGAATTTTGTCCTCTCTGTAAGATTCTGGTGAGGGGAAAGTGTTACAAAGGGACATGATCATACATGGAGCCAGCACAGTATACAACCAACCATGACAGCTGATTCACAACTATGTAAATTGATATTCAAAGTCATTGCAAACCAAATGACACTTACGTTTGGAAGATTAGATGGCTGTCTCCCTCATTTTCACCTCCCCACACCACATTCACTGAAATTCCTCTGAATATTGCAGGAACATTTGGTATTTGGAGGAGACAGCATATCTAATGACTATCAGCTGAATCAACTCTACTTATTATAGGAAGGACATTGCTGATAATGAAAAGGCGCAGCAAAGGCCATGCAAAATGATTATGGGTCTGAGTGCATAAGTTATGAAAGAAGATTGGCTTATAGTAGAGAAAAAGAGGCTATCTTAGAAGTATATATGACTCCGAAGGGATCAGATAGACACCAGCAAACTGATTAGAATAGTAATTAATTTCTTTATAATACTAAAGTTTATGTTAAACATGTGGAGGGGAAGTAGCTTTCACAAGAAGAAATGCAAGCAGTATTTCTTAGCAGAGATGATGGTGGAAAAGAAACCCACAGAAACACCAGCAATTAAGCACAAGGCAAATTTTCTTCAACATACTCAGAAGAGGAATCACATATGAAATGAGTATGGTGGCTTGTTTTGTTGAAGGAAAAGGACCCAGTTTCTGAGAAAAAAATGTGTGATGTGTGAGAGTTTTCCTGTTACACTCTCCAACTATCTCACACTTATGTAGGTTAATTCACACTTCTAGTCATGTATGCAATTAAAAAATTTATACCCTGGAGAAACGGTGGTGTCAGGTGGCTCTACCCACAGCTGAAGTATTGTGTAGATATAACTGCAGCTACCAAGGAACACTCATATATCTCAAACTCAGTTTTCCCTCAGCAGGTTACAATTACTCTTATGTTAGCTATTTGTACTTCTGCAGGGCATTGGTGGGAATGGAGTCTTAATGTATCAGGTTATACACAATAAATGGTTCTAGGTTCACTGCCTGGTTTCACTCCTTACCAGCCCTCTTCTTAATCACTGACCTCATTTCGATTTCTACACTTTTTATTTGACCTCAGCAATGTTGCTTTTCCAGAGGAATATAGGGACCACACTGACTATTCAGTGCTCCATTTCCTCTACTGTTGCTGTCATGACAGGAAGCAAAATCAATATCCATTAATGAATATCCATTCATGTCTTCGATGAAACATATGCTACAAAGCACCCCAAGTCAGATTCAAAACCTTGAGAACAAAAGACCATAAGCCTGGAGAACTGCCAAACCCACAGGGAGAGAACAGGAGAGACGAAGGGCATTATCCAAGTCCTCAAGCGGAAGCGCTTCCAGCAAGTTTGAGGAAGTAGGTCACAAACCATTAGAGAAGAATGGAAAAAAAACCTGAAATGATTGCTTTCAGCCTTATGTAAGGCTGTGCTGGTTTTGGCTGGGATAGAGTTAGTTTTCTTCATAGTAGCTAGGATGGGGCTATGTTTTGGATTTGTGCTGGAAACAGTGTTGATAACTCGGGGATGTTTTTGTCACTGCTGAGCAGTGCTCACACACAGTCAAGGCCTTTTCTGCCTCTCACACCACCCCACCAGCGAGTAGGCTGGGGGTGCACAAGAGGTTGGGAGGGGACACGGCTGGGACAGCTGACCCCAGCTGACCAAAGGGCTATTCCATACCATGTGATGTCACACTCAGCATATAAAGCTGGGGGAAGAAGAAGAAAAGGGGGGATGTGGTATATTGTGCTGCAGCAGTTATACCTCTGAAGGGATTGTGGCCTAAGGATAAGTCCATGCTGGAGAAGGTAAACCTCAAGGCATCTATGACTGTGGATGAGTCCATGCTGCAGCAGGTACACCTTGAAGCATCAGTGGCTGTGCATGAGGTCATGCTGGAGTACCTCAAAGCATGTGGCCATGGATAAGCCCACACCAGAGCAGGTACACCCCTGGAGGGACTGCAGCCATGGGTAAGGCCATGTTGCAGCAGGTTCACTCCTGAAGAGACTGTGGCTGTGGGTAAGGCCACACTGGAGCAGGTACATCTCTGAAGGCATTGTGGCCCATGGAGAAGGCCACGCTGGAACAGCTGCACCTCAAAGTGACTGTGGCTGTGGATAAGTCTATGCCGCAGCAGGTATACCCCTGGAGAGACTGTGGCTCATAGATAAGGCTCCACTTGGAGCAGGTACAGCCCTAAGGGACTGCAGTCTGTGGATAAGTTCAAGCTGGAGCAGGGGCAAGGGGAGGAGTTCATTGCAATGTTAAACCCGATGCTCTGGTCCAAAGGGACCAGGGCTGGAGATTGTAATGCATCTACCTTTAAATTGTTGTAGCCCAGGATTTGAGTTGCATGTGTTAGGAATTACTATAGCAGGAACCACTCGAACCAGTGGAGGACAAGCCTTACAAGAAGCAGTGCAAGTGCAGCAGTGACCTGACCTGAGCTGGCTTTGGTGCCCAGTAACTCCACGCAACGCACCACCTCTCCTGTCCTGAGTGACCACCGTAAGAGATGGAGCCCAAAGTCATGGCCTAAATGAACTCTGTGGACATTTTGTGGACATTTTATGGGCATTTTACGGGGGTGGTCCGTAGACTAAGGGAATGATATCTGTGTATTATACCAAAGGATGGGAAGGGGGGTGGTGGTTAATGATGTTGTACTGGATAGTGTGGGACCTGAGCATGACGTAAATGGTATGGAATAAGGCCTGGAGAATGTGCTGGTTTTGGCTGGCATAGAGTTAATTTTCTTCATAGTAGCTCGTATGGGGCTATGTTTTGGATTTGTGAGGAAAACAGTATTGATAACTCAGGGATGTTTATGTTACTGCTGAGCAGTGCTTACACACAGTCAAGACCTTTTCTGCTTCTCACCCCACCCCACCAGTGAGTAGGCTGGGGGTGCACAAGAAGTTGGGAGGGGACACAGCTGGGATAGCTGACACCAGCTGGCCAAAGGGCTATTCCATACCATATGATGTTACGATCAGCATATAAAGCTGGGGGAAGAAGAAGGAAGAGGGGGACATTCGGAGTGATGGCGTTTGTCTTCCCAAGTAATCCCCACATTACGCGTGATGGAGCCCTGCTTTCCTGGAGATGGCTGAACACCTGCCTGCCCATGGGAAGTGGTGAGTGAATTCCTTGTTTTGCTTTGCTTGCATGCACAGCTTTTGCTTTCCCTATTAAACTGTCTTTATCTCAACCAACAAGTGTTCTCACTTTTACTCTTCCGATTCTCTTCCTCAACCCACCGAGGGGGAGTGAGCGAGCAGCTGTGTGGGGCTTAGTTGCCGGTTGGGGTTAAACCATGACAAACACAAAATTTGCTCTTAAAAGCAAATCTAGTAATCAGCTTAACTCTGAGAAAGTGAACCTCCACTGAGAAGACAATGCAGATGATTCAACACATCCTGTTGTATTCAACTGTAGCCATTGTCTGGTTCTTTGGAGGAGAAAATGGCAGCCCAATTGTACAAGAAGGCAGAAGAAAGGAAAGACAAATACAGTCCTCCCATCCTTGCAGGCGGGATTTCAAAGCTTGAAGCACCAAATTCTTTTCTTCCCTCTCTCTTCTGCTCATATGGCCAAGTCCCACATTTTTGAGAAAGCATAGAGAATCATGATTTCTGTGTATTTGGGCAAAGCTTTCTGAGATGTCTTCAGCGGAAAGAGAGTTATTCTTATCTTGAAATTTTCACTCCACTTCCATCCTTGATGACTGGATTTTTTTCCCTGTTGTTAACCCCGGTAGGCAGCTAAGCCCCACACAGCCATGTGCTTACTCCTCCCCAGTGGGATGGTAGAGAGAATCAGAACAGAAAAAGTGAGAAGAACTGTGGATCGAGATAAAGACAGTTTGAAAGGGAAAGCAAAAGGTATGCACGCAAGCAAAGCAGAATAAGGAACTCATTCACTACTTCGCATCGGCAGGCAGGTACTCAGCCATCTCCAGGAAAGCAGGGCTTCATCACGCATAACATTTACTGCTCCATAACTCCGAACGTCGTCCCACCTGTCTCCTTCTTCCTCCATCTTTTATTGCTGAGCATGATGCCATATGGTGTGGAATAGCCCTTTGGTCAGTTGGGGTCAGCTGTCCCAGCCGTGTCCCCTCCCAGCTTCTTGTGCACCCCCAGCCTACTCGCTGGTGGGGTGGGGTGAGGAGCAGAAAAGGTTTTGATGCTGTGTTCAGCAATAGCTAGAACATGGATGTATTATTAACACTGTTTTGATCACAACTCCAAAACACAGCACCATAGGAAATATTATGAAGAAAATTAATATCCAAGCCAAAACCTGTACATTTGTTCACTTTCCATGACCCAACAATTCTTTTAGCTCATCTTCTCCATTTTCATTACAAGGATAGGCAACATGGTTTCCTCAAAACCAAAACAAAGTTAAATTCATTTCTCTATTAAAACTTTATTTAGAAAAAAATACAAAATTGTAGAAAAAAAAGAAAAACAATCTTACAACACAGCATGATTCTATTCATATCTTTGAACTTGTATATTTAACCTTTAGGAGTATCCAAAACTAAAAAATCCTAGAATCCAAATGTTGATAGAGAGCTAAAACACTTTCTGCAAAATCTTTAGCAAGAAGTTAGAGACAGAAAAAAAATAAATGAAAAGTCAGCAAGTTTGAATTCTTTACATTCTTCTTTCATAGCAAATGGGTAGATTAAAGGAAAAATTCATGCAAGCTTTTTAGAAAAAAAAAAGCTAATGTCAAGTAAATGAATTTGGGGCTGTCAAAGAAAATTTGATAATATGGTTTCTAGATGATTCATTTGTTAATGTGCAAAGTATGAATAGAGTCTCTAACCCAAGTGTGCGTCCACAAATTTGACATGCACCTGGCATCAAAGGACATCCTGACAGAACAACTTAAAGGTTCTCATCTAGAAGAATAAAATTAAATTAAATTAAAAAATACATAGCAATTACCACATTGAGAAATTCAGAGGGAGGAAAAAAAATATTAACTTTTCCACTAGACAAGGTCTTAGAATAATATGACAACTCATACTATCTACCATGCAGGCAATGTCATTTATCAAATCCAGGTAAAATGATAGCGAAGCCAAGAATTCAGACTTGCCTTTAACTCTGTGTTATTTTATTAGACTTCATCCATTTTGCATTGTTATTGGACCATATCAAAAGCAAATTTAGCATTAAAATTTCTTTTTGCACACACAAAGAAAAGGAATGGTTTGGACTGAACAGTTCAGGTGTGGAGTCTAATATCACAAAATCTGAACTTCCAGAGAAGAGTAATTTAATGAACTTAATTGCAAAAGTGTCTTTCTTGGTATGGCAGCCATACAGTGTCACAGGCATTATATACTCTACTAGCATATTATGGCTGCTGTGCTTCAAGGCCAGGTCTTGTTTGGGATTAGGATTTTAGCTTTTTGAAAAAAACAATGAACTGAAACAAACAAACTGTCAGCCCAAAATTAGTCTCTCAAATGCCTTTATTGGGTTATATTAAAATACAGACCAACTTGTCTGTGTCCGTGGAAGGGTATAGGTATAATATGTTTGTCTGCTTTGCTACATACATACGTATAAATTACTTTCACCTACCTAAAAAGATACTTTTTTTCCTGTCTTTATCCTCCTTTTTCTCCCTAGTTTCAGTAAAATAAGTCAAGTTCCAGACAATAAACAGCTTAGTTAAAAAAATATGTAGGTCATTAATCTTAAGATTCAGCTAAACCTCTGTGGGTTTTCTTAAATTTCCCTGGAGAATTTTTAAAACCTCATATTTTTAAGACCTCGAATTCTAACCCTGTTCATTTAAGCCAGTCTGAGAAGAAAAGAGATAAATAATTCACTCCTCTATATCCCTTCCCAGCTCTCCCACTTAGCTGGCCTAATAAAACTGGGGAAGGAGGGTACAGGCAGTGTCAGAAGGAAGAAACAGTAGGATTTTAGAAAGCATTACAGAAGGGAAAACACAATGGTGGTCCTCATAGCCAGAAGACAAGAGAAAAAGTGTGGCCTTCCAGCAAGAGAGGTTAAGGATAAGCCTGCAAACTAGGTAAATGCCCCCAGCCTAAAACAACGAAGAAAATAGCCTAAAGTCTAGAGACACAGAAAATGTACTGAACTAATTGGGATGATTAGGAGTGAGGTAGCTGTGGTCTACTGGTGTCAGGAGAGACTTTGTGCCACATCAACTGCAATACAGCTTTGCTGCATCATTTCTGTAACAAAAGAGATGCGTACACAGAAACCTATGTTCAGATGCCTGACCACGACTTACTGGGTGATCAAGAAAGAATAGTCAAACTACAACCTTTATCATCAATTTTGAATAGTGAGAAGAAAAAGAGGCTAGATGTAACGGTTTATGATCTATTAAGCTTGCTATGGTTCAAATATAGAGCAACAGGCTGCTGCTAGTTCTAAGCTGTGTTAAATAAAACCATAAAAAACAATTTTCTGTCTCTGTCCATTTATATACTCGCATGTGGTCTCTTTATTTGTCTTTCGTCATTTTCTGTATATCATTCTTCTTTTAAAGTGGAATAAAACACTGATTTAAGAACCTAACCTTGTACTAAAGTCTTGCAGCCCAGAATCCAGCTCTTGAAGCTCTGGATTTATGCATGTGAGTATGACATGTTCTAAGGGGATTTTAATTTACTTTCATCATGTGATCCCTTTTCGCCCTTCACATATATATTTCATTCCTAGTAGCTGCATGGAGGTAAAGAAAAAGATATTGGCTTGAGGGAGAAAAAAAAAGTTTCCAGTTTATATCTGAAATGGAAAGGAGTCAAAGTGACAGATACTGAGGTTGTCGTGGATGCCAGCACCTTCAGAGAAGAATATTTTCACATTAGCAGTGGCCAGAATTTGCAAAAGAAGCTCCCAATTACCTTTTGGATTTTCTGGAATCAACATTTGTTTTCATAATGTTTACTGAAATAGGTAATTGAGCTGAAATTAAGAAGCTCTTTCAGAAGTTTGACTCCTCTAACTGTTTTGCATGGTTTTGTTAGTGTCCCTCTGGCTTTCCGCTGAATCCAAACAACTTAGTTCCTTTGTTTATAAAATGTTACATGTGCCAAAAGATGCACTGTTTTGTTCTAATGCGACAAGTAGCAAATGACAGCACTCTGGGGAATTCCAACGAAAAGGAAAACAAGCGTGAAATGCTAATGTGCTTCTCCATTGCCTTTCTGGATTAGAGGATCTTCCACAGATATTTTGACTGTTATTGCACTGTAAATAATTTTGATAGAATTATAGACCATAGAATAGTTTGAGTTGGAAAGGAAGTTTGGGGATCTTCTGATCCAACCCCCAGCATAAAGCAGGGTGAAATTAGAGTAGGCAGAAGAGCACTTTGACCAGCTGAGTATTGAACATCTCTGAGGGCAGAGACTTCACAGCATCTCTGGGCATCCTGCTCCAATATTTGCCTGCACTTATATAGATGTTATTCTCCGTAAATCAAAATATCTGTGGTTGCATCTTCCACCCTTTGCTGCTTGCCCTTTAACTGCACTCCTCTGAAAGGAGCCTGACTCCGTCCTCTCTGTAGGTTGTGGAAGAGAGCAATTAGATCCCTACGATCCCCTTTATTTTTCTCTTCTCTAGGTTAAGCAAACCAACTTAATTAGCTTCATTTTACCTGTGATATTCCACAGCCTCCCCACCATCTTAATGACCCTTCACTGAATACTTTCCAGTCAATATCTCTTTCATTGGGGACCCAAAACCGACCACAATCTTCTTTCTCATGTTTCATGCAGCAAGATGACAGGGAAGAAACTTCTTGCAGATAATGGTACCTGTACTGGGCACCTTGACTTCTGTCTCATGAATAGATCTTTAGAGATGTAGAGCTCCTGATTTACGAAAAAGCTAAAGCTAAGATCGCATTCTAATGAGCTCTCATTATTGAGGTCAGAGGGAGCAGCCCTCCAACATTACAGTTTTAGCTGCTCATGTCAAAGACTCGCATGGTAAGAACTTCTGTAATTTTTGAGCCAGGAGAGTAGAACAGCAGAGTAACTTAAGTTTTAACAACTAAATTGAGTAAAGCAATAAGGTATTGCTTAAACTGGACCATTTAGATAGCTGACCATAGGTGGTATCAACAGAATGAAAGTTAAAACAATCCAAACCCAGAGATATGCAGTTTTGCAGTTCAACATGAAAGGTACAGAACTGCACTGCATTATGAAGTGACCTATAGATGTCTCTTGTTTTTAACAGATAGTCCTACACAATAGATTTACTGTCCTACACAATCAGAGACCTAAATGGGGTAAATAAAATACCGAATGATGCAAGCACTTTCTTTATCAAAAGTCATCCTGTTGATGAAACTTCCCAGAAGATGGAGTTTTTGTTTCATTTGAGTGTCAGTAATTTGTTCTGTAATTTCTCATCACAAAAATGGGTAAGGTCAGTGCCCCACCATTGCTTAAGGGAAAATCTTAAAAAAACACCACTTGTTTTCAATTTATATCAGTAGCCAGATTCTATGGCCTCTACATTGTGTTTCTTTTAACCCTACTGACTAGTCTGTAGCTTCCAACCACTAGCAGCTAAACACACTCACCCCAGCATTATATACCAGTGGCTTGCTATGTGTGCATGTGTGGGCAGTGCATGTGTGGGCAGAGGGGAGGGCAGGCAGTGAAAATTGGACAGTTTTAGCACACCATTAGAGCATCCAAGCCTGAAGTCACAGTGTTTAACACTTGGAATGGGATGGTCAAGCAAAATGCTACCACTTTTATCTGGAATCTGGGAATAAAGCCAACTCGGATAAAAACAGAAAAAAAAAAACCCAAAACAACTGACTAATCTGACAGCTGTGGCAAAGCATAGTGAGAGCAAATGCCAAGCAGGCCAAGAATTCGAGTACTGCACTGCAAATGGTGCATGCTTATACTGTACACTGGTGGTGCATACAGACAGCTGCATGAAGGCAATGTATAAATGAGTGGTAGGTAGATGTTTCAGGGATCACACCTGCAAGAGCCTCACATTCTCTCGAGGATGCCTGAAAGTACATTACTTCATTTCCAGTTTTGATTTGCAAGTTTTTTTGGATATGAAATTTGAAAGGAATGCCCAGTCTCCTTAACGTGGACAACAAAAATCAAATGACATGCTTGAAAACCTAGAGGAGATCTTCCAGATTTCTTGATCAACAGTTCTCCTGTTACTGTTGTGCAAGACAGAGTTGCATGGTTCAGGCAATTTTGCAGAAAAGACATTGTACTTGGAAGAAGTTCTCTGACATAGAGGTTCACTGAAACAGCTGATGAAAGATAAACAAATAGTCTTGCTGTATCATCTTGCAATGTCATGAGATAATGACACTGCCAACAAGGCAGTCAACACCAGCTCCAGTGGAAGAGACAGCTTTGTGACACTCAGCGTGAGGCAGTAAAGCAGGTCTTAGACGAGTATTTGAGGAAGAGAGCCTGGGATTCGGATGCTCTGGTGATGTATGGAATGAACAAATTTGAGAGAATAAATGAAACAGATAAGTCAGCTTCAGAGTTCAGCCTATGGTAACCCTAGTATTTTGCTTAACACAGCAGTCTGAGGGCTCATAATAAGAGAAAGTCTCTTCAGCAGGAATAAACTGCGCATTTTATTTTCTAAGTGTGAAATCCCAAAAGGGACTCAGAGAGGCTTTATATTATTACTTGGGTGATGAACATGATATGAGTGTCCTTGCTTTACCTGTAATAGCTTTTAGATATGCTTGCACTTCATTGCACTTAATATATCAGCTTATTCTTTGATTTTTTTACACAAAAAGCATGCCAGAAACGTAAAACTGAAAGAACGGGATGAACCTGTGTTTGGAATTTCCCCAGATGTCTTTTTCATTAAGGGATTCATAATGTTATTTCTTTTTAATTTTAATCCAACAAACACCTTCTTGGGACCAAAACCTGTCAGATAAGGTAACGAACGTGGAGATTCCTTTAACTGAGAGGGGGTATGTAGGCATGAACATGCCTACTGCAAGGAAATCAATTCATCCAGCCTAGTCACCTGCCAATTTTAGATTAATTACCAGTTTATTCTACTACCTTGCGTAGGAGCTTCCCTGTCTCCCTGTGGGGAACTATTCCATCTTTTCATAGTTTTCATTGTCACGTAGACTTTCCTGCCACCCAGCCTAATTTCTTTTTCCTTGATTTTGTATTTTGCATTGTATTCGCCAAAAGGACTCACAGCTGTGTCTTTGTTTGAATCTCCTTTTGTAATTTCTTACCATATTTCTGTTCTTTCAATATTTCTTTGCAGGTTGTTCTGCATCCTCCGTGACACTGGCAGTATCAGCTCTGACTGATCTATCATCCTAAAGCTCATAGCTCTAGAGCATCCCAATACCTTCCACCTCCCAGCTGAATATATGATCCCACTTATAATTATCTCGTTTAATGGGCCTTCTGCCAGCTTTCAGATCATATGGCAATTTCTTAAGGAAAGCAGTTTCAATTAACTTTTCATAGTTTTGTTATTGCTCTTCTTATTTATTTTGAAATACAATTTTAACCAGAAAAATGGGGTCTGATTCTGCTTTGACACTACTGAAGCTTCACCTGTTTCATGGATATATTATGAGTATGAACAGGAATAGCAAAATACATGGGCAGGTATCAGTTACAAAGCTCTGCTTTGGCCACCAGTGGGTCTGTTCTGGAGCTGGCTGGAACTGGCTCTGTCCAACATGGGGGCAGCCCCTGGTCTCTTCTCACAGAGGCCACCCCTGCAGCCTCCCCTTTACCAAAACCTTGCCACAGAAACCCCACACAAGATCTCATTACAGTGTTGATAACATTTTGACTGTCAATAAAACACGAGGGGAACCAGGAGGATTCAGTAGGGTGATCCTAATACTCCAGACCTTCAAAAGATAATCTTCCTAACTCAGACTGTAAAAAAAGCCAGAATCCCTTTTCTTCAAAGAGTTATAAAAAATTATGATTTGTTGGGTTCCTTTTTCTGTACACATATTTTCCCTGGAAAAACATAATGAATCTGATGACGGCATTTAGAATCATAGAATCATAGAATTGTTAAGGTTGGAAGAGACCTTTAAGATCATCAAGTCCATCCGTAAACCTAACACTGCCAAGTCCACCACTAAACCATGTCCCTAAGCACCACATCTACACGTCTTTTAAATACTTCTAAGGGTGGTGACTCAACCACTTCCCTGGGCAGCCTGTTCCAATGCTTGACAACCCTTTCAGTGAAGAAATTTTTCCTAATATCCAATCTAAACCTCCCCTGGTGCAACTTAAGACCATTTCCTCTAGACCTATGGCTTGTTATTTGGGAGAAGAGACCAACACCCACCTCACTACAACCTCCTTTCAGGTAGTTGTAGAGAGCGAGAAGGTCTCCCCTCAGCCTCCTTTTCTCCAGGCTAAACAACCCCAGTTCCCTCAGCCGCTCCTCATAAGACTCTGCTCCAGACCCTTCAGCAGCTTTGTTGCCCTTCTTTGGACACACTCCAGCACCTCAAAAACATTTGTTTTCATTTGTTTATTTGCAGCATAGAGTGTTGTGCACCGCTAAAAGGCTGTGGCTGTGCAGCAGAGAGAAGGCTGGCATGTACCCAGCTGTAGTGAAGAAGGATGAGGAACCCTTCCAAGAGAAAAAAGGTTGAAACTGGAAATGTCTGAGGGCTGAGAGAAAATTCAAGGGAGGAGAGGGTCAGTGAAAGTAACTGAGACCCACAAAGATGAAAGGCTTATTTCATGTTCTGTTGTACTGGGTTAATCTGGCAAGGTTATGAGGGGTGGCCTCTGTGAGAAGAGGCCAGTGGCGGCCCCATGCTGTACACAGCTGGGTCCAGCCAGCTCCACTACAGACCCACTGCAGGACACAGCTAAGCCCATTGTGAAGTCTGTGGCACCTCTCTGAAAACATACTTAAGAAAGAGCATCAAATGCCAGAGGGAAAGAAAGCCTCAACACTGTACAAACACTGGGTGTGGAGAGTAAGCAAGCAGCTGGGTAGGTGCTTGTCTGCAAGCTGAGTCCAGCCCACCAGATCTGTAAGACTTAAGAGGAGGCAGCATAGCTTAACACCTTCTTAGTCTTTTTGGGGTGCTTACTCTTGGCAGATCCATCTTAGTGCCTGAGGTCTTATCATCACTAAACAATGTGAACCACTCCTGGCTGCATTTACACATCCTGACGAAGCCAAAGTTTACTCATTGAAAAGAGAATCTCTTCTTCTGTGGATAGTTTGGACAGATTTCGTAAGGCAAAAGGAAGGACACAGTTTTAAATTGCCATCTCTATTTATTCTTTTAAATACTTGAAATTCACCTCACTATTATATGTCCCATTTGTTTTTAACCCTTAGAGGTAGTACTTCCTCACAGACTCGTGTTCTGAGCCTGACTTTTCTCACTTGTTGACTTCAATTGCCCATACATGGACATTTAAGATAATTTCATAATTTCTAGGGTACCCTGTCTGGCTTCCTGCTGCCAGGACAGTAGTGTTTCTCTAGGTCTTGTATCTAACTGATGTTGTGCAGATACCTCATTAAATCTAGGACATTGCAAATGGCACTAGGCAGGCATATTTGGGAACCAAGATAAGCTTTGAGTGTCCTTTTTAGGATAGTTCTTTACATGGTGTGAGTTCACTGTTGAAAGTATAAGATAACATTGGAAACAAAGTAAATTGCAACAATGCAATAATTCAGTAGTTCCGAAACCACATTGTATGTCTTGCTATGTATAATTGCATAATACTCTGGTTCTTTGAGTCTTCATCTACAATTTAAACAACCAGGTGCAATCCATGTGACCCAAGGTAGATAACTGCAACGCAGATGTCTACATTTGAACCAGTGAGCACAGGCTGTCTGCGCTATCAAAGAAGAGGTACAGATACTCATTATCCTAAAAGATTACTTTTAGTCTTCCTAAAATATACATAAAAAATGAATCCCATGAACTACGCATTAAATGACTCTGATAGTCACTACCGAAAGCTACCATTGCATAGTCAACAGATTGACTATAAAGGGAGTCTAGGGCGATAATTCATTGTCAATGTTTAAATTAGGTGGGATGAATGTCATATCTAAAGTCTCTGTAAAATGTTAGCTCACCATCTTAAGGATTTATGCAGATCCAAGATCCTGCAGCTGATTTATTCTAACAGGAGGGCAACTCTCAGTGACCATGGTTGATCTCGTTTGCTCTGTAATTTTCCAAAATGAAATACAAAATGAGGAAAACAGATCTTGTCTAGCAGTACCTCATGATCTAATTTAAAGTGTTCAGGGAAGGAATATGATAAATATAGAGAAGCCAACGGCCAAGTTCAGTTCCCAAGATAAGATTGAAATACAGAAATTTGAGTCCTTGATATCAAGCTCTGAAAGATGCCAAACATACTTCCAACAGAAAACACCAAGGGATAAGAAGTTACTCAAGATTTTATATTAAAGTTTCAAGAGATGTCATTTCACTAGCACTGGAACATTTTTCATTGACAAGTTGGTGAGAAAAGCATTGGCTTCTTTTTCTTGACTCTGCACTGCTTATGAACATATTACATTGGCCTTCAGGAAAAGTAAAAATATATGCTCAGGACATTTTGCTCAGGATTTTGCTCAGACCTACACTAAAAAACTTCAAAAATCTATCAAAACCATTATTTCCAGCTATAGTAAATTGGTGCAAAGGCATGGGGCCAATATGTTAGAAAGTTTTAGCACAAGGCATTTGAATATTATGGCAACAATGGATATTTTCTGTATCCATAAAATATTTTACGAAAAAAAAATCTGACTATTCTGTTTGTCTTCAGGCTGATTAGACTTCAAGTTCATTAAAGAAATAGACAAATGTCATATCCAAGATTATTAGTTCTGAATGCAGAAAGCATTTCCTTCTGTGCCTATGAGGTAAATTGTGGAAAACACAGTTTGATTTGATGAGGAAACTTCCCATTGCTCATTCCACCCTTAGGACAATTTCAGCTTCTCTGCTGCAGTCATTGGCACCTTAACGTTTTTATTAAATAATTTACCACTTATAGATGTTTCATCAGACTTGAACAAAATAAACTTAATTCTTGCTCACATTAGCTTTACTGTGTGTCTACATTTGGGTGCAATGCCTTATATCTGCCCCAGAATTTTCTACCTAACAGTATGTAAGTCTGGATAAGCACTTGGGAATGAGGAATGCACTGTTTGCAACAATTTTATATTCAAGAACTTCACTCACCACTCAAGTGACATGTGCCAATGAATTTCATTCTTTGGATTGCTTAACATAGAAATAATTAATAGTGTTATACAGTATTTGGACTGTAACTGGTTATCTATCAGATGGATCACTGACTTAAATTTTACAACCTCCCACCATGTGATTCATTTAATCATAAAGCTAGTATGATTTTCTGATTCTACACCCAATTCAGCAAAATACGTAAGAACAGATTTAACTGTAAGTATGCAAATGTTTCCACAGACTCCAAGCATATATTTAAGTGGTCTGCTGTCTCAGAGCCTAAGTAAATCTTGATTCTTGATCTAAAATTTGCTTTTCATAAACATCTGTGAGCTTCAATTCATACAATCGTTAAAGAATAAAAAGTTTAGCTACAAAAGTTACCAACAAAAGGAAATTCTGTTTGAAATTCACCAATATGTTTGCTAATCATTTTTTCAGTATTTGCCCATGTCTGTTCAAATGTCTGGGTTGTGGCTTTTCATCTATTTCTGGAATATTTTAAGCAAGCTGTGCAAAAATCTTCCTTTGTGCTAGTTTGGCAAATTGCAGGAAGGTTGAAGGTTTTTATCTTTTTTTTTTTTTTTAATGCCTTCATGTAAACTGTGGAAAGCTTAAATCACTTAAACTTCCTTCTAGGAGTCTGTTTTTCAAAGAGTTCATTCAGATGTAGCCTGTGTTTCAGGTATGTTGTGAGCAAAGATGCCTTTATTCATATAAATGCCACTACTTTACTAGACCTGGGAAATCTTTAGCTGTTTATATTTCTTTTAACATGAGTAGCTAGAGGCTTTCCATCCCAACATTACTTAATGAGCTGTTCTGTGTCTTTGCCTTACTAGAATACAAGCACCTTCAACATTAATTGGGGGAGAAATGGCATGTGTACAGAAACTTACATGACAACCACAAAGCTTAATTTTTTTATGTTTTTAAAATAGCTACTCAGCCCTGGTTTCAGATCAAAATAGTAGCATTAAATGATTGTGGCCTTCAAAGGTTGTATAATTTAATCTAAATATTCTACCAACACATAATGAAACCACTGTAAAGACTCGTTGGTGATTGGCCCACCTTTCCATTTTCAGGGCTGTATCTGAGGATAGGTAAAGTGACCTCCTACCTGAAAGAGAAATGAAATGCAGCAGAAAAACAAATTAGCAAATGTGAAACATTTGTTATTGAATGGGAAAAATCTTCCCTTTTAAAATGTACAAATTGGCATAAATGACATATCTAATTCTCTTTGTGTTTGATTGGAGAACTAATAAATAACAGAGAAGACCAGCACAAAGCGTTTCAAGCTACTATATGAACAGGTTAATACCAGTACTGCCTACTCCTAACAATTAACCTGAGATACGATTATTTAACTTTGCTGCTTTTTTCTCTTGATTTACAATGCAAAGTTTTACAATCCAAGCATACTGTTAATAAAATAAACAAAGATAGAGTACTCCAGAAAGCTATCACAAGGGCTGTCAGCTACACAGGAACCAGTGAGCCTTTAGAAATGTCATCATATGAAATGTGATTGTTCTAGTTCTGTTACACAAAAAGGGCAAATAAGAGGGACTTCCTTATTTTTCTTAACCATTCATTGATTTACGTACTTCTACCATGACCTTTCTCACTCCTGTTTTCTCCAGACTAAACAAACTCCATCTTTTCAATTTTTCCTCCATAGAAGTCTTTGTTACCCTCTAATAGTCTTGTCACTGGCCTCCATTTATTTCTGCTGTATTTTTTTTCATTAGTATGACCAAGAGACCACAGTATCCAAGATGAGGGCAAGCATGATTTATACAATGTCATAACATTATCTTCAGGATTGTTTTATATCCTAGTCCTTACGATAGCACAACATGTGATATTTTGTTTGGCTACTCCTCTGCTCAACAGATCTCCCCACACTGTCTGCAGGATCTCAGGAGTTTGCTAGCATAGCTTTGCCCTCCTGCTCTCACTTCAGCAGTTTCAGCCAGTTGCTGCTCTCATATCTCCCTTAGCTATTTGTCTTCACCAGTGAACAGTGAGAGAAGAAGAACCAGAATGGAGAAAAAGACCAGCAGCAGCCTCCGGATACAGCTGTCCCACCACCTCTTGCCTCCTCTACTTGGTGCTGGGCCAACCCAGTCACCTCACCCTGGGTTTGTCCCACAGCTCACTGCAGTAACTTCGCTCCAGTGACCAGGAGGTGCAAGGCAACAATGATATGTTGAGCAGGGAGAGAAGGAGGAAAAAAGTATCTGGCTTTGAAATAGGAGGTGGAGAGAAGTGGAGGGAGAGAGCAATGGGGTGTTTTGGAGATGATGGAAGTCTGATTGGCACTTGGAGAAACCACGGTAACAAGATTGTTCCAGGACTGGTTGTGAATCACAGAACTACAGAAATGACAGAAGGGTTTATTTGTTTGGGGAGTTAGAGTTTATTTTTAACCAATAATTACTTCAAATTATTCTTCTTTTTCAATTGGAATTAAAATTTAATTTACCTTTGTAATACCTAAACAAACACTTCTGAACATTGAATTCTTCATTCTTCTCCAGTGAAATAATTGTATCACTTTCAAGTGTTATCATCTTACACAGTTCTCTAGCTCGTTAATAACTCATACATCAAACTATGCAGAACATGGTGTTTTTCATCAGGTACCTCTATATTGAACAGTGGGGATAAAGTTTACCTGATCAAATGTTTTTGCTGTCTAAAAGTAGAATATGTAGTCCAAACTAGTCACCAAGGCTCCCTAGAGAGAGAGGGTCACCATGAAGCACTTCCACAAGGTGAGCCTTCTCATCTAGGATAAGATGATTTGCCCTTTGTTTTCTGTCTCTTTAGCAGTTTCTGGTGCGTAAGTGCAATTCACCTCTAATGTATTAGGGCTACTTAATTTCCTTGAAAGCCTCCTTCAAGGGGTTTCATAAAAGGCTTGTTGAAATTCCAAATTAGTTTTAATAACTGCCTTCTTGTACCTATGATTCAGTTCAAATACTCAGAAGTTAGAGATGTGTGATTTTCTTTCATGGCAGCCGTATTTTTTCAGCTTTACCATTTGATACCAATCAAGGTGTTCTGTAAACAAAATAGATCTTCATTTATAATTCAAATCTTTTTTCATACTGAAGCAAATCCGAAATCTACAATTTCTAGCACTTTTTAAAAGATGATTATACTTTCTGCCATCAAACTCCTCGGGTGGGGTTGATTAATTTAATGAGGGATTACATCTGTTTTGACAGCATTTTCTTTAAATTCCTTCAGCATGTCATCCAGTCTTGATACCTTGTCACCATCTAGCACCTCTCCAGAACCTTAACCACTGCTACCGCTTCCTTGTAGTGACTCCAAGAGTTATTTTAGGATACATATTTTTCCATCATTCTTAGTGAGAAAGACAGTCTGAAAGAAATGTAATTATTTCTTGACACCACTACCATATTTAAACACATTAATTTACGATAGTGGGTATTACAGTGGATTGCAGGTTGTGGGGGAGGAAAGGAAGCAGGAATCCATATCCATTCCTCTTAACAATGTGAAGATATACTGGAACTGTAAAACCATGCTTACAGCGCTGAAGGAAACAGAGCCAGAGACTGGAAATCAGCAAAGACCAACCTTCTCCACATAGTACTTGGCTGTGGGACACAAATGGTACTCAATCGTTCAAAAGTATAACAATTATTTTGTGTATTTTTTTTTTCAGTTTAAAGTGCATGAAATAACATGCGGTCTGTGTAGCTGCCCAGAGCGGTGTTTGTGTTCCCTGTGAGGCAGCACAGAAGCATTTGGGGTGCTTGCATGTGGAAGGCTGTGGGGACAGAGCTGAAAGGGTCTGTATGGTGCAGAGCGCCAAAACTGGCGCCAATCATTGCTATAGGCTGTTATTTATGAAGTAGCACAGTGTATCAGGGTCTGGCAAACTAGGGCAGCCTAAGAGTACACTCAATGTGCTAATTTCTGTTTGAGATAAAGAAGTACAAAGAACCAAAATCTACCTTTTTTTGACAGACATTGAAATGGAATATGGGTTTTTTCTTCACGTCATTACCATAAGTCATCAACTTAATTCAAGACTATGTAAGGACAATCTCCCATGTTGTCATTTATTGTCATTTTTCCCACTGTACTCCTAATTCACATTTCTACTGTTCCCTTGTCATTTTTCGTTATATTTTTCTCACTCATTTTACTAGCAGAACAACCTTGGACTTCAAAAGAGGGAGGAGCTCTGCTTCGAAATAGAAATTAACAGTTCAATGTGATGCCTCCAATTCAGGATTTATGAGTAACGAGACCATGTATGCATTTAGTATTTTCATGGATAAAAGCAAAATACTGCAAAGCAACTTCCCTCGCGTTTTCCTAACACCTGCTCAATTAGCCTTATTGATTTAGAGATGAATGTCCAAAAGAAACATCTCTCATTTTATGCAAGAGTTAAACTGTCAGACTAAAATACAATCTCTCCACAGTCAGACTAAATTAAAAGATACTACAGCAATCCCAGGCAGTTAAATAGATTTGAAAAGAAAAGAAAATACAGCATAAGTTAAGTTTTATAAAGCTTCATCAGCTCTCAGAGTTTTTTTCTTTCTTCTCCTTCTTCTTTTTTAATCCTTACAATAAAGGAGATCCTCTAACTATAGAAAGGGATTTATCACAGATGACAAAACTATGAAAGGTGGTCATAATTTCTGACACTTCATTCCCCTTCCTTCCTCTTACTCCTAGCATAAAATTTCCAGACAAGTTTTGTAATGACCTAGCAGGTGCTGGTTGTGCAGCTCCAGGTAATGTCACAATTCAGACCCACAATGTACTGATAGCTTTCCACCAAGACTTATAACATTACTTGGGTGACTTGCTGTGATTTGCAGTCTGCCATCGCTGTATGCGTTTTTACAATAATGCTTCATAAATACATTGCTGCCTCAGCATCTGATAACGGAACCATTCCCCATAGGTGCATTATGGAAAATATTTCATGTTTAAATTATTGTGAAATATTGTCCCGTCTTATCTCCCAGATACATTATCCCCATAAATACTGTAAATGCTGTAGCAAAAGGTTTATCTGTTCTAATTAGCATGTATGGAGGAATGAAAACCAGCTTAATTGCATTTTGTTCCTCCTGAGCATTTAATTCACTATGTGTCCACTGGAAAAGAAAAAAAATAATATCTGTACTCTGGAAATTATCAGAATGGTGATCAATTCACAGTTTTAAAGTTTAAAAGTAGGGGTGGGAAGAGCTGATTAGCCGAGGCAATGTTTAGTAGGATACAGAACCTTGTATCTGCAGTTTGCGGATTCAAACCCAGTTTGTTAGTGGAATCTGAAAGGTTTATCAGAATCACAGCTTTCAAGACCAAAAAATACCTTTTGATCAAATATCCTGACTTTACATAAAAATTACCTCTTTATCCCTGCACTACGAATACTTTTTGTTTGATCAAATTGTATGCCTCAGGAATGCGTGAAAACATTCAATGGATTAGAGACCCAGAGAACCCAGCCTTGCCAGAATTTATTTCAGTCAAGAACAGCTACCTCTCTCTTTTTTTCTTTCTTTTTTTTTTTTTTTTTTTTTGTAAGAACCATTGGGCCTGTAATATCAGGCATTCTCTTTGCATTGCTGGATTTGTACAGTGTACAATACAGTCCACTTCAGTCCGCTGTACATTTTTACAGTACAGTCCACTTCATAATCTAGACCAGCTGCTTTTTCACCTCATTTTTCTGGGTCTGTTCTATGTTGTCTTAGTTTTTCAACATTCTCTTAAAAACAGAGACATGTCTGCTGCACACAGTGTTCCAATATTAGTCTTTCCAGTTGAAGTCCCCCTCCCCACTCCCAATCACTGTTTCACTATTTATGCTCAAAGAGTTATGCTGCTCCTTTTTACAACTGAATGTTGTTAAGTGCTTGTGTTGGCTTCTTTGCTCCCGAGTTTTCTTTTCAGTATCCTTTTTTTCAGGACACATGGGTTAGTTATGGTCAATACTCTAAGAATGAGGTCTAAGTTATCTAAAACTCATCCAAGAGTATGACAGCGACCAAGTACAACTAATTTCCTCAGCTTTCTAATCCATAGGCAACTAAATTCAGAGCTCTCCCTGACTGGCTTGGAAGGGTCCTGGGTAATGAACTTTTTTCACCCACACATCCTCGGAAGTTCTTGTTCATTGGAGATGACCATGGCACCCACCTGTCTCACAACTAATTTAGGTAGGTAGTGAAAGTGTTATGTCAAGTTTAGAAACAGATACATGCATTCATTGTTCCAATACAGCATTTTCACAGCAATATGACATTATTTGCTTACTTTTTCTACAGCATTTTGCCAAAACAGTTGTTCTCCATGTCATATTTTTGCATTTGATTGTCCTCTACCTTAAATATATAGTAAAAATGGGGGGTTATAATAAATCATATTTTTACAGTATTACTGATTGATATGGTATAGGCCTATATTTATCACTTCTATTACACTAATGCATAGCCTCACCAGGAATCAGGGCCCTTCTGTGCTGGATGCCTGTCACATATTTAATAAAAAATGTAATTCCCTGCCCCAAAGAGACTAGTTTCTAAACATAGAGTTGGATAGAACAAGTGGAAAAAACCCAAAAGTAGACAAGGCAATAGTGAAACAATCATTTTTCATCTTGCAAAATTGTAACTGTTATACTACACAGCAATTTAAATGTTTTCCCATGTACCAAAGGCAATCTGTTTTCTAGTTTCAATAACTATCTCTTTTCCCATTAGTTAAAAATATTTATATCAATCTTATTTCATTTGATTTAATCATTTTTAAATCACTTTCACTGAAGTATAAAAAGCTGTTGAACTCCTTTGTTTAAATATGAAACAGCAATAATCACTCTTTGGTGTTATTCTAATTAGCTAGATCTCCTCATGGAGGATAACAAATGCATACTAACTCAGGACAATTAGAAAGATGCTAATAAATGCAACATCATGGTTCCTCACAGAATGCAAAACCAGTACCAATATGTAACCAAGCAGTTTGCAAAGAAAATTACCACATTTCAGGAGCTAGAACTTAAAGCTCTCATTGGGATGATTTCAGGAGACAAGGACTCATTATGCTTATCAGTCAGTATTCATACAGTTACATTTTGGTCCCTTCAGTTGATGCAGTTGATGCTGCAGTGAAAATGGAAGTTATCAATATTCAAAAAAAAAGGCAAAGCTGTTGAATCAGGAAATTTGAAAGTGCCGGGACTAATTCACAGCTAGCAAAAAGCAGCAAAAATCCTCAAACTTCCATGGAATTGCAATATCTTCTCCTGTCAATGTTTGTAATGTATCTGACACTGTATGTAAGATAAACTAGTAAAAAGTCTGGAAATGAGAAAGAAAAACACACATCAGTTGATGGGATTTCATTTTGTTCATTTGCTTTTTCCCGAGATCAGTTTTGTTTCAAACAACCTGTAATGCTGAGGACATCCCAAGGACAACACTGTTGACATCCTGTCTTGCAGAAGCCTAGTTGTCCCTTCTGCACCTACTTTGAGACACTGTAGACAACTCAGCAGGGAGCTCCTGAAAGGTTTTCCCTATCCTCTACAAACCAGTAAGGGTCCACTATACAGCTCACGGAATCCAGTAGAAATCGTTCTGCAGGCTTCAATATTCCTTGGATCAGACCACAGGATATAATCAAACTAAACCTATTTTTTTAAATACGAGAGTTTAAATGATTGCATTTGTGTGTGATTCCAAAGAAGCCCTATCCCATCAGAAGACACCTGCTAAATTCAGCAGCATGAATCCCCCTTTCACTAGTCATATCCAAAGGGCAAGGACAACAATTCTGCTGGATTTCAAAATTAAGCTTTTGGGACCAAACTTCGCTGTCTTTCTCCTTGTGAAGTCCCCATGGCATTCAGTCCATCATCATGTCCAATACCCAAGACAAGCAATTAAGAACACGAAACAGTTTAAAACTAAGGCACAAGTTATAAAACTGCAGTATACCTTTGAGATCCAGGCAAAATATTTGCTATTGTAACTTTCCCATCTTGCCAAAATATTTGTTATCTCAGAGGCAGAATTTTTCAGATCCACACTCAATGGCATCTATAAGGTAGTCCCACTGGTGTCAAGCTGGCATCACAATAACATGTGCAGTAATACTCTGGGAATCCAGAATAGGACTATAATAAACATGTAGTTCCATAACATTACAAAACCGAGAGGAGCTCCAGGTGGTGCTAAGAAATATGTATTTATGTTACAAATATAAGGTCTGATCCCATTGTCTTCCCTCAAGTTAAAAGAAAAATCATTGAGATTTTTCATGTAATACAAAACATTTCCTAATCACAGTCATATTTTTAATTGCAAGAAGAATTTAATCCTAATTTTTCATTACCATCTTATAAATAACAGATTTCTTGATTTAGCAGTCCTACCAAAATAGTCCCAGTTATTTCAGTAAGAGTGCTTATGGTTATATGGACTCATTAACATAAGGCTTACAGAACTGGGGCCCATTTTAGATGAAACTGATAAGGGAGAAATTCCTACTAACGTGATAATGCAAGGGCAAGTCTGAGTCAGAGAGAAGGTAGCTTAGGATGGGAGGTGAGGCAGCCCTGATTTTGCGTGCAGCATAGCACCTGAGGTGTCCAAAGCAATCACTGCTCTTTTCTGTTTAAAAGCAACAGAAAAACTCTGCTTTCAGAAATGGCACATGTAAATTTAAGGAAGTGACTTACCTGTAAATTTGCATCACTGGCTAAAGAGCAGTTTTCCCTGCAGGCTATAAAACTATACATTTGCATCTTGACTAAGATCCGATCACTTTCCACCCACTGACAGACCAGCACGGAAGAAGGTGTCTTTGAGGGTCAGAGCAAGGTGGTCTTCCTCACCTTGTGTCTCATCTGTGGAGAGGGGAAGAGATACGTGCAGAAATTAAAGGTGCTATGGAAATTTCCAAAGAGAAAGAGTTCTAGAGTGGCCTCTGCTGTACTTCCTCTCCTTCATTTTGTACCAGCACCGATCAATGGACCCATTGCCTGCTGTAATTCCCTGCAGTCATTACTTTACAGGTGAGTAATTTATGGCTTTGTAAAGGGCTCTGGGATGTTTGATTATGTCAAAGGTGTTATTGAAGTTCAGATTGTAGTTGTATCCTAAATAGGACGAGATTACCACTGGGATTTATATCATTGCTTTCGCTAATTGTTTACAACATGGTGCCAATCACACTGTAGGCGTACTTGCAGCAAAAGAAGAGATGGTTCTGTGTAGGTGAACACAAACCCTATTAGGTGACAAGCTATCCAAAACAGTGCATGGCATTGACCTCCAGTGGCAGAAGTAATGATAGGCAGAACAAGGAAATCCAGCACCGAAGACATTAGACAAAGCTCTCAACTGGAAAGGTTATTTTTCAGTGTGCATATTTCTCAGTCCTCATCTGACCCAAGTTCCCTATCTCATGACAGCGTGGGTAAGGGATGGGACAGACTATTCCAGAGCCACAGCATCAAAGGGTGACTGGGGAATAACTTCAGAACTACTGTATAAATGTCTGCCTATGGGGACAAGTACAGCAATTGTGGGCGGAAGTATCCTTTTTAAGGTGAAGGGCAGAAATCTCAGTGCCTCCCAGCTAAAGTGGCAAGAAAAAGGAAAATGAGACATGATTATTCCCCACAGGACTCAAGTTCTTATCCCTGCAGTCTTCAGTCAGAGTAGGAAAGCTTATACCACACAGTAAGTTTTCCAACATGTCTGTAAGCCGGCTGTGTCCCTGGGGATTACAAGTGCGACAGCATCCTTAGATCCATCCCCAATGACAGAGACAGGGGAAAGGAGTAAAATTTTCTTTTTAGTGGCAGATACTACAATGATGTAAGAACTCCTTTCCCTCAGAGGGCTCACATTAGCATTTTCTCTCAGTCCTGAGAGTAAATCATGCCGTTTAGTCACAGTCTATAGCAAGCCTTCCTGAGCTCTCACACCCCCACCTTCACCTTTCCTATCTGATAAGAGAATCCCAGTTTTGTTAAGTGAGCCACAAACTCCAATTCACTCTTTTCAGTGGACCTTCATGTCTTCTACCAGGTCCACACAATTCCACTTTTAGAAAGCTTCTATTTCTGTTTCGATGGAGGGACATAGTACAAACAAGTGTTCAGAGGGATCCTCAGCAATAGTGCCATCACTGGGGACAGATTCACAAAGTGACTTAAGCATTATCACACCAACACTGCATTATTTAATAGTCAGGCACTGCGCTCCTAGACTCACCAGAGCTTAAGAAATGTCTTAATCTTCCCTTTCATTATTTAGCAAATAATCATTTGATATTTGGTAGCTCATGATTCGCAGAAAACAAATCCCTCCAGTGTGTGTGGGGGGAGGAATTCTACTGTGTTTATTCTGCATGTTGCCTAGCCTCTGCTTCCAATTGTAAGAACATGTTTCAAGGGATTAGTTACTGGATTTGGAAGAATTATGGTTTCTACTTTCTGACTGAAGAAAAGGAAAATCTTCTAGCCTACTAAAAATTAGAGGGTAATATTGAATGCATAAGGCAGGACTTGTGTGCCAAAATGTAACTGCCAAGGGTATAGGAGATTACATTATAGTCTCTGTGAAGAATCAGATGGGAAGAATTGGAATGGAACACATTGGACTTTTGATAATACTTTCCAGCAATAAATCTTCCTTACTTTCCTAACAATCCATGTCCTCCTGCACATTGAGCAGAATACCTTAATTTCTGACTTACAGTTGGAGAACTATACTTGGGAAGACCGTGGAGTTCCAGGATGGAATGTGAAATGCCTGGGCAATGTCCTTGGATGGTCAAGAACCCCCAAGTAAAGAATGAAAAACCAAACCTGACATGTATGATGAATGTGTTTTTAAGACATGCTGCAGGTCAGCATCAATGAAATGCAGAGGCAGAGAAAAGCATTCTGTTGTTTTTTCAGGAAAGACAACACATTGACCAGTTATGTTTGTCTTGGCCATCAGATCTGAGTACTGATTATTATTTGACTAATAAATATCAGCTTATTTGGGAAAGAGCATGTCCATTGCTAGAAAATACAACTGGGCACACTAATGAACCAGAAGAATGACACTCCTTCCAGAGTTTAGCCAAGGGAAAATCATAGGTAAAATAAGACATGAACAAGGGAAACAGAGATTAAGGAGCCATCAGGACACAGAAAAGGGCAAAGGAGCAGAAACATATTTTCTGGGGGAACAAATCCATACCTATCAGACAAGTTCTGAATGATGCCTGTGTCCACTTTCAAGAGAGCACTATGATAAGAAAGGTAGAGCTTGGGAAAAAGAAACCAACTTTGATAAATTAGTGAACATTAGTCAAAGCAAACAGTGATTTCAAAAATTATACTTATTACTAAACCCTAGAAAATCCCTGTGTCTATTTTATTCCAAGACCATTTGTCCCTAAATTGATCAATTTTTTTTTTGAATCAAGGATCTCAAAATGGTTAAGCTTAAACAACTTCAATGTTCAGGGATCCAAAAGTCATTCCAGAGGACTCAGGAGGTAGAACTGATAAAATATGTAGAAGACAGAAGCCTCCCTGGAGGGCTGGCTACAGAGACAACAGGGGAAGAAAACCCAGGAAAGTCAGAAGTGCACCGGGAGATAAACACAGCAGCCTGTTGAACTATCACCACCAAAGCTGTGGAACTAGTGTAGAGCTGGCAGTATTCTGGGTTAAGTGATCAAAAAGAAATCAAAGCTGAGCAACTTCAAAATGAAACCCTTGTTAGAAAGATGTGTTCTTCCTCCTCTCCCATGGTCATGACTATTGCTGTATTTACTGAAACTGAAATACTTTTTGTTATTGAAGTGATTTATCACAGAAAAGCTGAATTTAAAAAAATCTGAAACAAAAATTATATGAAAACACGTAATCCAAAAACTCAGTAACTAAATTCTAGTCTTGGCCAAAGGTACTGGATTACATTGCTATTTCCCAAGTACTGGTGGCAGCAATTTATGCTTGTTTGTTCGATTGTACAGAAATAACAGCAAATTACCAGTATCTATGAGAGAAAAAAATATCAAAGATTCATTGCTTCCTTCATTAGCCAGACATGGGCTATGTCTACACAGCATTTTCCTGGCAGAAGCCATCTCATTCTACCCACCCCCTGAGCCAGCTCCAATTTGGGAGCCAGAAGACATATTTATCACCCAGTCGAGCCTGAGATAATGTTCCCTACCTCCCTGCAGGCCTTATCAGCTTGAGCACACCCCACCTCAACCATGGCTCACCACTGCATCCAGCTGCCTCCGAGCACAAGCAGAGACCATCCACGTCCTCCTGCAAAATTCTCACAGATGCATTTACTGAGACCCTTGTGCAGAAAGGTAACAAGCAGTAGGTAACTAACAGCAGCATTGCCCAAGGAAAAGGTTTGGTCAACTGGCATAGCACTAGGATCTATAAATGTTTTCTAGCTGGCCATTCAGTGCTTGTACAGATCTGACAGAGAGGCAGGGGGAGCCAAAAAAGCAAAATTGCGGTTTTGATACCATTGTGTATGAGAGAGTGCCACAACTGGAAACATCAAATCACTCTCATACGCTGAAAATAACAGGCTGAAAGGATCTATAGCTCCAATGATTCATCTCAGCATCATTTGCTGCTCTGCTTAAACCAGGTGGAGGAGAGCACAGAGAGGTTGTAACAGGGCAAACATGGTAAAAATACTGACGTATTACAGCCAGTCTCATAGAACTATGCTTATAAAGGATCAATGTTTCATAGTAAAAAAAATTGTTTCTATGCCAGTTTTGGAAGGCTCAGTAACAGCTAGGGAAAAGATGGAGGTGACTGTGAATTGTTGTTATGATTCAGTCACAGAACCTTGAATCATTATGGATTAGCAGAGAAAAATTACTGATGGGTGTGCATTTGCACCCAGCCTCGCTAAACTCCTCTCTTGAGGATGTGGAAAGCAAGCCTGCTTTATGATGGGTGACTTTAACTTAAGGGATATTTGCTGGACAACTGGTTCAGTTTGTTACTAAAAACAAAAGGTGGGAGTCATACGCCATAACATGGATGTCTGAAACATTAAGTCTAACCTAGGTACCTCAGGGGAGAAATAAGCAGTTCCAGTGGGCAGTTCATCCCATCCTAAAATAGATGTCTAAGATAATTCAGTTGAATCATCCCCTAGAAGTGCTTATTTCTCTCTGTAAAAAATCTCAGAGTGGTTAGCTGAAATTTAGGTGTATAATTCTGAGAAAACTAAAAGAAGGAGAGATGAACTTCACTCACGATCCCTTAAAATGATTCCAGAGGTCAAGAAAGTTTATATCTTACAACAAGAAGGCCAGAGTTTTAAAATGAGATTTGAAGTAACAATAAATTATACGTAACATGGTAAATGGGAATTAAATGAATGGGGAACAATTTAAAATATAGGCGACTCCTGAGAAAGTTAGTTGAATGAATTTAATATTAGGCATAGCTAGGACTTCAGGAAATAAGAATTAATGTTCATATGTATTAGGAAGAAGTGTCATCTTAGGTGAGCTGTAAGTCTTGTTTCGGGAGATGTAGATGGAATAATTCTAAACAGTGATATAGAAAAGTGAAACATTTGCTGTAAGTATGTCTTGATATCTGAAAGAAAGAAGTGTTATATACCCTTTTCATCTAAACACCATCTCTATCAAAAGAATAGCATGACATAACATCTGCTAAAAGTAAAAACTTTTAGATTAACTCACACTTATAACTTAGATCCAAACATTTTTTTGAAAGGGCTGAAGAATGTCTTTAGTCACTTTTTTGATTTTAACTTTTAACAGATCTTAGAAAGCTGGGATATTGACATGGCTTGGAAAACTGCCAAAGTAATTCCAATGTTTAATAAGGTTAAAATAGATAACCTAGGAACCATAGAAAAATTACTCTGACCTGTATTCCAGAAAAAATAATGGAACGGTCAAATCAGAATTCTATCAACAAACAGCGGCTAAACATATAATTAATGCCAGTCAACACAGTTTTGTAGAAAGTAAATCTTGTCAAACAAACCTATGGTTTTTTAATGACAGGATTACAGGTCCTATTGATAAAGGTGACTGTGTTGGCACAGCATTCTTCATTTTTAACAAGGCATTTGACTTAGTGCCACAAAACACTTCAGTTTAAAAACAAACTTGAATTGTGCAGAATTAACAGAGTGTATATTAGATATAATAAAAAATATCTCACAGAGTTCAGAAAGTAGTAATTAAGAAACCAGTGAGCACTGCTGCTTCTACAAGGTTCCCCCAAATAGTCATTGCTCCATATATATAAGGAACAGTAAACTAGAAAGAGCATATGCACAAAGCATGGCAGGGTAGTAAATAACAAAGATGAGGCTCTGCTGCAGAAATATCTGAAATGTCTGCTAAAACAGTTAAATTCCAATAAAATAAGTTTAAGGACACCTAAATGCAGAACAATACATCTGGGGACCAGGAATGCAAATTATAGGTACAGAAAGAGAGACTCGCTCTTGGAAAGCAGTGGCTCAGAAAACAACTTGAGAGTCATTGTAGATAATCACCTCAGAATAAGCTCTCAAAGTAGTGCTTTGGCTAAATGGCTAACATGATCCTTGGCTATATAAAAGGTGATTATCAAATAGAAGTAGGGAAGTGTTATTGCTGCTCTACTTTGCTTTGATAAAACTGCCATTACAATAAGACACCTAGGTCTGGAGTCAGATCTTCCAGAACAAGTGTGCTGGTTTTGGCTGGGGTAGAGTTCATTTTCTCCATAGTAGCTAGGATGGGGCTGTTTTGGATTTATGCTGGAAACAGTGTTGATAACTCAGGGATGTTTTCCTTACTGCTGAGCAGTGCTCACACAGAGTCAAGGCCTTTTCTGCTCCTCACCCCACCCCACCAGCGAGTAGGCTGGGGGGGCACAAGAAGCTGGGACGGGACACGGCTGGGACAGCTGACCCCAACTGACCAAAGGGCTATTCCATACCATAATCATGTCATGCTCAGTATGTAAAGCTGGGGAAGAAGAAGGAAGGGGGGACATTTGGAGTGATGGTCTTTGTCTTCCCAAGTAACCATTATGCGTGCTGGAGCCCTGCTTTCCTGGAGATGGCTGAACACCCGCCTGCCCATGGGAAGGAGTGAATTAATTCCTTGTTTTGCTTTGCTTGCGTGCACAGCTTTTGCTTTACCTGTTAAACTGTCTTTATGTCAACTAACGAGTGTTCTCACTTTTACTCTTTCGATTCTCTCCCTCAACCCACCGAGGGGGAGTGAGTGAGCAGCTGTGTGGTGTTTAGTTGTCGGCTGGGGTTAAACCACGACAACTTGGAAATCACGGAGAAAGTTAAAAAAAACCGGCCAGAGACTGCAAAACAAATCTAAATACTTCCATCCCTGGAAGTATTTAAAAGACGTTTGGATGAGGTGCTTAGGGACATGGTGTAGTGGTGGTCTTGGCAGTGTTAGGTTTACGGTTGGACTCGATGATCTTAAAGGTCTTTTCCAACCTATACGATTCTGTGATTCTGTGATTCTGTAAAGATGTGAGGCTTAAAGAGCTCAACTTAATTTATCAGAGAAGGTTGAAAGCTGACTTGACCCATGCATATATATCCTTGCACATGAAAAACCCATCCAGTAGGATGCTTTTCAAACCTGCTGACAAAGTCCTAATTAGACATAATGACTGGAAGCTGGAGCTAGAAAATTTAACCTTGAAATAAGACACAACATAGAAAATGAAATTTTATGAGGAGAAATGGCAACTCACCATTAGTCTGAGTTGTTAAGGTGGGTTTAGATAGCTTTCTGAAATAGATGGTATAATTCAGCTTTTCAGAGAAATTACATCTCCAGTGTGGGGAAGGGTATAGCTTAGACAGTCATAGGCCACCCTTCTGGCCTTGAAATCTGTTAAACTGTGAATACCATCTTCTCTACCCTCAATATTTATGTGCCACAGGATAACCAGAATTACCTATATTACTCAGCATAATCATTACATGGGTAGATATGCATGTAGACAATGACTGTACTCAAATATCATACCTCAGGGTTTCAGACAGCTGTCCGATGAGATCCAGAAACAGTTATTTAAGTAATGCTACACTGGTTAGATGTAATCTGTTTGCACTGGGTGGAAGGGGAAGTTTGATTTTGTGTCTGTGTGTTTAACAGCAAAACAGTTACCTTTCTTTGTACAGCTTGACGGACTACAAGTCACCCATTTTCTTTACTCTTCTGCTTATCTTCTAGGGCATTCAACTCTTCCTGAAAGTCATAGTGCTTTTCAATCATTAGGTAAACATCTATGTGTTTAAGTTTTCTTTATTTTTAACAAGTATAACTATGCCAAAGTGTCTTCTCTCACTTGCGGTGTAATCATCCGCCTTTCTTGCCCAAGAACAGTGAACACATAGATGTTGTGTTGCAGAACCTATCCCCAAGTAGAAATAAAAGTATAGTCAGTTTATTTTTCTGAAATTCTGGAAATGAAAATTCACTGTAAGGCCTCAGAACAGGGATTTTATCTTTGTATCCATCACCACCATAGAGAACATCCAGGCTGAACTGGACTCCAGCAGGCATCTCTGCTTGCAGGCTGTGCCTACGTAGATACCCGTGCAGAACCATTGTTTTCCTTGTGCTAACACAGGTGCCTTGTGGTTGGAATACCATTTACATTAGCAGAAAAGAGATGCCCCCCGTCATCTCTCAGTTGGCTCTGCAAGACTAATAGGCAATACAACTTTTTTTTAAACACTCTAGTAAGCAGACATGACTCTAAATACACACAGCAGGCAGAAACATTGGGTAGGAAGGTGCCATTTTCAGCCATTCTTCAGTGAAACACCATCTGTTACAACATATGCAAGTGCAGTTACACATCCGGTTATAGGAGGTGAGAAGGGTAATTTTCTACCTGAGAAGCATGATTTCTGTCTGATCATCTCCTTCCACCAAGCCTCAGCCATTAGCATCAGAGACGGTCTACGGAAAAAGGAAGAAACGCCACCATTTTTCTGTCTCCCCCTAATGGAAAAGGAGACTCAAATCCCTTGCTCTGTACTGGAATAATGGCACAGGTGGTTTCTACACGTAGATCAGAAAGGTTCATTTCAAAAGTCCCTAATAACTGGAAGAATTTGAGAGTAAGAGAAATTCAAAATGACACTAGAGCCAACAAAAAAGAAAATTAATATATAGAATTTACACATAAAAATTTAATGAGCCTGAGCTTCCAGTTTCCTTTATTTTGAATATTTTGGCAGATACGCTATTAACGCTAACCTTATTTTCCTAGCTGAAAAATTAACATAAACAGAAACACAAAAATTATGATGTGCCAAAAGAAAAAAAAAAAAAAAAAAGAGTTATGGCTTGGAGACCCTTTCTTTGTATGGAAACACTAGATTCTAATTTATTTCAAAAAAACTAGTTTTCTGCAGCCTGACAAATCTCCTCCAAAAATTATTTCCTCCCTGATTACAGAGCAGACAATTGGTGCCCAAACAATCAAAGAAGGCTGTATTGTCAGCATGTTAATCATAGTGTTTCTTAGCAACCATATTTTATTTACAAGTAACAATACTTCTTCAGAAGCCTGTCACATTTAATGACAAGTAGCTGGGGGGGAAGGGCTGGAAAATGTATGCGCAGCTCACACCTTTGATGATAAGCAGTTTGTGAAGAGGATAGATAGAGCAATGCTTTTGCCGATAACCAGGCATTGATGGTAGTAAATAGAGAAACCTCTGAGAAGTGAAGCTGTGGGGCAAGGGCTTGCACAAAAGAGGGGCTTGCCCTGCTAGTCTCCTGCACCCACATAGGTCAGTGCTTTTGCCCATGTGAGTCCGTAGGTATCTCTCCCTTAGTCTCCTTGGTGCTGTGAATTTTTCAAAACCTCAGAAGATAGGTAGCCAAGGAATTCTGGGATGACAAACTTCTTGTTTCTTTGCCCATGGAGATCCCAAAGGACCAGGCTCTGCTCCCAGTACTTTCTTCTCAGCAGCAGCCAGGGTGACAGCTCTACGTCTTCTATGTTCTCATGTCACTGCTAGTGGCAACCATCAGTACTCACATCTATCACCCTGTTAAATATAAAAGATAGTGTCCGAAAAAATCTATTTGACTCTGAATCAGTTTTCTTCTGCAGTTGTTAAACAGTGCCTACTTGTCACCCTCATGTTAAATACCAATACTTTGGGGTGCTTTTAGAGATAGTTTCTAGATAGAAGATGCAATGGTCAGAGAGAGAGAAAGAAATATAGAACATTTTGTTGCTCACTGTGAAAACAGCTTGCAGCAAAATTGTACACTGCACTGAATAGCAGAGGTACCAAATGGCTCCCTTCAACTTTCTTTGTCTGTGATCAGCCACAGTGATAGAAAGGACTGCATCAAGCAGTAAAAGTCACCTCTCCTGGGTAACTCTCAACATTTATGCACACACACACACACACTTTTCTTGCTGTGGCTCTAAGACCATCTCAATCTATTACAATATCCTGTCTCTATTCATGACCATCACAAGATGCTTCAGAGAAAGCTTTAAGAAAAGATAAAAGTAATCTGCTTCCATAAAGACCTCATCCTAATCCTTTGGAGTTAGAGTTAGCTTTAAATCCTTAAGCATGAGCTTTTATTTTCCTTCCAGAAATGTTGGTAGTATGAGCTTCTATTCTAGATACCCTTGTTATCTGTTAAATTGCCCAACCCTTTTAAAATTCTGCTGTGTTCCAGGAGTTCCACACTCAAATGCTGGGTTGCTTGGCCCTTCCCTTCTTTTAACCATTTTGAAATAATCACCTTTACATTTCAACAAATATCTTCTTATTTGTGAGATATGAAGAAGAAGCAGGTTGAAGAATCACAGGACAGTATGTACCAGTAATACATCTGTGGACTATCTGTGATATTTTAGTTTGAAGATCTTATGTATGATAGATGTGGTAGAAGGACAGCCTGGACATCACCACAGCAAGAGTCTTATAGACAGAGTTGAACACTGGAGCTACAGTGGAGTCCTAATAGCTCTTCTGATCACAAAAACCTTTGCAGACTTTCAGAGGCGTACCACATTTGATAAAAAGAAGTTTGGAAGAAGGAAAGAGCAGGCTAATTTTTGGATGATATTTCATTGTATGAACTTGCCATTTTTTCCAGATATTCTGCCCTTTCATGACAGAATAAAAATAGAAGTAGGAATAAAATTTAGGGATGGGTCTTTCTTATGGTTGGACTCGATGATCTTAAAGGTCTCTTCCAACATGAATGATTCTGTGATTCTGTGATTCTGTATTTGTTGTTGGTCATTGGTTAATGAAGCAAGCCATTTCTGTCCTTTCATGATAGAATAAAAATAGAAGTAGGAATAAAATTTAGGGATGGGTCCAAATCAAAACAATAGATCATAACTCTGGGAACTCTGGCTCATCCTTAAAAGAATTTCCAAAATGACAAACTGCTAGTTCAAACCCACACAAAATCTTTGTGGTTTAGGCCTGCCCTAATAAACACACTACACATACTTTTGAGCTTTCAGCAACAGCTGGAAAAAGAAAGACATTCCACATAAAGCATAAGCACTTGTAAAACTGTCTGGGACCCCTTGCCCTGCTTGAATTAGTAAGCACTAATTACAAAAAAAAAAGTGTGGTAGCCAAAACAATTCTGAGACTTCACTCTTGCAAGCCAACATATGGGTACAATCCCTATGGAAAGACTTCAGAATTATGTCAGATTATCTCTTTCATTACCCAGAAAGCTGTGGCATCAGCAGTGAAAGAAAAGGCAGACAACGGCAGAAGATTTCTGAGGAACCTAAGAGACCTTCTTTAGCCTCAGTCCCATCATGGAGCCTCTCATCACTTCACTCATTCCCCAGCCAATACTGGAAGCTCTTTGTGGCTCCACATGGTGAAACAGACATCTAGGTTCACTGTACTCCACCATCCACTGGGGAACAAAATGCCAATCATAGCTGTAGATCCCACCCATTTTTAATGAATGCAGCTAGGCAGCAGTCTCTGCAATCTGCTATATACAAAGAATTCAGCTATATCTGGCCCTCATACACACCACCAAAGACAAATAACAAGCCCATTTCACCCTCTACATCACAGATCTAAATAGGGACTAATCTGGAACAGAGTTTATTACCCAGCTGCCAAGCACTCACCTTTGGAGGATCTTTCTGGCCACCAGTGGTCCTGCGCTGGACCTACAGTTTTTATTCCAGAGCAATAGCAACACCTGGCAGGGGTTAGTGTTTTCTCTCTAATAGTTTATTTGGCTGTGTTAATGGTATTGCTATGGTGAAATAACCAAATGAAAAAACAGAACACCATTTCAAAGCACTGATAGTGAGTGCTATTGCCAATGAAATTCAAAAAAGCATATTGAACAAACCTGACTGTGGAATGTTTTAATAAAATTGAAAGCATCAGGAAGCTTTGAAGTCTTCTAAGCATACAGCAAAATCAGTTATTTACTATTGCAGCATCAAAAGAAAGATCCACCAATACACTGTACAGACATCAGGAGGAAAGACTGTCATGGTCTTTGTTTGCAGTTTCCTTGTTTTTCTTAAAATCTGTCCTAAAGGAAGATTCATGACTTATGATATAGCACAGCCCTCATGTTTATTCCTACTATTTTTGCTTTGAAGATCACCTCGGAACAGGAGTTCTTACATCAACTGCAGTCACAGATGAGGTTAATATCTTCCTGTTTTTACAAAAACCATAGGGGCAACATGACCACAAATGACAAGAAGTCTAACAAATATTTTTCTGGCATTTTGTTGCACACTGACTTTCTAAAATACCAGCTCTGATTTGAACATAAGCAACTGTTTTAATAAAAATAATTTATCCTTTTAAAGATGATTAAATGTTTCTGGAGAAGAATCTATTCTGCAGAAGTCCCAAGCATTTGAAGTTCACAGTAATTTCAGTAGAAGCCAAAGTCGTTCAACCTTTGGGAGAGTCACAACATTTATACAGGTGTCTGAATAAATTATTGGCTTCATTAACCATTGACCAAGAACAAATATAGAATCACAGAATCATAGAATCATGTTGGAAGAGACCTTTAAGATCATCAAGTCCAACCGTAAACATAACACTGCCAAGTCCACCACTAAACCATGTCCCTAAGCACCACGTCTACACGTCTTTTAAATACTTCCAGGGATGGTGACTCCACCACTTCCCTGGGCAGCCTGTTCCAATGCTTGATAACCCTTTGGGTGAAGAAATTGTTCCTAATATCCAATCTAAAGCTCCCCTGGTGCAGCTTGAGGCCATTTCCTCTCATCCTATCACTTGTTACCTGGGAGAAGAGACCGACCCCCACCTCTCTACAACCTCCTTTCAGGTAGTTGTAGAGAACGATAAGGTCTCCCCTCAGCCTCCTTTTCTCCAGGCTAAACAACACCAGCTCCCTCAGCCGCTCCTCATCAGACTTGTGCTCCAGACCCTTCACCAGCTTCGTTGCCCTTCTCTGGACATGCTCCAGCACCTCAATGTCTCTCTTGTAGTGAGGGGCCCAAAACTGAACACAGTATTCGAGGTGCGGCCTCACCGGTGCTGAGTAGAGGGGGACGATCACTTCCCTACTCCTGCTGGCCGCACTATTTCTGATACAAGCCAGGATGCCATCGGCCACTTTGGCCACCTGGGCACACTGCTGGCTCATACTCAGCTGGCTGTCAACCAACACCTCCAGGTCTTTTTCCACTGGGCAGCTTTCCAGCCACTCTTCCCCAAGCCTGTAGCGTTGCATGGGGTTGTTGTGACCCACGTACAGGACCCGGCACTTAGCCTTGTTGAATCACACACAACTGGCCTTGATCCATGGATCCAGCCTGTCCAGATCCCTCTGTAGAGCCTTTCTACCCTCAAGCAGATCAACACTCCCGTCCAGCTTGGTGTCCTCTCTATATATTAAACATATATTTTTAATTACTTTTATTACTTTAGAAAGATTACTTATCACTGTTATAGAGGAGTCACTGCAACTGTCTTCATGCTGTCTGGACCTGACAGAGACTGCAGGGGAGAGGAGATGGTGCAGATGATAAGAATGCAGGGAGGCAGCTCCCCATTATACCTTCCTTCCCTGTACCAGGCCTAGATAGACCACAAAACTGCACAAACACAGAAGGGTTAGAAGGGATTTGAAGGGATTATCTAATTCATTCACCTTGTTATAACAAGAAACTACTGCAGCTGTCATATTCCCAAACTATCTTATTCCTGGTTGCTTAACCTCTTCTTTAATACCTCTAATGATGAGCGTTGTGCAACGTTCTTAAGCAACCACAATGCCTACCAATTCCTACCACTAGAAAACCATTCCTAAAATTTAAAGTAAACATCTCTTTCTACAGCTTGAGATATTATTTCTTGCCTTACCCTTCATGGCCATAGAAAACATTCTCTTTGCAGCTGTTTTACCTATTCAGACACTGTTATAAACTCTCCTGTCTATCTTATGTCTTCTAAGGTGACCAAACACCCCATCCTTTGTAGATCCCCAGACTTTCCTCATAGCCTTCCTCTGTACTCCCTCCAGCTGGTTCACATCTCAGAAACCATAACAATGTTGTGAAGAAGAATTATGTTACAAATTTTATGGACTATGCTGCAGTTTATAAATCCCAGTGCAATGTTTGACCTCTGTGCAACAGCATAATACTCTTAACCTACGTTCAGTTTGTGACCCACTGTAACCTCCAAATACTTCTTTGCAAGACTGTTACCTATCTTATCTCAGCTTTTCCCACTGTATTTTCTCAACTGTTTATCCCTGCCTAAGTGCAGAACCATGCATTTGTTCTAATTAAATTCTATGTTGTTTTCAAGACTATTTCTCTAAATTGTTGTGATCATTTTGAATTAATTCTTATCTTTCAATCTGTTTGCTGCCTCTTTCAGATTCATTTCATTTGCAGATTTAATAAGCATATTCTAACAACCTGGTGTTGGTTTATAATGAAAACTTTGAATATACTAAGCCTACGACAGATCCTTGTGGAGCCCTCCTCAATTCATCTTAGCAGTTTGACAGTGAAGCGCCGGCAACTGCTCTGTACGTAGAATCCCCAGACACTTCTGTCCCCGCTTTACAATAATCCCAACTTGCTCATGCAATGTGAGACAATGTAAGAGGGCTGAACAAAGCCTAGCTATATGATGTCTACACGCTTAAGGCATGCTACTTCGCATAAAAAGATTTTGGATTGATCTGATATGATTTAATCCTGACAAATGAGTTAACACTCACTGCATTTGCTGCCTACTCATTTACTACTTACTCATCTGGTGTTCTTTTAGGTCCCCTACAAAAATACTGTTGGATTTTTTGATCTAGTATGTTCCCACAAAAGGAATTGGCCCATCATTCTACAACCTTCCCTTTTCCCTTTTTTTTAAGTCCCATGTTTGCCCTTTTCCAGTCTTCCAGAACTTGATCCGCCTCCACACATTCTCAAATATACTGAGAGACTGCTGAGATTGCTTCATCCAGAGCTTTCACAAACCCAAGAAGGATTTCATCAGGGCTGGAGAATCAGAAATATCTAAGTGTACTCAAAGCAGGTCTTTCTTTTTAATTCCCCTTTGTCATTGATGTTAATTGTGATGATAGCTGTTTGAACACCATTGACTACATAACATGCAGCACAGTGGAGTTGTGATATAGTCCCTGCAGCCCTCTCTTGGGAGAGGCAATAGCAGTCAAATTAAGTTCCCCACAAAGCTTCTAAAATCAGCATACAGATCTAGAAACCCTGCCTCGGCTCTTTCAATTTCCAAGGTACCCAGACAGACCCAAACCAGACTCCAATAATACTAATATCCAACTCACAGAAGACGTTTCCAGAAGTTGGAATCATATTTTCCCTGCACTCTTCCTCCTGCTCAGAATATGAAATAACAAACATGCTTAGCTAGCCTTTTAGCTCATGTGGAAAAATTAAGTAGTACTGAAGGCTTGTAACTCAAACTTTGAAGGCTTGTAACTCAAACTTTGCTAAAAAGGTTGTTCAGTTTCCATGTAACAATGTTTTTCTATCTTTGAAAATATCAAAAAATTACATACAAAACAATCAATTTAAAAGCCAAAATACATTTAAAAAGTCAAACACTCCAAAGTTAGGAACTATTAGATTTGTGATTTTCCATGTAATTTTCATTTGTGCATAAGAGTGATTATTTTTAGTATAGAATCATTTTTCAGAAGACCTCAGCCTCAATCATTGTGGAAGAGACAAACAACACCTCCAAAAGCCACGCTAAATCTGGTAATACTTAACTACTTACATTTAAATATTGTGTAATATGTTTTTGAAAATACAGTGACTATATTCTGATCCCACCTACAGGAAGAAATTGCATGTTTTTTGCATTCAAGTTTGACAAATACCCTCCACTGACATATGGGCAAAATTCCCATTAGGTTTAATAAGGGTAAAGCACAAATGTTTTAAAAGACAAAGTATGGCAGCAGGTGGGAAGGCAGAAGAGTGTTCTTCAACTACATCCAGCTTCCAACTTTCATAACATTATGAAAAAGACAGAAAATACAGTGGGTTTATATCCTACTGATTAAGCCAAAGGACTCACTACTACCACTTGCTCGCCCAGCCTAATAAGCCAACATATAATTCTATTGCTATGAATGAAGTCCCGTGGAATGCAGCCAAATAAACTGTAGATTCTATGAAGAATGGCCTGAGACATATCTGAAAAGAAAGTATAAATACAACTGGACACAGAAGTCTTAGGGCTTAATGTAATGTAGGGCTTAATGGATTCATCATCAAATAAATAATTATATTGAAAGAGTTTAAAGCAACGTACATCAATTACATCACTCAAGTGATACACTCAGGTGCCTACTTTCAGGAAAACAACGAAAAAAAATTGATAGCTTCATAACTTGTTCATTTGCCTAAAGTATTTAGAAAAAGCTTTTCTTTGTAACTTTAAATTCTGTGACTGGGCAGGTATTTTGCACAACCGAAGCAGGAGTTTAGAGTGACTTGCCAATTAACGTGTTTGTCCAAGAAATGGGAGAGTTGAGATCAGTCCCACCTCCGCTCCCACTGTAAGCAGAGTGCTCTAACCAGAGGCGACAGGGTGTCCTGAGCAGGTGCACACGCTCACCCTTCTACAGCAGATGGACTCCTCTGTAGCTGAGATGCCAAAACGGGTGGTGTCAGAGGGAGAGCAGGCAATGAGCCTGACTGCAACCCAGCGGTCAGAAAACTTGGCCAGGAAAGAGCAGATCTGATAGTCAGGTGCCCTCTTCCTGACTTACAGTTGTATTTTTATAACTGTATAGAGTGCAGTATACTCATTCCAGACGTTCACCTCCCTTTGCTGGATTTCATTAGTTGACTTAGGTGTCCCAGTGCTCGCCTTGCTGGCTATCCCTACCTTAGTTTCCTAGCATTTTCCCATTTACTCCATATGATGCAATGTCTGCCTGCATTGTGTCAGTCCTGTCCTTGCTACGGCCTTTGACAACTCACTGTCCCTTTGCAATGCCTGGCCATCATCCAGGAGATATCCCAGCCCAAGCACGGTCCCAATAAGAAGTCTGAAAGTAGAAATCCCGTAAGTAGAAATCCCGTTACATGGAATGGAAAGGAAAGTGTTTAACTGAGTGTTAAATTGTGTTTATCTGAGCAGAATAATCTGTCCCATGGCATCATTAACAGAGGATGGTCTCTGCCCTGGTCCTTAATGTAGCTTAAGGGGACATTGCTACCCTGAGTGTCACCATGTCTAAACCCGTTCTTTATCCCAGCCCTAAACATTTGGTCACATTTCTGTGAAGCAGCGCTTTACACCATTTATACATACCTGCAGAAAATTCAGAATTTTCTGTGACAGTGTAACAAAACTACAAGAAATGTACCATAAAAACCCATTGTGCTTTGCTTCATAGGAAACATGCAATTAATTCTTCTGGCAAAAGAAGGGGGTGGGGGGAACTTGTCGAATTTGCTTTCTTGCTGTCTCTCATTTTTTGGGTTCAATACAATCAAATAGATTTTGTAACAGGGAGCAATCTCTTCATCCTTTTCTGTTATGCAAGTTCATGATGTAGAATGATGGGGAGGTTTCTTTACACTCTACAATTGAAATTACATGGAAAGGTCATTCCATGTATAACAATAAGTCAGGAAGACATGCTAGTGGCTGGCAAAAAATTGAAAATCACATATGCAGAAATCTTTTACGGAATATGCACAGGTATTCATTTTGGCAGCAGACACACTCTTTCATACCTTGCATTGTGCACATCTGATCCTCATCCTTTCAGCAGAATCAGTAGCTCAGGAATGACATTTGTAAAGTTCCAAAGCAGAGTAAGTATCCATTCAATACCATCAAAGGAACTGATAAAGAATTGGGAACTTCAGGACTTTTTAAAAAATTGTTTTACTTGCTTTTTGCTTATCTGTTTTTTTTCTAATTAAGATTTTATTGAGTTTTCCATAATGGAAGACTATAACCAATCAGCAAAAGTATTATCATATGAATTTTACTTTCGTAATTTACTTGAGCCAATTCATTTCTTTTTCTAACAGGCCAAGTAGCTGTAACTTCAGGTGCAGTCAATCACATCTTTGGGAACATTAAATAGAGGAAGCAAGAAATAAGAAGCACCAGAATAAATTAGATAACAATCCTAAATAAAGACTGAAAAGAAAGCCAAATCCAGTTTACCAGCAAAATCTGATGTGCTATATACATGACAATTTGAAACATTAGAAGAATTCATGAGTCAGCCATTTGGGGAATCATATCACAAATCTAATGAGTTTATTCTCACATGAGACCCCATGAAAAAGAAATTGGTCTGTGAAAGCAATTCCAGAAAGCCAAACATAGTTTAAAACACTTCCAGCCAACCCATCAGCTCTTCCCGAGAGGAATTAGGAATGGCTGTTCCAGGGGTAAAGGCTGATTGGCATGCTGGTCAGGTAGCCCAGTGCCTCCCCATCACCTACCCCCATGGAGAACACCCACAGCCTGTGGTTGCTTTGCCATTGCGATAGCTCCCCTGCAATACCCGCAAAATTATGCAGAGGTCCACCCCAACACTGCAAAGGCTGGACCGTCTTGGGTTAGCGTATTTCTGCATATTCAATAGCATGAATTTATTCAAATGAAAGTATTCTGCTATCCACAGCTGCTGTCACTGCAACTAAGCTTTTGCATATAAAGGTATACGAAAGGGAATGTTTAAAAATGTTTTTTAGAATGAGGCCTTCCTGACTGAGAAACAAGATGTCACAAGAAACTAGGAATGAGATGGCAGCCTGCCCCAGGCCCAACACAGGCACTGGGAGATGTTGCTTTCTCTGTGTCCAGCTACACAAAATAAATCAGTCGTCTCAGCCCAAGTCCCAGTGTATCTGAGTGGGAATTATCTGACCAAATGTCTAGGCTCTTCCCTTTCTTATCAGTGAAAGGGAATAGGATGCAGTTCAGCAGCCCTATTTTAGATGCCTGCTTTAATATGAGACGAATTGCACCTTTGAGAGTGCTTATTCCTTTCTACCAACTATAAAGAGGTCTTAAGGTAACTAATTCAGATGTACATGTCACCACCAAACACTTAAAGGTAGCTGAGAGGAATCCATGCTATATGTCCACAACACCAAAAAAAGCACTGCAATTAATGACAGTAAGAGAGGGGGTTTTGGCAGCCTGACAAGGACCCACTCTTAATTATTCTCTCCTTCTTTAGAAGAAAGAGAGCTCTGTGAAGACGTTTACAGTGGTGACCATCCAGCATCAGGCCATACTCGCAGGTTTCTTGTATAGTTTTCAATTTAACATCTTTCACAAGAAAATATTTTATATATACGTGTGTGTGTGTATAAAAAATTAAATATAATAAAAATAATGAAAAATAAATGAAGTTATTCCTTGATCTAAATTTTAGAAACCTGCATTTGGGGGATATTTATTATTTCCTGGAATACATAAGGATTTAGATTTGACTGAAGATGAACAATAACAGAGCAAAATAAAGGCTTTAATTAATCACTGAGTGCTTGTCATTCTGACAACTAAAGAATCGGGAAGCTGCAAAGAACCAAAGTGAAACAACATCAATCATCCAGCTACAATAAATAATTTAATAAAAAATCACTGGGTAACTACAAGGTCTAAAGAGGTGGAATAAAAAAGGTAGAAAAGAAAAGCAGAAGCATCAGACAGGCTATGTACAACTGACCCTATTTACATTAATATTACATACCACTGGCAATCTCTACCACATCTTTTGCCACGCAAAATAAAACACCATATCCATTCAGCTAGGAGATGAACATCACAGCTTTGTAGAAAGCAGAATAGGACAGGTTTGCAATGACATTAATATATTATTCTATCATGTTTTGTATGAAGTTAATTACTCTCATCAGCAAACAGAGAAAAAACCCCGAATAATTTAGTTGCCGTCATGCAGCATCACAGGCAGGCCCAGCACCCCGCTTGGTGCCTGTCTCACAGAACCTGCAATCAACCAAAGCCAACAACGGGGAGCACAGACAAAATTAAGAGTTAACAAATGCCAAGCGATGAACACAGTGAGGAACAACTCTGCATCACCAGCAGTGACTCACACTGGATAGTTTTCTGAAAACTTCAGTTCAATGTTCAGCAGTGGTCAGAATGGTCAACAGACCATTAAAATTAGCAGCATAAGGCAGAGGGTAAAATGGAAAATAACATTATGTTGTTGTAGAAATCCACTGTGTGGATAAGAAACCTTTCCATAAGCAGCTGTAACAGGGCATCATTAGGGCAGCGCTGGGGTGGCTGAGCCTCTGGTCTGACACAGTGGAGCAGTTTTTGTGGTTTTGTGTTCTGTAAGATTTGTTTGGACAGAATGTGGGCTTAAAGCAAGAGTAAACTGCATATGTTTGTTTCATATTTAAGGGCTTATGGGAGATGATTGTGCCATGATGGAAACTTGAATGAAAAAGCCAGATAATATTCCTTTCTCTTTTTTCACTAGATTAAAAAAAATATAGTAATTTTTTTTCTCCTCCCCCTCGCCAATATCATTGTCACTCTCTTCTCCCTATGGAGCAGAGGAGCTCAAACCTAACCATGCAGAGAAAAAGTCCCATCACTTTTCCAAACCACCTGTCTTGGTTTCAGCTGGGATAGAGTTAATTTTCTTTCTAGTAGCTGGTATAGTGCTGTGGTTTGGATTTAGTACGAGAATAACATTGATAACACACTGACGTTTTAGTTGTTGCTGAGCAGTGCTTACACTGGTCAAGGACTTTTCAGCTGCCCATGCTCTGCCAGGTGCACAAGAAGCTGGGAGGGGGCACAGCCAAACTGACCAAAGGGCTATTCCATACCATATGGCGTCATGCGCCGTATAGAAACTGGGGGCAGCTGGCTGTGGGGCAGCGATCGCTGTTTGGGAATTACCTGGGCTTCAAGGTCAGCGGGTGGTGAGCAGTTGCATCACTTGGGGTTTTTTTGCTTGGGTTTTGTTCCTCTCTCTCTCTCGTTGTTTTCCTTTTCATTACAATGTATTAGTAGCAATTTTATTTTATTTTATTTTATTTCAATTATTAAACTGTTCTTATCTCAACCCACGAGTTTTCTTACTTGTGCTCTTCAGATTCTCTCCCCCATCCCACCGGGGCAGGGAGGGTGAGCGAGCGGCCGTGTGGTGTTTGGTTGCCGACTGAGGCTAAACCATGACAACACCTCAGGACAAGGTCACTACCAACAGCACTGCAGCACAAGACTCCAGTAAGGCAGTGGAGTGGCCAAACTTCCATCAGGTGGTTGCATGGAGTGCTAGAAGATCCCAATACATGTGTTTTTTTCCTCCATGAAGAGGTTTCACAGTAAAACGCTGAAATCATCCAAAAGTACAGTGTGCTGCAATCCTGCAGTCAGCTAGCGACCTTCTCCACAAGAGCTCTTCTCTAGGAGTTCAAAAGCTCAGCTACCGGCAAGCTTTCAGCAGGCTGCAACATCTGCTGCTCTCAATTTTCTGCTCCAAGTCTGCAGGTGAACTGGCATCTGGTCTGGCATGGTAGATAGGAGGGGATGGCTGTGAAGGAGGAGTCCTCCTACCCCAGCTGGTTTCTCCAGGGGTGGCATCAGCAGAGCCCTCATACCTGCAGAGACCTTTCTGAAATGAGTGTTATGCGTCCCTTCATAAACTGAAGCCTTCTCCATCTAATCCAGACTATTCTCTTCATTTGCAATAGGATTTTTTCCTCTTTAGCCTAAGGTCCCTTTTTGTTTAAACACTGCGTGCGATGCAGCACACCTCCCAGCCTTTCTGGGGGTTACCAGGCCCATGATGGTGCTCTGGCAAGGCAGGGGCTGCAGAGCCAGACCGGGAAGCAGAGCACATACCCTGAACCACAGCAAGGGACAGCACAGATCGGGAGGGAGGGGGGAAGCCGTGGGTGCTGGTGCCGCAGCTGAGCGGCACAGAGAGAGCCCAGCACCAGTGTGGTGCTGGGGAGGGATGGGACTGGGAGAGGACGTCGTCACTGCTGGCAGAGGTCACAGGTGGGCACAATAAAATGCCGTGTTAAAAGATTTTCTAAGCTAATTGTCGTTTCATTTCTGCTAATTACATCTCCTCAAATTGCAGGGCACAACACCCCTGCCTGCCACCCCAGCAGCTCTCGGGCATCCCTCGCTCCGCTCTGCACTGAGCATGCTGCGCAGATCCACTTGTTTGGCCGTCTGCTCGTACATCAAGCCCTGCGGTCCATTAATCATTTTAACCACTCTGCAAAATAACATAATAGACTCCTAAAAATGAGAGATGAAAAAGGCCAGCGAAACCATCCAATCCCTCTGCCTGCCAGCGCCGGAGTCTTCCCAGGGAATATTGCCCTAGTATATTTTTCTTACCTATTTTTCGATGTCTCGAGTTTAGTCCAACAATTCTTCTGCCAGTTCTTCCACTTTGTTAATGATGGGATGACAGATAATAGATTTTGTTTCTGAAACCTCTCCACTTTCTTCAGGGGAACTTTTTGCGATAATCCCATCAGGATTCTTTCAAGCTTATATTCAAGGGTTGGCAGTGGTGAACAGTAAGTCGTCTCATTCGTACTCTCATGCCACGTTAAACATACAATGCTTCAGCAGTTTAGTTTCCCCACACAAGCTTCCAGCTGCCCTCTGTGCTGCGTAGGAAGAACTAAGCCCTCAGGGTAAGCAGTTATTTCTTTTCCTCACCACGCTAACCCTGGGCTCTTCCAAAGCAGAAAGGCTGTTGTCATTGGTGCCCAAATATGACAAATTATGTGTAGATAATTTTCTGATATACCTATCTATCTCCCTAAGTGTGGTGAGACCACCGAAGGGAAGTAACATGTGATGGACCTGAAAGATATTGAAAGTTATGCCTACTTTTTCACATCTATCGCTATGAAAGAGATTATCTTAAAAGTTGGTAGGACAAAACTACAGCCTCAGTTCTCCACCCTTTTTGTGTATTTATTGCCTGGTTAATAAAGTAATCATAATATTTACATGGCTGTGAGCACATTTACATACATGGAGTATTATTAAAGGAGCACAGTTTTGCCTCCCTGCAGCATGCAAAAATCAGTCGTCGCTTAAGAACCATTCCTATTCCAGAAAAAAACTTTTTTTGGGGGGGATTTAGGAGAAATACCTCTCTACGGTGACGTTAACAGTGAAACAGTGTGCAGTCTTTAAGACTGGTATCTTCAGATTAGTTTAATGGATTTAGGTACCTTATCCCTCTTGAGTCTCAGGAACAGCCGCATCTAACACCTAACAGTTACCAAAAACCAGCTACGGGTTGTGCACTGCATGGCGAAGGCGCACATGCTTCGGTTTTCTCAGAGGACTGTACAGAGCAGTTTCCAGCTCCTTCACTAGCTTCTCCCCACATTGTCACACTGATATACCCTGTTTTTCTTTCTTTTCATTTTATGAATGGGATAACTAGGATAAAGCTATGCGAGCAGAGCCATGGCAGTTTCATGTCCCATACACAGGAGCAGCTTCCACAGACTTCTTGAGAAAGGAGTCTATACTCAACATTTATCGTGAGTAACTGCACCCTCCATGATCAAGCTTTTTACTGAGAATACAACAGAAATTATAGAAATTTTTTTAGCAGCTGTGGGACTACAGCTTTACAGCCTACCCGTAGTGCTCACAAACAAGTCCAGGAGTTGATGTTCAAGACTGATGACAGCACTTTACTGGGAAATCCTAGCTTTCATTTCTTTCAGTCTGGCCCATCTTGAGTTCCTTCTACCTCACCATTTATTCTAACTGCAAGGAGTTTGAGTCCAAAAAAAATGTTTGCTTTTCGTAATTTTTAATTTTACCTTATTTCAGGGGATCAGTGGGGTTTGTTTTAAGATACCTAATAAATATTTTAATAAATTACATATAATTATATGGTAATATAATTATTAATTATACTTCCTGTATTATATTATTGTTATTCTAAAATTGAAGTGTTATAAATTATAAAAGTTAGAATTAAGTGTATGTCCTTAAAAATATCCTACTGAATATTTTCCAGCAAAGACTTTCAACACCATCACCTGCCAGTCTAAGTGCATTTTAACATCTAAACACCCCTTCAAAACCCAGATAACTGAGGAAACTGCATTTGAGATAAACATCCACTCTCTGCTTTCCTGCCTCTTAATATCCCAGAAATGTCTTTCACTGTAAATGTGTAAACAACAGACCACCACAAAAATGTAAGTAAGACAAAAGAGTCAAACTTGGATGCCTTAAGTTTAATATCAGCATCCACATTTATGTAAATGGACCATAATACTCAGAGGTACTGAACAACTGCAGCTCCTACTGCCTGCTATCAGCAGAGAGAGAAACAAGGACGGGAATCAATGGGGAGAAAGAAAAGACAGGTATATGAGGTTGCCAGAGAAAGGTTAGATTTATGAACACAGTTATTACGGTATAGTAAATAAGGCCCTACTGTGTGATTTTGTGTCTGTACAATCCAGTTGTCCTCTTTTAAAATGTGCTAAATATAGAGTAAATGTACCAGCAAAGAGAAAATGAATTGATAGGCAAATAAGCACAGCAGTAGCTTGCAAGGAATGTAAAAAATAAAACTCTTTAAGAGCTCTTGAAAACGTATTGCTATTTTTTTCTCACTCTGAAGCCTGGCTGGGAACCACTTGCTCAGCTCGCCAGGGATCAGAAGGGAAGAGGTGCAAAGGGTGACACAAAATGAAATTTGTGTCAGCCCAGGATCAGCATGAGCATCTCCCAAATTGTAACCAAGCAGAAGCCTGACTTCAGCCCAGTCTCATGCTTGCGTTCAGCCAGCTCCAAGCTGGACTCGCCTTCTGTAGCCCCAGGCACGCGGACAACTTTGTACCACATTACGGTGTGAAGCGACCTGAGCACAAACGAAACAAATCAGCAGGAGAAGGGCTCTTGCAGCTCTGCAGGAGGGCTTGGCCAGCACCGGCGAGGGGCTGACTTGCCATACATTTATTTATTTTTATTTATCTTATCACATTTACTGTGCTCACCTACCAAAGGGGACGCAGCTTTTATCAGTCAAACAGCCTTTCCTCTCACCTTGCAGAAGGTTGTTGCAACAAAAACCTGGCATGCCCATGTCACTGACTCACAGTTAGCTCTCATTGCTGGGTCGGCCAGCAGGATTTCGGTTCAGTGCCTAGCAGGGAAAGGAGTTCAGGTGTCAAGCCACTCAGCCTCTCCAAAATCTGGGAGGTCTTTGGACTGAAGTAGTGGTGAAGTTTAAGACAGATGGCAAGAGCTAAGTATCGCCTGTAAAACCTTATTACTCTGCTCACTTCTCAGAACCTGTATTGCCTCCCAGCAGTTGTGTAACTTATCCATTGCATCACTTACAAAATAAAACAGGAATATCTGAGTTATTGGTGCTCAGATGCTGCTGGCAAGAAAACAGAGAACTTATTTGAAAATCTTTGAAAATCCCAGACTAAAAATTTGTTCCATCTTATCCACAAAAAAAAATTCTTTTCAAACTGCAGAGACCATGCAATAAAAATTCACATTCACACCTCAATTCTTACCTTCCTCTAAATCTGGACTCAGGCTTTCCAGACCAAATACAACTCTGAGTGCTAGGGATAATTGTCCACATTATACTAGTATTAATTGACTCTGATGACTAACAGACTAACATCAGCTTTCCTCTAGGGAACGTGTTTTCTAGGACACTATAGGGTAGCCTTAATTTCCACCACTTGAGTTAAACAGCCCTGAAGTTTCTCAGTCTTCAGAGCTATAAATCTGGAGTCAGAAGAGCTCCTTTTCTGCTTTCATTAACAAAATGAAGATGCATTTCTTTTCTTATTCATGCAGTGATTCCTTGCCACCCATATCAGCCGTTAGTACGAATGACAATGGCAACATGTCACCACAATTTAGAAAGGCAGAGATCACAGTTCTCCTGAGATGAAATTCACTGCTATGAAAGCCCTTCAGCCATCAATAGCAGAGAAAGAAAACAGTGAGATTCTGTAATTATACTCAGAAAATCAAAGAGCAGCCCCTTTTACAAATCAATGCCACATAACCCGTCAAGAGTCGTTTGCATGTAATCCTATTCTTCCCAAGCCCGCAGAGGTCCAAGGGAAATACATCAGTGTAGTCAGGATCTCTTCTGCAGTACATCTAACACTTATGATTCTCAAAGTGTACCTGTGAAAATAAATTCCATTACCATAAGGTAAACAAAATGTAATTGCACTGGCCAATTATAACATCATACAACACCACAACATTTCATTTTTATCCTTCTTATTAGATAGAGCTCTTTCCAAAAGACTCCCTCTCACCTTCAGTCTTCCAGCCCAGTCCCTATTATTATTATTTATGAATCGTACTGCAGTAGCAGAGATACAGGACAATATTCAAACTGTTCCTGCTTTTCAATTATGAATGTGTGTCACTTTTGCCAATAAGAAAGGCATTTGTGTAACTAGCTTCTGCCACTCAGGCTTATAATGAACTTAACGCTATAAGGCACCAGAAGGAGAGCCGCAGTCTAACAGCTCTTTGAAGCAACCCAGGCATACACAGTATGTGCAGGTCACAAGATACACGAGAAAGGTCAATGAAAGTAGGGCATCTTGCTTTCAGATTGATGGGCCTTCAAGGAGCTGTGGACAATGGCAAGGATCGCCGTGCTGTCGGTAAGCTGCACACAGAGGTTCACCTTCAAAGGGGAGACATTTCTGGACCTTCTCCCTGCTGATTTTTTTCTCTTTGTACTTTCCTGGGTCCTTGGTGAGTGACAAACAAGACCACTACTGCTACTTTCAGTATACACATGGAGAAGCCCCAACGCCTGAAGCATTTCTATAATAATGCAATCAAAGTTGAGGACAGGAGGGCGTACATGGGTATGCCACATCAGCACTTCAGTGAGCACACCGACACTTTCTACGGAGGGGAAACTGGATGATAAGGGTATATCAGGACTTCAGAACGTCAATGCCAGGGCTCCCAAATTTCCATTTGCATAACAGGTAATGATAATATTACCAGTGACCTAAGACAATACTTCTTTTAGAAAGCAGTATAGTAAACATAAAACTCCTCTTAAGTGATACCATAAAAGGGCTTTATTTTTATGAGGCCTGGATAAATAGACAAACATCCTTAGAAGCACAACAAAGATATGCAAAGGCACAAGTTGCAGCAAAGGAAATTCTGATTATACATTAATTTTTTCACCATGATAGAGTCAAACACTGGAACAGGTCTCCCAGAGAGGCTGCAAAATCTTCGTCTTTGTAGACAGTCAAAACTCAGCTGGATGCAGACATGAGCAACCTGATCTAAGCTGGCCCTGCTTTGAGCACATAGGTGAGACCAGGGGATTTACAGTGGTCCCTTCCAACCTAAATCATGCTACAATCCTAAAGACCAGTTGTAAAAGTTTCTCATGGAAATGTTTTCCTGCATCTCTCTGATCCGCCACTGTGAGCCCCTTACAGACAGGCCAGGCACAGATGTACAGCCACAGAAAGTGCCTCATGTCTTTGATTTCCAGGAAGGTCCCAGTCCAGCCATCCAGGCTAACACCATTGTCTTTAAGAAGTCCAATGCATTAAACATCAGCTTTTTGCAGGTGTCTGAGCCACTCCTGCAATCTGTGGCCCAAAAGAGGAGCAGCCCACAGCAGGGAGTGATGCTCTAGATAGGAAAAATAATCCAAAACAAACAAATAATTTGAACAACATCAAGGCCTTGTGGCATCATTCTTGATCTTATTTTCTTTGTGGGCTGCCTAACCTCTAAATTACAAGCAGCAGATGACAGCTTTGTCATCTGTGTTTTGAACAGGGACACGACAGGGAGTAGATAAGCTGAGACATAGTTTACAGGCTAGTTTCTGCTTTTGGTTAGCTGTAAGGGATAACTCATCCCCCATACACTTCAGCATGGCCCTTCAAAGGCTAATCCCTACCTTAGGTGCAGATGGGTGCCAGGGACCTAACTCATCCAGGCAGCTGGAGTCAATCACCTCATCCTTAGGCACCACGATGCTTGCTTTGCGGGCAACCTCACAGGCACTCTGAATCCCAAAAGGCTTGTAAGACAAATAATACCAAAGCCATTATTCTGCACGTTCAGAGGAAAAAAAATTAGAAGTAAATAAATAAATAAATGAAGTCTTGAGCATATAGATATAAGTAGGAGCAACAGCAAGAAATCGAACAAAGGGAAAATCAGGCTGAATATCACGGAAAATTCAATAGTGAGAACTACTAGAGTGTGGCATGGTCTACCATGGGGAAGATCTACTGCTTCCAATACTTAAAACTAGATTGGACAAAGTAATGTGATTCACGGAACAGTCCTGCACTAAAAAAGGAACAGACTGCTTTGTCTGACATGTCTTTTCCATGTCTAATTTTGGTGGTTATAGGATAGCATTATGTATGACTCAGGATCCCTTTTCAAGTCAAAAAATGTCTGTCACTGGCTCTCTGTCCACTTATTCATTCATTCATTCTTTTGTTCACCTGAAGGTTTCTGAAAGCATTAACTACCCAAACCAAAACACACAGTTTGCATTTACAGGTCTGACATTTCAATAACCATCTGCAAATATTAGTTATTTCACATACCACTTCTATCCATTTGATTATAAGTAAGAATAATTCCTTTAAAAACATTTAAGATATATATTTGAGTGTTGCATTATGTATCAAAAAAGCAGGGAGAGAGAGAAAATGACCTTCAGTGACAGGTAATTCACTGGCTGCTTGCCTGGAATTCACATGCTACATTTGATAATGTTGATTTTAAAGTCACAGTAAACTGCACATCTTTTCCTGGGAAAGTTGAGTTTAAATAAGAGAGGCGATGAGAGGTATTCAATTTTATTATGATATTAAAAAATAAGTACAATGATGTTTAGAAAAAATAAACAGCCTTGAAAAACTGAGTGGCTGAATATTTTAATGTATTATTTTGTAAGTTATGTAACATTCTAATGTTGGTGCAGTGTTTCTTTCTTTTCTTCGCCCTGCTGCTCTTTCCCCCCTCCAAATGGAACAACGATTCAATAGAATTTAAAGACCTTTTCTTGTGCTGTAAGAATGGCATGCTGAAGAGGAACAGATTTCCTTGACAATCACAGCTCCACAAAGGAGGCTTTCACAAGTAACACAGAAAACGTGGAAATTTTTCCATACAGGGAAACAGAAACACCTTTTAATGGCTCCCTGAGCTTGCTTTGGTTTGCATCAGCACCACCCCTGAGCCAGATACACAGGCGAAAGCACTGTCCACCTTTTCCTTACCCTGATGGACGAACCTCATTGCCAAAGGCAGCTTGAAGATGGTTGCACCAATGCAAACCAGCAAAGCATTTCCTGCAGGAGCTGGATGCCTGCAAAGCAAATCAGGCCAAGGTATTCCTGACCCTCCCTGCGGCTGCTCCCTGCTGCCAAAATGACCCCGTGGAGCTGTCATGCATAAGGCAGGACAGATCTTAAGATGCTACAAGCTCCAGAGATCAAAGCAGATCCTGGCAGCTCTGGAACAAGAAATTGGTAAAGAGAGGGTAAACAAACTGCTTTTGCTCTTCTTTTGGTGACTAAACCCACTCTGGCATAAAGGATGAGTTTAGCTGTAAATATCATATCATTTCTATTATAAGGACGGGAACAGAAGAAAATTTGCTTCCGCTAGCCTGGAAACATGTAATGCTGTTCTGTCTCACTTAGAGTTTCTACGTATCCTTCCAGCTCTTTCTTTTTTCTGTTCAACTGCCAGGCAGAGAGAAAGATCACTAATGAACCACAGCTTCTGTTCAGGTCATTAGCTGTACCAGAGAGAAAGTTAATGAACCCTAGTATATAAAGACAAAATCAGGTTTTCTTTAATAGTTTCCATACCAAGAGCATCATTTTCTGTTAGTGTAATCCCTGGATGATTTAGTTTGAGTCCCTTTTTTTTTTTTTCACTCCAGCCTAGTTTTGGAGGAACGGCGCGACAGAGAACATCTGGTCATTAAGTGCATACAGATGATGTTCAGATGCTGTGGAGGAAACACCAGAGGTAGCCAGAGAAGGAGGGAAAGGTAAATAGCCTTGTACAAGAAAGTCTTTGAGGGAAATCAGAAATAAAACGTGGCAACTTGCTGAAGCATTGTCCCACAGACTAATTTCAACAGCAACAACAAAAAAATTAAGCACCTGCTGAGCCCCTGCCATTCACTGACACCATCTCTTTTCCCTCTCTGGTCTTCCCCCACTTGTAGACAAGCATTCAGAAATCAAAGACTTGTGTACCCTTATGCTTTATCTGAGCGAGTTAAAGACTTCAGTGTACTTCTCTCTCATATTGGCCCATGGGGATAAGAAAGTGTTATTTCCATTCTATGGGGATACTTCTATGGGGTTTTCCAAGCAAATCATGGTCAGAAAGGATGTATTTTCTCCTAGCTCTCCAGCATCCAAAGCAGAGGAACAGCCCTTCTTCACAGCTCCATCAGGACCAAAAGAGTATACTGCATCCCAGAAGAACTTAATATCTCCTGGAAATGTTTTGCTTTTAATAGAAAAGAAATGTGCTTGAGAAGTTATACAAATCAAAGATGTGGTGGTAAGGCAATGAAAGAGAAGTAAAGACACCTACGAAGGTCCTATGAAAGCATGTGTACATTAAAATCAAAGCCTAGGAATGGAACATGGGCCAGGAAGGTCCTCCCAGGTTCATTAAGTCTCGCCCCTTGGTGTCTGAAGTAACTGTACCAATGAACCCCTTTCAGTAAGTTTTATCTGACAGTTCTCGTGCCCAGCAGTCCTACTGGGACACCATCTGGACTGTTACCTACTTCATGGTTGCAAACACTATGTTATTTTTTAGATTTATTCATGGATCAGTTTGTATAATTTACATTCCACACTACAACCAGCCAGAGTGTATGAGGAAATGAGGTGCCATATAATGTAAGAAATGTGGATTTATATTGTCCAATGTATTCTGCTTCCATTTAAATTTTCAGGTTCTTCTGTATTCTATTCCCAGGAAGCTCCTTGCAGCCCAGTTTTGAGGCAAATAGAAGACAACAGCAAGGTTCACATCCAAATGAATCTTTCTCAATCTTTCAAGTAGATGCTGATCGCAAAGCAAGTTATTCCACAACCACCCACACCAGAAACAGCTATGTTGCCCGTCTCAGTGGAGATTAAGCAAACTGTCCACAAATCCTAATCGCCTGTTATTTGTGTATTGTGTTGACATCTACCAACACTGAGCAGTGGGGAGGCTGCATCCAGTTTTGTGTCAAACATGGAACCAGATTCACTGTCCCAGCCTGCATATTTGTGCTGGAGAAATGGATGCAGCCCAGAAAACAGCAATGCTGCATCCCTCCCCCGGTTTTCCCTCATTAGCTAGTAGCTTTAAATTATGGGGGAAGAATCAGTGTGTTTCCCAACTTGTTCCAGCCCTGAAATGCTGCTGCCTCACTTATAGGCCAAGGGACATTGTGGAGAAGGAATCTAGTTTCCTTTTCTCCTCCATTTCCCAACCATTTGCTCCTCAGCTACTTTTGATAATAATGAGCAAAGATATCAGCAAAGACTTGGAAAAGCCTAGCTGATGGTGTTTGCACACAAGCATCGTTCCACTAGCATTAGTTTTTCATCAGTATTTCTCTAGAGTAGCTAAGCATGGTAGTTTTATCCAAAGGCAATTTACTGGTATAGAAAAAGTACAGCAGACAATGCATTCCTACTCTATTATGCATGAACACCCGGTATGTACTCAACTTTCCTCTCTATCTTATTTATCGCACTGTCATTAAACCTGTGTCACTATTACTGTTCTCTAATACACGTCACAATAATGTGTTCTTATCAGGTTTCCTCTCTCATCTACTGATCTAATAATATACTACTTCAACATTTTGGTGATTTTAACACAAACAAACAAAAAAAGGTTCAGGCACACTATCCTCAGGAAAATAATGTTCATCTTTCAGCATAAACAAAAGCCTTCCTTTTTTTCAAGTCAACTTAATGGTTCAGGACTGCTGACAGAATCATTCAATGATGTCCAAGCAAGGGAGATGCAAGCTAATTAAAACTTACGGTTACGGAGGCCTGGTTGGCAAATATTTGTGAATATTTATGGGGTTTTAGCAAGAATCTCTGTGCTGAATCACGTGAAAAATTGTTCCGAGTCACAAGAAAGCAGGTTATGTTTAGAGTAGCTCTCTGAGAGCAGTATCCCCAGGCTCTGTCTGACCTGGTACGCCGAAAGTGCCAGGGAGCCCCACGGGACACTGAAACCCAACTGACCAGACGGTGAAATTGCCAGGTTGGTTTCTGGTGGTAGTTTTGGCTCAGGCCAGCAAACAGGCTCCTGAACAGAGCCTGGTAGAAACAGGAGGAACCATTCCTGATGTGCAGTCCAGATGCAAACCCTCCTGTTGCGGAGGCAGAGCGAGTTTAACAGCGCTTCCACCCGTTTGGCCTCTGCACCCGAGAACAGTCCCAGGCATGTTTAATTTATTAGTATAAACAATGCCTGGTAGTCTCCGGCTCCACTCTTGTCACATAAGATGGTGGTTGTCAGACTTGCCTGAATTTGCTTCCTTCAAAACATTACTTAGTGTCAGGGCCGCACAACAACCAAAATTGTATCAGGCATCTGAAGACAAAAGGGACGGGGGGTTCTGGTGATGTGTTTAAATAGGGCTCACTACGCTGTTTTATCATTTTATCATTTGTCAGTGCAGAAGAGGAAGCATGTGAAAAATCATTAGAATGAGCAAGGAGGATGAATAAATTAAGTAAATTAGCATGAACAAGGCAGCTCATAATCCAACTGGAGAAGGTGATTATATATTATACTCAGCTAAAGAGAAAACACAGGCAGGAAGGACCCATTGTGGAAACACAAACTCCTCTGCTTAAAAGAAAATTGTGGGCAGAAAAATGAATTCAGAACAGCATTTTATTAGCAGAATTTGCTTCAACTAAACTCTAATAGATCTAATCAGTGCAGGAGATGAGGACAGGCACCATGTTGTTATTTTACAGGATGGCAAAGGCATTGTAAACAAGAGGAGTGATTGAATCTTTTTCACCTTGTTAAGCCCCTTAACAAGCTAGCTGATTATATACTGTACCTTTAAAAAGCACAAGATAGGGAGACAGTCTAGTAGGAGAAAAATAACTAGTGGAGGTTGTATTAACTTCAGCGATGTTTGCAGGTATACGGTAAAAGTGCCAACTCTGCTTTTCAAACATGAACTGTGGTTTTAGTTACACAAGTGACACCATATTAAACTTTTGAGGCACCAGATGAATCATATCTCTAGAGCAATATATTATACCAAAAAAATGGGAATTTCAATCCAGAATGTGACTTTTCAACACCTATCCAACACCAGTTTGGTTTTCTGCTTGGCCTTCATTTTTCCAAAAGTTACATTTATTTTAGCATTTCAGTATTACTTGAACAGCCCTGATTCATTCATTGGCATAGATGATAATGGAATCTTGTGATTACTGAAACTAATAATTCATATAACCATTAGGAACTGTACTATTATAATCATGAAACTCAACATCATCACCATCATGGTAGTGTCCAAATGTCAGCGGCAATCGGGCTGCAGTCTGCTGTGCACTGTTTACTGGGTGTTGAACAAGACAGTCCTGTCCTTAGCTGTTAGCTGTCTAATAGAAAAGGTAACAAAAAAGGTAGATTATCTTGTTATTTTCATTGTTTGGCCAGAAGACCTCTTCAGGTGAATGCTAAGATAGCTTATATATATAAATATATATATATAAATATATATATATATATACACACACACAGACACATATATAATTCAGCTCCTGCAACAGGCCCCAATTCCTTTGAACAGCTGGACATTGTCACAATTCTGCAATATGAGTTCCTCTGCACCTCCGTCACTCTGTGCATTTCATACAGCCCTTGGTACTTGTGCCAAGAGATTTATGTCTAACTTCCCCAGACGTAACAGCAAGAGCAAAATATACGTGAGGTGTGTTACATGAGATGAGTATCATCAGAGAAAAGTAGGATGGTGCAATTTCAGTCAGGCGTCCTACCAAGTATTGGCTTTTTAAAATTCCTGAATCATGACAAGGTCCATATTTTCTACATCAGAAGCCAGAGCCAAATTCTCAAGGGGATTGCAGCCAGGAGCTTCTGTTAGATTCAGCAGGAAGTGTATTTGTTTGCTGGGTAAGGATTTGGCTCTATATATTAAAGATATAATAATATTTAGCTGAAAAGGTTTCACAAATCTTGAAATGTTTCCAACCATAAGCTCTCTGAAATCATGAGTCAAGCCATGAAACCATGAGATTGGCTTTAAAATTATGTTCTCCATTTTTTTGCAACTTAGTAAACATAGTTCTCTTCCATCCCTCACAAGTTCCTTTACAAGGAGCAGGGTTATAAACATACTATATTTTGAAATTAAATCCGAGTCTCTCATACAACCTCCTGATTCCTCTGTCTATAAGCAAAAACATTATAATAATCAGTAAAGTCTCCCTTTACCCCAAAAAAAGCAGAGTCATCATGTTCATCTGCCTGTCAGGATTAGCCCTGGCCTGTGTTATGTGCCAAATTGTTCACAGACATTTTTTTGGAGAGTATATTTGAAGCAGTATTCACTGTTTCAAAATTCAGTGTTTGAATAAGACAGATAAGCCCTAACGCACAATAGATATACTACTTTATACTACTTTCACAAGTAGTCCTTTCGGCTACTTTTATACAAGTAAATGAGGGATATCCGGAATTTGAGTTTAAGCACTGTTCTCTGCCTGTCCTCCCATGACGCTTGACAGGTATCTCACACCTAGCCATGGTTTTGGCCCATGCCAAATAACACTCTCAAAGACAATTTCTGGGCACAGCCTGGGGAATAGCACAGATCAGGAATGATTCCTAACAGGCAGACTGGGCACAGCCAAACTATTTTTTTCAGATGGGAAGAGATTTTTCTCAGTGTGGACATGAGCCAGACCAAGTCAGTAGGTCTGAGTCACAATTTCCCATGTGTTTTCTTTAGCAGTGTAGTTGTAGTCAATAAGACAAATAAACTATCCAGTGGAACAGTCTAATTCTAAAAGAAAAAGCAGATGTTGTGAGTATTGACATTACTACGCACCCGGATGCTGGAGCATTAAACAATACCCTTAAATATCAATAAAGATTCTTATTTTGGCAACTTTACAGCAGTTAATACAAAATTCATCTGCTTCCAATTTATTCCAACATTTCCATGAATGAATTTCCATGAATATGAAAGTCTCACACTGGAGAGGAGCTCTGCCTAAACACCTGCAATTATCTGCCTTTGCAATAGTCTTAACTCCTCAGTTCTTCAGTTGTCAAGAAAAAACTTGTAACCATGTGCTTGTTTTGGCTGGGATAGAGTTAATTTTCTCCATAGTAGCTAGGATGGGGCTGTGTTTTGGATTTGTGTTGATAACTCAGGGATGTTTTTGTCACTGCTGAGCAGTGCTTACACACAGTCAAGGCCTTTTCTGCTTCTCACCCCACCCCACCAGCGAGTAGGCTGGGGGTGCACAAGAAGTTGGGAGGGGGCACAGCTGGGACAGCTGACCCCAACTGACCAAAGGGCTATTCCATACCATAGGATGTCATGCTCAGCATATAAAGCTGGGGAAGAAGAAGGAAGGGGGGGACATTCAGAGTGATGGGTTTTGTCTTCCCAAGTAACCGTTACGCGTGCTGGAGCCCTGCTTTCCTGGAGATGGCTGAACACCTGCCTGCCCATGGGAAATGCTGAGTGAATTCCTTGTTTTGCTTTGCTTGTGTGTGCAGCTTTTGCTTTCCCTATTAAACTGTCTTTATCTCAGCCCAGGAGTGTTCTCACTTTTACTCTTCCGATTCTCTCCCCCATCCCACTGGGGGGGAGTGAGTGAGCGGCTGTGTGGGGCTTAGTTGCCAGCTGGGGTTAAACCACAACAAACCATAAGCCTGAAAATAGGAATGTATCATCCTAAATCCTCCAATGCTGTGGAGAGGGCACCATCTTCGTGGATAATGTCCTCCCACATCCAGCTTGTCCTTGAAGACAGGACATGTCCTCCTAAGGACTGTTGCTGCAATCGAAGTTCACTCTCTTATTCTGCCTACTGTGGACAGCAAGAACTGTTTATTTCATTTCATCTTTGCAGCTACCTTTTATGTATTGGAAGGGTGTTTTCAGATCATCTCTTTAGCCCCTATCAGTCTTTTCAAGATAAGGCAAACCCATTTTTCCAAGCTTGCAGGCTTATTTTAAAATTTTCATTTCTTTCTTCTGGATATTCTTTAATAGATCCACATCTTGCCTGAAGAGTGGTGTCCTGTCGAAAGCTTATCAGCCCTGAGGAGAAGATTACAGCTTGGACACAACATTCCCATTTACAGAGCTCAAAGTAATAGTTGCTTTACTCTAGCAAGTTAAACTTTCCCCACTGAATTATTTTACATGACCATTTTATTATCAATGTACTTCGAGAATGCACTTGGTTATTTTCCCCTGCCTGTGTCTTAAACTTTCTGATTTTTCCTACCTACGTTGTGCTATTGCGTTTGTTCCTACTAACTAAGGGTATTTTTTCTTCTGTATGATGCCTGCTAAATGTTCATGTTTTGAAAGACATCATAATTTTGCTAAGTCACTATCCCTACCCTTCAGTGATGCTGTTCATGACAGGATAATTATTTCATTAAAATACTTCCAGACCACTTTTTTATTACAGTTGCTTTCCAGCAGACCCTTCTGAACAGTGAATTGAAGACTTCTTTCCAGAAAACCTTATTTTATCACTTGTACTCCTGTAAATCAAGAATTTAGTATTTAATGATTTTGGTCACCCAGGTTGCATTTCACTTTCCTTTTTCCAACTAGTTCTTTTCCATTAATGAGGATCCAATCTACAAGAGTCTTCCTCCTTCTGCTTTCTCTGCTATTAGTATCAATTGTTGTCACCAATAAATTTGAATAAGCCTTTCTCCTTTTACGTTCCTATATTGACTGATGCATGGGTAGCTTAAGTACCCCATCAATACTAATTACTGTGCATAGGACAAGTCTATGAGTTAAAAGCTCAGGTCTCCGGGTTTTGTTGTGGCACACAGCTTGCTTCCAGAAACATCAGAGCCCAATAGCAGCCATATACTGCTAGCCATCCCAAAAGAGAGCCACTCTCTTCTTTGGTTTCTCTAGGAAAAGGTGAACTTCCAAGACTTTGAGGCATCAGACATTTTTCTTCATTTGTATGAGCTCCCTTGTTGAAGGTAAAAGCATAACTGGGAACAGAGTATAGTGTGCTGACATTTTCATTGGAAGTACCTCAGCTGGATGCTTACTGGGGTGCTTCAGGATGAAGAGAGTGCAAAGGAGTGAAAGGTATAAAAGGACAGAAACAGAGGTAATGGAAGAAGAAACAGAAAACAGAAGAGGGCCAAAAAAAAAAAAAAAAAGGGAAAAAAAGAAGAAAAAAAGGGGAAGGACTGAGAGATCAAAAGATAAAAATGGGGAGAAATGAGCATTTTCTTCATAACAATATTCACATAAATAGAATTGCTCAAATGTAGGATCCTTGATTCAGTCCCAAATGACCCATGGGATGCAGCTTTTCCCTCCACTTTCTGTCCTTTTTGTGTGGGCACACCACTGAAATCTCAGTCACCCAGCTTTCAAATAGTTTGTACCAAGCATCTTTTGAGATTCCTAGAAATAAGTCATTTCTCTCCTTCATTCTTTTTCCTTAGCCCTCAGATAAATTAGGTTATGTTTCTGTTAATATTTTAAAATAGTTTGACATCCATAAAAATCTGAGTCTGAATCTTCACTGACCAGCTCACTGGCATCTCAATAGTCTAACACATGGCTGGACAGGAGTCCTTAACAAAAAGAGGCTAAAACTCGTCTAAATATCATTTTGTTGCAGAGTACTGTGCATTGTGTGTGGAGTTGAAGAAACAAGCCAACAAGCAGGTCTTCTATATCATATTATCTGTGTAGGCTTACATAAATTTGCTCAAAACCATGCAGAAGCATAGGAAATAGTGTCTAAAAGGCCACTGTATATATTTCTGTGTAGAATTTTTACAGGAGTCTGGTTTCTAACGTGTAACTGTAAGTTGGTCCAATACATATGGCAAGAATAAGCAGGATCATATGGTTTGTTTCTCATGTACTTAAAATGCAATTATTTTAATTAATTACAGTATTGTAATTTCTCCAGAGGTATACAAACAATGTGGAAGAAATAAACAGAGTATACTTATGCCAAATGGAAAACAAGGTAATACAGGAAAGATTAAAAATGCACAAAAGGGAAATTTAAGCACACAAAAACAGAGAGTAGAAATAATAGATCTGGCAATGAGCAAGGAAGGCCGCAAAGGGAGACAGAATATTTTTGGTTAGAATAGCTCTGTCTTTCTAGTGTCAGCGTCTCACATCTGCTGTCATACACTAATGAGAGCTGAGGCCGCGATAATGCTGACCCAGCCATAGGTAGACGATTCATAAAGAAATTGTATCTGCATATGGAAAGGTGTCATAGCTATCAGCTGAATCTTCAAGATAAAAGAATTTAGGAACCTGCGCTTCAAGAAATGAGGACCTCCACCCTGAAATAAGAAAATTGTTATTAACTGTAGGACTGACTAAAATGGAACAGAAAAATATATTTTAAATCACATCCATCCCAAAAATTCCATAGTTGCCTGTTATTTAGAAGTTGGAGCTCTACTGTCCCAAAATAAGCTCTATGAAAGGAACACATAACTCCCACATATCCAAAATAAGATGATGGAGCAGAATCCACTCCCTGATGTTGGTTTTATTTCCCTATTACTTGCCAGGCTCATTCTTGACCAAGTTGTAAATAGCGGTGGGTTTTTCCAAACGTGACCACTAATAAGTTCTACAGGCTGGTGCCTTTCTTTCCACTTGTTGCTATTAGGAACACACGAAAATCTAGCAAATTGGTGTAGAGGCAAGAATACTTTCTTCAAGAGACGTGACCTGCTCCAGACAGAATGCAAGTGCCTTGTAAGGACACCTGCAGTAGGATTTCATCTGTTAGATGAGACTGAGGAAGCAGTTTGGACATGTTCGCTCTACCCAATCTAATACACCCCAGCGGGGCAGTGGGCTCACTCAGTCTTATTGCATCCAGTCCCCATGCTCATCCATGTAGACCTTTCCTAAGCAGCTCACTGCTCAAAACTATTGTTCCAGCTCTTTTGAGTCACTAGGTTTAGATGCTCCAGTTATAGGTAGCTCATGCTGTACCTACAAAAGTTAAACACTTCCTCCATTTTTTAATTTTCAGAGAATACTGTCATTTGAGAAACAAAACAAATCCTAAGAGTAGCCGATATTGCCGAGGTGAATATTCCAGGTACATCCAAGTTTCATCATTACATGTGACAATTGGAAAATGCCAAATTCTAGCTCAACAGTCATAAAGTATTCACTTTTCAAAAAATTAACACAGAATTATGGCACGCTGTGACAGCTGTAGGGTTTTAAATTCCAGGCCTTTAATAGCAAAGAATTCCTTGTTTGTTCTAGAGGAAAAATAGTATTAAGCTAAATCTACACTAGTAAATTGATCAGTGGCATGGAGCATTCCTGGAATTTAATCATACAGACTATTAAATTGCTAGAACAGTCCCTGGGACAGTTGTGGCTTGTGCCAACTAGCCAAACCCTAACAAATTCGCAGATGTGGTCTGGCAGTTAGCTGAGTTTGGGAATCAGTTCCAACATATAAGGTGGATGTCACCACGCTGTTTTGGAGGCTAAGAGGATGTAATGACACAAACATTGCCGAAGCAAGCCAGCTGGCCATCCAGCGAGAGAACAGCCCTACATGCACTTGCTGGAATAGAAACAACTTTGGCTAGATTTTTCCCACTGATCTAGCTGCTAAAGCAGGAGGCAACTCAAAACCTGCCAGTGCATAGGATGATGTTTGAAACTTATTCTTTTTTATATCCTTGCTTAAAAAAACCATGAGGCATCCAGCCAAGGAGCAGGAAAATCTTTGTCACCATAGCACAAAAATAGTGAATAAAAAGCAATGAAGAGTTGATGAGTTTGTCAATAGTCCATTACCTGGGAAAATTTTGTCTAACTGATTCAGCAAATATTTACCACAAATCTCCTGTGCATCTTTCTCCTCTGCTCTCAAGTTTCTTCCCAGTTTTATCTCCTTTCCTAACCTCCAAACCATTTTCTACCACTGGACTCTCATTCTGTTTCCTCAGCTCCCTCCAATCCATTCCCTAAAGGAGTTAAGAGACAAAGTGATATTGGAGTATGATGGGAAGCAGAGGAAGGGGCAGCAAGAGCTGAACAAGAGGGACAGGGGTTGGAAGGGAAAGCAGAAGGGGGAAAACACATCTTTTGACCAGTCTTAGTTCTAAGGGAGTGCTTGAAAGTGAGCAAGGAAGGGATTTTGCAGATGTGGTCAGGAACACTCGATCTTGTACATAGGGACAAGGAACAGGGAGGCAATTGAATGAATGAAAGACAAAAGGGTAGTGGACAAGTGTAAGGCCCCTGGCAGAAGTTTTGTACATTCAACCACAAGGACTTATATGGAGCCTTGTAGGTTTTCTTGAGATCTACCAACAGACTTCACAGTCCTGAGAAGTTACATTTAAATTGCTTGCTATCCAGTGACGTAGTGTCTCTACAGTTTCCTCCAACTGGGAAGTAAATACTGCAATGGAAAATGTTGGATTGAATGAAGTAACCACTGTTGGTCTTTTTCCTACTCCTAAAGTTAGATAGTACATCCCTATTTGTAGCATCTGCAATGCCTTGATACAATACAGCAAAATGAAAGCAACGTGAGAAGGGGAGATAAATCTGTAAAACCTGCTGTGAGTTACCGGAGTGGAAAGAAAACCCTCTTCATCTGCTTTCCTCCTGAAGTGTGGGCATCTTCTCATTCGTGTAACAGACGACTCTGAACTGTGTTCTCACCTCACCAGAAGCACAGGCTGCTTCAGGCAGCAGGAAATGATTTTTGCAGCCCTCGCTAAGCATTGGCAGATCCTTTGTCAAACACCACAGGAAAAAAATGCTGTTACTGTAAAGGACACGCATACAACAATTACCTTTAAAATAGCCATTTCCCTCTCTTTCTTTTTTTTTAATTCCTAAAATTGAAAATCACAGACACTTCAGGGAGATCCTGGTTCAGTTTGTTGTGACCAGGTTTGTCCACATCTGAGAATGAGATGCAGAGGTGGAAACGCACAAAGTGGAAAACATTTCCCTCATTAGAAAACACCAAGCTCCATCTCCACTCAAGGATGCTTTCCTGCAGAAGAGGGACACCCAGAACATTGACACCCTTGATAAACAAGTAACTGGTAACTGACCAAAATTAAAGTAAAATATTCTGCAGAAACTCAGTATTTTAAAATAGAAACAAAAGAAATATTCAACGTGCAAACAGACTTTTGTAGAGAAGTATCAGTGAGTTTGTGAACTCCATTTCAGACTTCATTATTCAGGAGAAAAAGTTCTGTCTAAAACTAGGTCTATAAATAATGGAATAAAGTTTGGGGATGTTTTTTTCTTTTCATTTAAAGCACTTCATTTACAGAAATTAAAACTATGACCTTGATGTAACTGGCCTCTGAATAAATTATAGTCTGAGTAAAATTGTCAAATGTTCTTAAAAGACTTAGGTATCTACTTGTTATTGACTCTCAAACAGCATTTAGGTTCTTTTGAAAGTTCTAGCCAAGATAATCAACAAATATAATGACTAAAACCAGTATCTGCCCAATTTTAGGACTGCTGTGAAATGAGTGAAACTCACTAGGCAAATAGGGATTTTTCAAACTGCTAAGTAATATACCCTCTGGCAACACATTCATTAAGAAAGTGGTAGGGGAGGACAGACAGTGTGTGTAATGAGTAATAAGTGACTATTCATTATTCTAAATACATAAAGTTTTATTTATTCTTCAAGTTACAAAAATAAATATCTATACTTTTTGGGATATTTCTTGCTCTATCCATCTCTCCCCAAGTGTGCAAGGTGTTTTACAAACAAATGTTTCCGTACCATTTAAAGCAGTGTCATGTGGAGTTATTCATGTGAACTGTGAACAAAACAGCAGCAGTTTTGCTGTGCTAGTGCAGGGTTAATTAGTGCATGCAGAGCACTGTGCCAATGCCATTAACGTGTTTGTACAGCTCTGGTGCTGGAAGTAGCATATTCAGACCTAACTTGGGTGCTCCACACAAAACTGCACTCCTTTGGCACATATCCCTCCCCAAAGAAAGCAATCAGACTGAGCTGGATAAACAGAGGCGTCGTACATACATATTATGTGCTGCTTCCATTATATTCACTTGCCATAGACAAAGGCTGCAATCCTGAACCCAGTTTCACCGAGAAGGTCTAGGCAAGAGCAAAAAAAAATTAAAATAAAAAAAGAAAGAAAAAAAAAATCAGAGGCTGGAAAGGAAGATCATTGAAGCAAGCCTGAAATGATTTTATTTGGTTAATACAAAGCAGAGACTGCTGAAGGTAGATACGGTAAGTTTTAGACTATGTAAACAGATGGTTCAAAAAAGAAATTAATCAGCTGATTTCTATGTCCACTGGAAAGAGAACAAGAGTTAATTGACTTAAATAGCAGCAAGGGACATAAGATATTAGGAATAACTCTCTAACTGAAAGAATAGTTACATACTTTAACAGATTATTGAAGGCAGCCCTCAACTCACCATCACTGGAACAAACTAGATAAACATCCATCAGGGCCGATTAAAGAGCAGATGGCTTGGTATTGAGCTGAAATAGTTTAACAAGACAATATGCATACTTTCTAATATTGAACTGAACATTTTTGAAGAGGAGGAGTGAAGCACTGACTTCCCTGAACCAACAGAAAAATTGCTGGCTCCAAACCCTGACCAGTTTAGCATAAATAATTAGATAAAAGGTTCTGGGTAGCGTGCTCTTCTGTAGTTGCCACAGGTAGCAAAATGTTATTGCTACTTATTAATAGAGTTCCTCTTCAAGCACTTATGTAAGGGTTTTTTTCTGTGAAACAATTGGAAAACCTCAGTGAGCTTTTGATGAGATGCTGTTACCATAGGTCTTGGATTCTAGACACCGCTGATGATCAGTGTTTGGCATTTATAAAAAGGAGAGAGCTTGCAAGCAAGATAGGGAGGAGCACTTGTGGAAAGAAGCAAACAGATGAGTTTTAGCATTTTAACAAAAATCTTTTTTTCCTTTTTTATTAGCTAGCATTAATTTTCATCCATATCATAAGCACATTTATAACCCAATCAATCCCTGTTTTGTATATAGCAGCAATTTTGGAAGAACATACATGCTAAAGCCACTAAATATGCTGTCTACATTGCTTTTGCCAAACACATGCATGTGCGTGAGAAGGCTTTTGGTTTTGTATATATTGACAGATTAGTATATTGCTGGTGGCTCATTTATTTACCCACTTGGCCATTTTTATATGCAGCCATGTATGCTATGATTTTATGAATAATGCTGTGACTTTGTTGTGGTTTAGCCCCAGTCTGCAATTAAGTACCACACAGCAGCTCGCTCACCCTCCCCCCGCGCTGGGATGGGAGAGAATCGGAAGAGCAAAAGTAAGAAAACTCGTGGGTTGAGATAAAAACAGTTTAATAAATGGAACAGTATTATCATAATAATAATAATAATAATAAAAATTGTAATAAATTGTAATAAATTGTAATGAGAAGGAAAACAACAAGAGAGCTAGAGAGGAACAGAACCCAGGAAAAAAACCCAAGTGATGCAACTGCTCACGACCTGCTGACCGATGCCCAGCCAGTCCCCAAGCAGCAATTACTGCTCCCCGGGCAACTCCCCCCAGTTTCTATACTGAGCATGACATCATATGGCATGGAATAGCCCTTTGGCCAGTTTGGGTCAACTATCTTGGCTGTGCCCCCTCCCAGCTTCTTGTGCACCTGGCAGAGCATGGGAAGCTGAAGGTCCTTGACCAGTGTAAGCACTGCTCAGCAACAACTAAAACGTCAGTGTGTTATCAACATTATTCTCATACTAAATCCAAAACACAGCACTATACCAGCTACTAGGAAGAAAATTAACGCTATCCCAGCTGAAACCAGGACAGACTTAAAGACCTAGTCCTCAGGAGAATTAAGAGCTAACATCTACTGACTCCATGTCCACAATCATCAGGAGGATAAGGACTTAATGCAGCAGAATAACTAGTCAGAAACAGTTTTCATGCCATCTAAACATAGATGAAAAATATACAAAGATTTTGTTTCTCTCTTTTAGTTAGCACATGTATACTAAGAACAATATAATGATACCTTCAGAAGAAGTAGTGCCATCTCCTATAAGTATTTGGTTAGTTTCAGAGGGACACTAAACTGTTGAAAGTACTACTCAGTGAGACTACAGTTATCCCAAATGATCACTGAAATAGTCAGGCTTCATTAATATAAATGTAATATCAATGTATAAATGCTCTCTTATCCAAACAGGCAAAAGCATAAGGAAAACATCGCATGTTTTCCATTAAGTCTTAAAATTCATGTTAACAAAATCTGACTTGTCAGCACTTGAATCAGAATTCCAATACTTAATGATACAGAAGGTTTAATTTCCTTCTGTAAGTACATTTCCAAGAAGCAACTTGCTGAACCTATGATGAAAGGCCATCTTCATGCACATTTAACATAAGAATATCTGAGCTAAAATCAGCTCAGCCAGAACTGAAAATTGGATCTTAACGTCGAATTTGGACATAAGAACTGACAAGCTTACCTTTTGTCATTAATAATTCTCCTTCTTTGTTTCTTACCTTTTTAATCTGTTCCTATTTCCTTTCCTACTTTGACATAGCCTGTCTCACTTTCTCATCCCCTTCTCTCATTTTTCCCCATTTCCCTTTCCTCTATGTTTTGTTGTCATTCCCTTATTCCTCTTTCATTACCTTAGTCCTTCTCATTTCAAAAGCGTACTCCATTTTACACTTACACCATTACATAAACCAGACCAATAAGCAGGAGACCAGGCTAGAAATACAACATGGAAATCCCTGATAAGGCAGACTAGAATGAACATTTGTATTACATTAATGTCTTTTGTATTATAATAAGAAAAATATCTTATTATGTTACTGAGTACTATGCACAGTATTTTGCTAATATACTACACTGGTCACTAATCCGATGTGAAGGTCATATACACTTCATCTATTAGCTTTTACTATTGCTTTCTGTATTATATTGATAACCCAGCTTTTGAACCAACCTTTTACTTCCTTACTCAGTTTACATTGTAATTGAGGGCCTTTTTGAAAAAGAAAAAAAAAAAAAAAAGAAAAGAAAGAAAGAAAGAAAGAAAGAAAGAAAGGAGAAAGACGAATTAATGCCAATAAGAGTCTTTTTTTTCCCTGTGTCTATGCAGTCTGATTTATTGCAAAGTATTTGCCATTCCATATCCTATTGTTTCTTCAGGTATTGAAATTTGCTGTATCATTTTTCAAGGGTTTTAAAATTGCATTTGCAAATTAAAAAATAGAACAATAACAATGAATTTCCGCTGTACAACTGTCAAAGAGACACTGTATATTCCAGAACAGTCAGGAATAATAACACTCTGGGAATGTATGATCATCTTTAATTTGGAAAGCTGTCTGAAATTAAACACATTAAAGACAGAATTCTGACCTAGTTTTATCATGCTGAAGTGATTCAATGTTCACTGCTTTCCTTTATAATATTAACCTTTCTGGATATTTTCCACTATGAAAACAATTTCCATGCAAGAAAAATGTTGAGTTTAAGCAATGGTTAAGGAGCCTGACAGAAACAATTACCTTTAGTGAAATTATACTTTATTCGCTATTGGTGCAATCCTGTCCAATGTTTGGTAATAAAGGATGCCCAGCTCTTCTCAAAAAGCATATATAGATTGCTTCCAAAGAATAAACATGTATGTACAATCATCAGTACCATTGCTGTGATAAATTAATTATTGCTGTTGTCATATAAAAAACATTTTTCAAAGTTTTACTTTTGTCCTTTTCTTCAAAAATGCTTTAGGTCTTATACTAATGCTTCTTTTCAAGCCCTTGGTTTTGCTTTAGTATTTCAAGAGAGGTGTTGAATTAATTGGTTTTTTGTGATCCAAATTACTTGGGACCCACAAAAGACCTGAAAGCACTAGCACATGACACCTAAGTTCTGTAATAAATATATTTAATGCATATACAACACCAGATGTAGGGCCACCAAGTTTAAAGAACAGAGTATCCAACTTGACTTAATCTCAAAGCCATGCAAGCATGTAATATGCATTTTCAAGACTAGTATAATTACAGTTGTAAAAAAATAAGATAATATGCAACCTGTGTTCAACAAAGATCCAGCCAGGCTAGGTCATCTATGCTGCTTTGTCTAGGTCACCTAAACAAAGAAAAGGCATTAGTTTTCATCCATTTGGAGTTCAGTAAAATACCGATGTCATATGTAAATGTGACAAATACAATAAATACAATGTCATATGAAGAAGCATTAATGATGGTTAGGAAAATGGGAATTAATACTGTTACTGTGAGGTGAGTAAAGAATTGGCTAATAGGGAAGTATTGAAAGGGAAAAATCTAGTCTGATGAGACATAACAAATGGTTGGCCTTGGACCAATCTTGTTATTTTTTTGTATAAATAACCTTGGCTTTAAAAAAAAAAAGTATTCTTAAGACAAAAAGCTAAAAGTCATTGTCAATAATGAAGAGGCTTAGGGTATTTCACAAAAAGAACTGCATGGCCCTGAGGATGGGAGTAAATGTAATTAAATTAAATTAAATTTATAATAAAAAGAGGAAGGTCATTGGGGACTGTGAACGAGAATTTCTGCTGTTGACTAGGAACTCGTCAGTTAGAAGTGACTGGGAAGAGAAAGACACAGGTGCACAAGCTGATCACAGGATGACTATCAGCTAGCAAGGGATGGCAAGCGTGGAAAAACTGAAATGCCATCCTGCAATACATCAGTCAAAGTGTTTCCAGCCGAGATAGAAAAGCATTAATTCCACTATACTAAGCCCTGATGAGACTTAATTTGTAATAGTGTGTACAGTTCTGGTCATTTATTTTCAAGGAAGATATGAAATTGGAATAGGCATAGAGAAGGATCACTAGGATAATGAAGGGAACAAGAGAGCTTATCAGACAAGAGAAGAGTTCACCTTGTAACCCAAAGGGATGTGATTGGTGCCTATACATAAAGCAGGGTACAGATATGGGAGAGCAAAGAGTTATTTAAACTCAAGGAGAGTGTTTACACAGTAATAAAGGGTCATAAACTGGCTGTTAATGCAGTAAGATACAAAATAAGGGAGATTCTGAAATCATCTTCCAGGTAAAGTACCAGGGATAAAAACTCTAACTACTATTAATATACTGTTTGAAACATTTATGAAAGTAAATTATGACACCTTGTCCATAATGTCAGGGGGTTGCATTTGAGGACCAAGAAACCATTTCCAGTTCTGTATTTCCAGGATCCCAAGCTTTAGGCCTTTCCAGGGTTTCCAATACTGCCTGTGAGGGCATGAGAATTTCAAGAATAAGGCACTGGATATAATTTGTTAAGCTTACAAATGTAAGAGGGAAAAGAGAGAGCTGGTATCAAAAGTGCAGGTCGGCTTCTGAACAATGCTTAGACTGTCTAAATTGTTCAAATTATCTAAACTGAACTGTCACTACGGACAATGGTCTGTGAGGATCTATGGCAGTCTTCAGGAGGTTCCCTGTCTTGCAGGATTATGCCAACTACACTCCTCCAGACCTCACTGCAGTCCACAGAAGTCTTTCAGGTTTCAGAAAGCTTTGAATTAGGCTGTACATGTACCTTTCTATAAATATGTTTGTTTAAAATCTGAAAGATTAATTCAGTCAAAGTTTAAGTTCATGAAAGAACTTAAAAGAGGGAGAGAGACCATAACTTTGTGCACTGCCTTAATTATATTTTAACTCAAGCAAATTAAAGCCAAGTATTCCAGCATGTCATTCATGGAGAAAATCTTATTCACAAGGCTGCTCTATTCATGACAGAGTCTTGCACATATTCAAATTCATCATAATTTTCTTAGTCTGAGGTTCTTATTTTTATGGAATAAATTCATAATTAACATTTCAGCAGAGGGGCACCAGTTGGCACACTATAAAAGTATTACAACTAAGCAGGATTTAAGAATAAATGAAGATATTTTTAAGTGGAAGTAGCTCTTTATTCCCTCCAAAATAATATTCACTCTATCACAAAGTTACATTGCATGAACACACTTAAGCTTCCAACACACGCATGCACACACACACATTAAAAAAAAAAAAGGTAAAAGACACTTGGGTGTTAGAAGCACTTGTAAAGTAGTAAATGAAGAAACAGGTACAAAAATGTTTGGTAAATACAAGTAATGGGTAGTTACATTGTATTTGGAGCTGAATGCCTGAATTCTACACTGGCGTGGGTAAACAATATTAACCCGCCTCAGTACCTCACCTCCAGTGTCAGTTATTCGCTGGTTCTAGAGCAGCTAACAGAAAAGAGCTCCTTTGTTTTGAAAATAAATTATTATTACATATTCATCTCCTCTGAGTACATGTTTTAGACTAGAAATATGTTAGTTTCTCTCCTAGATAAATTTTGGTCACAGATCATTCATAAATATTACAGTGCAAAACAGTGCCTGGATACTAGCTTATCACTGTTGGATGCTGAAAGATTATTATAATCTTCTAGCACACCATTGCCAGGAAGGTCAAGTAGCTAAACAGTTATCTCCCCTCACCATTAGAAAAGGCTTGACCACAACAGACAGTATAAAGTGTCAAAGGGAGTTTTCTAAGTGTCTTCAAAGTAAAAGTGAAGCTAGACCATAACGCTAGAATGAAGACATTACTATTAAAACAATGGTGTCTCCCTCAGCATTCTCCTCTCAGTTCTCATATACAAAATTCAGTCACATCTTCTCTGAAAGTTTTTTTAACACAGTTGTAGAGATCATAGAAAAAAATTCCAAATTTAAAAAAAATCTTAAAATGCCTGATTAGAAAGGGGAGAGGAAAGGAAGTTGTGCAAAAAATATATAGTTTCTGAAATTAGGAACCTTGCTTAAGTGCGTGAAATGCCTGTAAAATGGATTCAGGTCCTAATCAGAATTAAAACACTGCTCTCATACTATATTGGCCTATTTAAATAGAGACCCACCTATAATAACATAGTATATTAGTACTCTTCTAAGTGTTAAAAGTAATGATTTGGCAAAATTAAGAATCCAGAAGATATAAAACAGGACTGCCAGATTTATGACAGTGTTATTACTGCTGGCAGATCACTTTTCTTTTTAAACTGCAGCACATACCAAGTGTAGATGAAGCATCCCTACAGTAGTCTCAGTTGCAGAGATACAGTTGCAAAGATATTAGCAAATGACAGTAATTTATCAGGAAACATCCCAGGTCTCTGCTGAATCAGAGCTCTGTCATGCTATGGGACCTTCATATCACGTTTGCTCACCTGGTGAATTATAAGGTCTAAATCCTGGTCATTTGGGGTCTGCAAAGAAGTCACTGACATTCTTGGGTCCATCTTTAATGTCTAGGTCAAACTGTAACTGGGCTAATTACACTATGAAGTATATCTTGTTATTGGTTATTACTAAAATTTCCTGTGTTTGTTAACAATCGGCCATTTTGTGTTCAGTTCTGCATTTGCTTCTATGCTTTTTCTCTCAGTCAAAAATAGGGCTTATCCTAACAAAAAGTATGAATTATTTCTTCCCTGGGTATGAAAGCATATAAATGCATTTATTTATTGCTGGATTTTTAGCTGGATTTAACTTAAGTGCTTTGCATTGTTCACTATCATATTATTGCAATGCTTCACAACACTCAGGCTCTTGCAGTTCTGTTTTCACAACTATATAAGTTTATTCTTGTAACTCTGCAAAAAACAGACAGGCAAATACTAGAAAGAAAAAATAAAATGACCCAACAGTGGCAAACTCATCAGCCTAACTCTCAGGTCTGATCTGCTGTAAGTGGAATATCCTCCATAAGAACACATCGATGTACAATGAGATACGTCCTGGACATGTGTGAGCCTATTTACATCAGCAGTGATGCAGGGCTTCTCGTAATGCAAGCCCAATGTACATCTCAATGACAGCTTTTGCCTCTGTCTGAAATGTAGATTCAGGAGCACTTCTGAACACCCAAATCTGTGCATATACCCTCACGGCATCACTGCCAGGGTGAAACCTAGTACAAAGCACAAGTCACAGATGGGAAACTTTAGCGCATCCAATGGATGGCAACTTTCATGTGCTCTGGTCAGCTGTTAATTTGAACAATCAGCGTGAATCTGCCTTTCAACCCAGCATCAGCCCATGAATCTCTCTGTCTCTCTAACAGCTATGCCCGTTTTTCCTCTCTTTATGTCTGAAAGGCACTGACATAATTTACAGTTGCAGTCATGCACATATCCAGTTAGACAGGTAGTACTAATTAAATATCGGACATCATAGTTATCCATTTAACAACAAATCTAATTACGCTCTATCTGCCATTGCATAGAAGCAGGAATCTCTTGAAACTCTTTTGAGGCAGGCATATTTTAAAGGAAACAGCAAATAACTTATCAGAGGTTCTTCCTCTCTAGAGCAGTCCTCAGTGAGATTCAAAAACTGAATAAATGAGATCTTGCTCACCAGGTGGGTTTTTGCAGGCTGTGATGTTGGTTCTTATAGTTCTAAAAAGGAAGTGATAAGCCTTCTGTATTGAATGTGAGTGCTCTACAGACAGGAGGATAGATGACTGAAAAGAGAAATCCCCACAGTGAGGGATTTGTGAGATTTGGCAGAAAATCTGCATCACAATGCTGTGCTATTTCCCACAGGGAAGGAGCCCAGAGAATTTCTCAAGAGAAAGGCACTATTCCACCATTGCTGCTTTACAAGTGACAGACAGGAGACAAATCGGGTACCAGCGCAGAGAGGTATCTTCTTTATTGTGTTCCTCGACACAGGAAAATCTGAAAGGTCTAAGACACCAATTTCAGCCCCGTTGCACTTAAGGTTTATATGCAGAATAAAACGGCAAGTTGGGGGTATCTTGGAAAAATCCACAGGGCGAACAGAGCTCACTTATTTTCAGAGCTTTCTAGCAGCTTGCCAGACTTGCAAGCTTAGCACAAGTCCATAGAAGCAAAAAATAAAGCCGTCACAAAAGGCTATATTTTGAGACTTACAAAGAGAAGCCGAGATATTTTAACTATTCAATTAACTGGGGCTGTAGGATTTGCTTTGTGAGCATTTTATTTCTTAATCTACGCTGCCCTTCTCTCACCTCTGAATAACTTTTTACTCTCCTCCTTTTTATCTGTCACTGACTTAAAAAAGGAAGCAGAAGACTGCGTGAGTTGCAGGACCACCTCTGTTGCCACTGAAAGCCGTTACGTGTGGTGAGAGCATTAGAGATTCAGAAGTAAATTGCAAAGTTGGTTCGGAGCACAGTGAAGCATTTAGTTGCAACTCAGTTGGGTGGAAAAAAGAAGTCACACTCCAAAAGAGACAGAGAGCTTTCTCTGCTTGAAATTATTGAATAATTTATTCGAAACACAAATCAGACTATTAGAATGAAGGTGATTGTCTTCAGACAGAGGTCATACAGAAAAGTACAGGGCTAATAACTGCCTTTTTTCATCTTTCATTGGCTATCAAAATACTTGGTTCTTTTAGAAGAGAAGCTAGTCACAATCAATCATTTTTATATCACCTTCATTGTAGATTATTTCTACTCGGTGTAACCGGATTTGAAAAGTGCTATCTCATAGAAGCTACAAGTCATGCAAAATGTCTCTTAAATAATGACGCCAAAATGAGGATGTATCACGTAAGTCCACTGAAAACTCCATTTCCTTCGACTATTTTGCAAAAAAGCAAGATTTTATAGTACGCATTCTGCTTTACTAGACAAACAGCTGCCTGACAGAGCCCAGAGCAATGCAGCCACTGTGCGGCAGGTAACACACAGCTATAAAGTAAATTATTAGCTTTCAAACACTCAGCACAGATCATTTTCAAATGTAGTTTATGTAGGGACCCGTTAACCCCCCAAACAGGAGCTAAACACACGGTACAGGCAAGCACTCGTGAAGGGAAACAGCTCTCCCCGTTCCCACTTTGGCAAAGAAATGCTCTCGGGCTGTCTCTCCTCCTCCTCCTCTCATGCTCCTCGTGTTCTTCTCTGTCACTTTAACCAGTGGATTTCCTCTCCATCCTGAGCAACCCTTTCTACAGAGACCAAACCTCACTTCCAATGCAGAAGAAAATACCTCAAATATCTTTCAGGTCTCTGTGCTTTCTTCATCGCTATTTTGGACAGCTACCCAAACAGCTACAGATTGCAGAATTACCACAGTAGATTCCTTGGCGCTAGCCGATAGAGGCTTAAAACGCTTAATCCGCTGCTTGTCTGTGGTAAGCCTTTGTTATTAGCCTTGGGAAGGTTCCTTATCAGTCAGCAATCTGATTTAGCTCTCGTGCCCAAGTTGTTTGGGTGTTTTTCACCTTGTGGGAAACAATTGGTTGAAGTTGTTAAGCTTGCTTTATGCAGGGCTAATAAGGGTTTGGATGTCTAGTTGTCCTCTTTGAAAAATCAGCTGTGGATCAACATGATCCTGTTCTTGTGTAAAGCGCCAAAGCCTCTGTCAGAGCAAGAATTATACTTCTTGCACCATTTTTTTTTCAGAGAGCAAATATAAAAACCTTCATCTCCTTTTTGTTTTCGCTTGGTGAACAGCATAATTTTCTCACTGGTTTCCAGAAACCAAAGCCCAAAAATTTTGAAATACAAATAGAACAGAATATAGGCATTATATACTCAGAGATACACAAACTCTGTTTTATTCTCTGTAGTCTGGCATTAAGATTAACTCTTTGTAGTAGCACAAGCCAGCTTTCATATATTCAGGAATTTTCAAAGCTTTATAAAGGATTAGTTGATGCAAATTTCTGATAAAGACATGTTAATAATTCTGAGAAAAGAATGTATTCGCTTCAGTAAAATAAATATTTAAGCCATCCCTAAAACCTTGTAACCAGTCTGAAACACAGTAAACAATATCTGTACATTAAACAAACACTATCAAACAGTGAATCTGCTGTCCACAACAGACTTCCACATCTGGCTGATATTATGTCTATTCAAATACCAGCCTTCCAAACAACACATATACTATACTTCAGCAGAAATATACACATATTCCCTTCTGAGCCAAAGGTGACAGTAATACGCAGCATGTGTCGCTTGACCCCCTCAAAGTTTGAGGAGAACATTTCTGGTCTTTCCTATCCTAACTGCAAAAAAGCAATTGGCACAGGTCTGCGGTTAACAGGGGATCAGTCCTCAGCTTTCAGCAAAACATTTCCAAGCACCATCCCTCTCTCCCTCTCAGCAGGCACGTCTCAGCCTGTGCCAGGGAGATGCTCAGGTCCCACAGTTGCCTTTCACTTCTTCATTTGTAAGTTTGCACCCTGACTGACTCAGCCGATAGAGGATGACTAGCTGTGAATTGCCAGGGAGACGTCTCCCAAGAAAACCTTATCAATAAAAGCTATTGAGCACATATGATAGTTGTAACATTTTCTTTCTGCTGTTTCAGGACGTTCCTGGTTGAGTTGCCATGTGCTGCTCTTTGCGCAGGTGGCAATATCTACAGTATTCCTAATAACACCTATCTTCTCTTCCTCTGCCTCTGTTCCGGGATATCTTCTACCTAACCAGGAGCTTTCAGTAGTTCAAGAAACCAAAGTTTACCCTCTGAGAATATCCTTTTCTAAAGATTTCCTCTGTGGACATCTACAGAAAACAGAGTCACAAAGTTTTACAGCTGAAAGTGATGAAACTCCCTTTGAAGAGGTCTACATTTTGTTTCATGTTGCTAGTTCTCAGAAAGCAATTTGATTTCCTTGCAGAAATAGCCATTTTAAAGATTTCTTGCTCTTTGATACTATTATGAACTTATTAATTAGTCTATTCTCGAGTCAATTTTCAGCAGTCGTAAACTGGATCAAGACCTATGGGATTAAACAACTAGATAAATATTGAGCCAGTGGGGCCAGATTTTAATGCTTGTACTTGTGCCGTTTTTCCAAAAGAAACCTTCTTAGACTTCAGTAGTTTTTTTGTGGGTTAAGGTGCTACTCAGTGAAACTCAGATGATCAATACTGGACTCTCAGTTACCATCAGCTAATACTTTATGAGGCTGGAATTATTCATGTGTATTCTAAACATTTCTAAGTTTGTACATAGGTAGTTATTGCTGACACACTTAGGAATTTCCACAGTGGATCAAAGCCAAAGACCTTCTAGGCCAATATTTACCCTTCACTGATGAACAGCACCAGAAGTTTCAGAAATCTGCAAAATCCCAGATGGGCAGGACCAGAAGAAATCTCAAGATATCATTTCATTCAAACCTTTGTGTTTGGAAAACACAGATGGGATATTCTCTCTTTCCCAAGGTAAATCTAATTTTCACTGCTGACAGATATAAGTTTAAAATTTCAAATGTGAGATTTAATATCCCCTACAGATACTTGGGCACTTTTGTTATACCAGCATGCTCTGGACTCCTTGGTTCTCTAACTTTGGCTAGACTTCCTTTGAAGACCTCCTCTTTATACTTCCTTCTTAAAATATCCATTGAATGCTTCAACTGGTCTTTGATATAATAGAGATAGCTGTGATAGCTTTGTTCTTTGCCTGTTAAGCATGTTCATTAATCAACATTTCTTATTTAAAATAAAAAATACTTTATCCTGAAACTTTCTGGTTATGGTCTCCTAGCAACTGAATCTCCTCTTAAGAAGCCACTGGTCTTTCAAAGGGTCTGTGCCTGGAACATATTTGACAGCACTTTTCAAAAAAAATTTAATCAACTGATTTCTTAATATGAGTTAAATAATTTTTTCACAGACTTGGCAACAGTATCAAGTGTTACAATTTTAAATCATCATTAAAAACAGATCACAAAAAATAAGCTCGTTGTCCATAAAAATAGCAGCTAATTATTATTAACGCTTATTATGAGTGTTGCTGTCACGCACCAGGACATCACTGGGCAAAGTGCCGTAAAACCAGAAGAAGAATGTACTTTCCCCATGCAGTTTACAGATTTGCATGGTTTCTTTCAATATTTCTGCAGTGTAAGGAAGAACAAGCCGATTCTGTTTCAATAAAGGAAATCTACTTGTTTACCAGGTCTCTGATCCTTACAAATAATTCTAATGCTTTTATTATGAATAAAATCTAATTTATTGAACAGATACTCTACACCACTTCAAATAGTCATGCTAAATGTAAATGCCAGGCTTAGAAATGTGAGACCACGCTGCAGTCACAGCCTTACTGTGCTCCCCTCCAACTCATTTCCATTATTATTTTCTGATGATAATTGAATGATTTGTGAAATCAATCAGTTTGTAAAGTGATCGTTTGCTATGGTTCCCTATGATAGCAAGGCACAGAGCTCACCATGATAGGAGACCATTTCCAGTTCTGTGCACCTGCAAATCCCAAACTCCTACATAGTTTGTCAGGACAGCAATCCTCAGAGAAGGAAAATCACCTGCAAAAGAGCAGTTTTAGAAGCATTTTGTTTGAAGGAATCCAGATCTGTATGAGATCCAAAGATCAGAGAGATGAAACGAAGATGACGTTGTGACAGGCTGTGATTTTAGCTGCGGTGGAGCAAATATTCCTGAAGGAGGGGAGGGAGATAGGTGAGTGAGGCAGAGGGAAGAGGCCAGTGGGAAGAGGTCATTGGGGTGAGGAGTCAGAGAAGAAGGATGATGTGAAACCTGTTCTTGTGTCAACGAGACCATAGACAAGGCAGATAGTAGATAGGAACTGCACAAGAAAGGTTAACAGAACAGGAAAAAGGTACCAGGGAGGTGGAGGGACAGATAGATGTTATGAGTCAGAATGGAAGTGTGGAGTATGAACAGTGGTGATGGGAAAATGGTCCAGGTGAAAATTTAAAATGTTGCTTTTCTCACTGGGACTCCATAAACTGTGCTAGTGAGTCTGAAGATGACTATCTTAATTAAACAAAATGCCATATCAAAGACCAGATGTTTCACCATCTTCACGGACATAAAAGCTTGTCTAGACTGGTGTAACATTTCTCCCTGTTACCTCTTTCACCGTCCTGCACTAATGTTTAACAGATAGCAACTACTGTGTATGAAATGCAGAAGACAGTACCAAATGCTTCTCAGCTGACCTGCTCACCACATTGACCTGGATGTCAAGAGTCTTTCCAAAATGACCAGTAGCATAGGAAGCCAGTCCCATAAGCTACTGCTGCTGCTATTTCAAGCAGCAGTCCCCAAAGCCTGGGGGCTTTTTTCCATACTGGTCCCCTTCAATCTGCCAGAAAAGCTGTTGAGAAGCAGACAACTTCAATGCTCCCCCAAGGAATACATGTCTGAAATCTAAATAATCCATGTCCAGTACTTCCTGAGAACCAGGAGAATTCAACTGATCCCCTGAGGAATGCAAAAAACTTACAGTATTACGCTGTAATAGCATAATGCCAGCAAATACTAAGGAAATCACAAAGGGTGATTTCTGTTGCTTACAGCAGTGTATAGTATATCAAGCATTTATAGAATAGAAAATGTAATCAATACAGATACCAAGACAAATAAGGAAGAACCTATAACAGCATCTACCATCTGGAACCAGAGGAATTGATCTTTTGGTTCAACATGGAATAAGAAAGTTCCATCTCTATAGTGAATCTCTTCATAAATTAAGAATTTAAGTAGCTGTTTTGTGTGTCCCTGCAACATACTGAAGACCTCAGCATGCTGAAAGAATTTCTTGGCAACCAAAGGTGGTTTTTAAGTCTTTACTATTTTTTTAGTAGGGTTTCTATTCATAATTTTGAAATACCCATATATTTCTGTTCTGTGTTTGTTTATACCCTTTCCACCTGACATACAATCAGTTTAGATTTTTCCATTGAGCTGAGTGGCTGCTAAATGCTTAATAGATGAATGATCATTGCTCAAGTGATTTTCTACCAGACTCATATAAGAAGCAATTTTGACCTCCAATTCTTCATACTTTTGCTTTTCATGTAAATCCTCATCTTCTTGACCCATCTGATCCATTACCACATCACCACCTCTTCAATCATCAGCCTGGCTTGCAAAGATAAACCTTTGATAGGAAGATGTGGGTTGATGTGTTTTGTTCAATGTTGCAGGGTATTTACTGCTCTGCAATAGAATTTTTCCATGAACTTTAAAGAAGCATTCAGTGCTTTGTTGACATATGTCTTTTTTAAATATATATAACCAAAAAGATTTTTTTTCTCTTGCAAAGATAAAGCATCTGAAAAGGCAAGAAACTATTCTGATATCTAAGTCACAGCTTTAGTCCGAATAAGTATAATGCTCCTCTTAAATACCTTTTTTTTCTTCAATTACACTAAATTCTTAATTTAATATTTATCAATACTTGATTAATGAATTGAAATAAGAAAAATCTATCATAACACTAGAATATAGAAGCAAATCTTGCAAAATTATTCTGGATAAGTTCTGTCTGATCACAGTTTAGACTTCTACAAAACGAAAATTTGCAGAGTTATCCAAGACTACTTTTATAGCAAATGGAGAAAAATAGAGATCTCTAGGACATGATTACTGTCTTCCTAAAGTGAATGTCTAAAACAAGTTAGATAAAGGAGACCCTGAACTTCCTATTTCTCACCAGTGACTGTTCAGGGATCGCTAGGAGACTAGCTAGACATGGACATCTAGACACATGACATCTAAAATTGTGGGAGTTTAATCCCATCTTCTGTGCTTTATTCTGGTAAATGAGTTCAAAATTTAATCTCTTCCTAGTTCTCATGCTCCCTCTTTTTTTTTTTAACAGTTTTCAGTTTGCCTGAAACCACATGTAAGTACTTCAGATGTGAATCTTTCAAACACAAGATGGAACTGAAAGGTCAACCAGGATCATCAAGTTTGGTCTCTTGCTGTCCAAGGCAACAAACTGAGCAAGATCTACCTTGAAACCCCTCAAAACTCTTCATCCACTCTTCAGATGGTAAAAAAGTGCTCTATAATTTCCAACCCAAACATATTCATGGCCCGTTTATAACTATTTGACTCTATGCCAACATTTCACTTTATCTTTAAAAACCTCCCTCATTCTCATATACAGAAAGTGAGCCAGCTGATTTCATTACAATATCCTCTTGGAACAGCTGAGACTTGGTGTCACGCTGTCACCAAATAGTTCCTTTCTCTCCTTCCACACTGATGTTGATGGACCTCCCCTTCTGGCTCCCCAGAAGCTCTCTTCCTCTCTGCAAAAGTATCCATTTCTCGTGAAATGCCTACCAGAAACCCACTTACAGTGATGCCAAGGTTGAGTAGCAGCTAGACAGTCATTTACTTTTTTTATATTTACATAACAAAAACACCTCTATGAAAGGCTTGAGGGGTCTGAACAATTTATTAAGCTTAAAGTAACATAATGATCACTATACAAGACCATTAAATATTCATATTCAGGAAACACATTAACTGAGACAGCCAGCAACATTAAATAACAATGTGCAGGTGACAAATTAACTCTACCAATCAATATATCAAAGTATTTTAAAAGCACTTTCACCACCTTCAGAAACATACTCTTATTCAAAAATACTTTCAATAAATTAAATAGTCTATTAATTAATTTTCTTTTAGTGGACTTTCAAGAGTTTCTATGCCATCAGGGAGTGCACTAATTCATCTATATGACCTTACTACAATTAGTTTTGTTCACCCTGCTGCTTATTATATTGCTATATTTTGTCTGAAACAGGTTTAGTGGGTAACATTTCCACACCAGGGTTACATCTTCTTGAAGGTCTGCTCACTGGCAGAATCCTCATTAGGGCCTTCAAACCTGTACATTACTGCCTCCTACAGAAATTAAGAATGATCCCAAGAAAAGCAGGAAACGTGAAGCTAGTTACACCCTTTTCTCATGTGCCACTACTTGGGCAGAAAGATTGGGGTTGGGAGGGAAGGAGGAGGAAGCAGGGTGTTTGTTTCTTTTCCTGAGGCATGGTTAGGAGTCAAGTTTTTTGAGACCAGGGGATGGATTTCTAGCCAGTTGCTTGCCTCCAGTCCTGAGCTAAAGTCCCTGGTGCAGGTGACCATCTCCAGCATGATACCCTGCTGCTGGTTGTCATAAAATTAATATCAATGTCCAAAGCACTATCTTGTAGAACTGGACCAGCAGTGCAGGCCAACATCGAAATCTCCCCCATTTCTACTGCCAGCTTGGGCTGGCTTCTTATTGCCCTGGGAAAAGTAAAGATAGCAGACGTGGTACTGCTTTACCTCATGACAGCATCAAGCATTTGGGGGAAAGACTGTGGAATATGATAAGAAAAGACAACATCGCTTAGGTTTTCCTGTAAAATTTTCTTGGAGATGAGAGAAGTTAATTCATTGTTCATATAAACTGCTGATTAAAAGTCACAGAAACTGGACTTTCCTCATTCTTTCTAAAATGAGCAATGAAGAAACAGCACTTGTGACACATCCCTCTCTCTGTCTCACCTTTGCTCCCAGTCTCCACCCTGTATGGATCCTTTATTGAATTGCCACCATCATTCAATTCTCTTACTCATTTCAGGCCTCTTCACTGGTGCCAGCTACAACTTGTGATGACAGGTTATGATCTGGACACCCATGTACCAGAAAATGGTCTTGGTTTACTGCCCTGATCTGTGGTCACACAAATTTGAAGTAAATAATTGACATTTTAAATGTCTTTCATATGGAATTTCACGCTCTGTCCCAGATTCTCCACAATGTTATTTCCAATAAGCAGGTAATGATTCACCTCAACACGGGTCCAAGATAACTTCTGGCATCCTAAGCACCAGGTACCACTGAAAAATCTCAAAAACACTCACATGTGTTCCTTGATAGGAACACAGAAACATTTAATTGGGAAAAAATGCTGCTTGCTTGATTTTTTTGTTAGTGTTTTTGGTTGCACAATTAAAGATTTTTCTTGCTTCAGCAGTTTTCCCTGCTGATTTGTGGGGGCTCACAGAGACTTTGCTGCCTCAGCAACACCTGGGACCAGAGGTAAAGCTGTTTTAAACTACTTGGCCTATAGAAAAACAATTTGAGCATTGAAGCTGAAATTGCACTAAATTTTCTCAGCTGTCTGTAACCACACAGATTGGCTGTATATGGACTACACTGTGGGGAGAAAAAAAAAAAAAGGAAAAAAAAAAAACCAACCCAAAAACACAGAGAGTGCATTTTGATAAGTTGCTGACTAGAGAGTGCATACAGCTGAATTAAAAATGCTGTAACAATCTATACATTTTTTAATCACAGGCTGAATGTATTTGTTGTTATTTTTCTTTTCCCAGCTCTCACCATACTGATTAAGGCCAGTCTGATACCTTTTACGCCCACTGATTAGTATCTTCCTTCATTATTATTCCCATTTAAATTACAAGGCTGCTCAAGGACTCAGATATTCTCCAGAATGAGTAAAGTAGCTCAGTTTGTCTCTGAGACATTCGGAAGTAAAGGAAGAAAGGCAGATGTCTTCATGTCCTGTAGAATGAGAATGACCTGTTCAGATATATACTTATGTCACCCTTCATTCATTTTCTGTACAGGGGAGTCAAATCTGTCCTCCCTTGGGCAGCCCACATGAAAAGTTTCACCTCTTCTGAGCAAGTGAAGGGCCAGTTCCTTGAATCAAGTGTGAGGATTCAAGAGGTGCTGCTAATCCATGAAACCATGGGCACGTCCTCCTGGTGTTGGTCATAGACCTGTCTTTTGTTCAGGACAGGAGGCTACAGGGCCTCTAACCCCAAGCCATACTTCTGCCATACTCCTCAAGATTTTCATTAAATAACAGCAGGTTTTAATACCACTTATTTTATGTGTGGATAGCCACTCTTGCCTCCCAAAATAGTCAACTGAAAATATATGCTTCTTAGTGTAATGTTCTAGAGCGTGTACTTTGGCTGCTTATGCAACACACCCTCTGGAAAGGGAGCAAATCCCTCTCCATTGAACAAAAACTCAAAGACACTGGTCACTTAAATCAGATTCCTGAGACAGATGATATATAGTGCCACCAAAGATGGTACAAATATCTACCCAAAGTTTCCAAAACCTTGGGTTTGTTCCATATCCTGTTGGGAAGTGTGGGATGCTGGAAAAGAATTGTATTAGATTACCAGTGTGGGCAGTGCAATACAGAAAAAGCAGACCCAAGTTGGTAGGCACTTATTCATACACGAAGTTTCACTGAAGTTATACATGGTACATATAAGAGCTTTATTAATTTAACTTGTACAGCTGGCCCTAAATGAGGGTTTACGTACACAAAACCGAAAGATTAAAGTTTCACCTCCTACAGTTACTACAGCACTTCTCCTTTGCCCAGACACATTTAGCAGAGTATGGCATTACAGTATCACCCACCATATGCATAAAATACAAACTATTAAGTTTGTGCATCTATAGTTATAAAAAGTTCCATTTTGTGAAGACAACTTTTTTACCAATTTTTAACTCACCATGTAGTTTTGAAGAACAGTCATTTCTTCTTATATGTTTACAAAATCATGATTAGACCTGGGAGGATAGATTGGAACAGACTACCTATCTACCAGTAAGAAACTGCCATTTGAAGAGCTGGGAATCATCCAATGAAACCAGCTGGAAATGTGTTCAAAGCCAAGAAATAGACATGGTTATTCCCAAAGCAAGTGACACTTCTGAAATTCCCCAAAATTTGTTAGTTGTATGTATATGGGTTCAAGGGAAGGCTCCACTAAGAGTTTCTAAATAGACAAATCATATCAGGCTCAAGAAATTCCATGAACTTAAATACCTGGAGGCTGGGTGAGCAATAAGTTAAAATAACAAATACATTTGGCCTCTTCTTACCTTTCTTTTCTGCATGGAGACACTTCTGTGATAAACCTAAATCTATTTCTTGACTAGTAAGGATTAAAACTGACCTTCTCCTTGCGTAAATGTATTGTTTCTCTTTAACTTTCTTTCTAAGAAGAGGATTTCAGTAAATAGTTCCACCACTAGAATACCTGAATTCATTTGCATGCATAGCCCAGGAAAGCAAAAGAATGCTATCAAACCTCCTGCATACGTTCTGAGCAAAGTAACCTCTGGCTCAGCACAGCAGGCACAATTTTAGCCCATAACATAATTGTTTTGCAAGGTTGTAGCTGCCAATAAAAATGTATAAACTAAAAAATATACTCTCAAATACGCTATCAATAAAAAATACTTAACGTATAAATGTATTTGGGTAAGAAAAAAAATTGGCACATAGTGTGAACACACTACATCTCAGAAGAAGTATCCAAGCACAGAAAAAAAAAAAGAAAAATTATCTTTAATTAAGAGAAAGCCCTTCCAGCAAGAAACTGACACTGTAAAAAAAAAAAAAAAAACTTTCTCTACTGAACTATAGGGCATTGTAGTTCTTCAATCAGTATTGAAGATTTGAGGCCTGTTTGAGGCCTTTAAGAACTGGCTTAATGTCCAAAAGGCAATGTAGTTCCACATACACTGCAGTATCAGGTGCAGCTCTTAACTTCATAAATAGATCAGGTCCAGTAACACCTACCTTTCATAGCTTATTAAATCAGGTCAAATAAAAAATATTCAGCCCCACCTTTGAAATCTGTCCTCCATTGGTCTGCATTTACTCACAAGAAATATTGGTAGACTCTTCTGGAGCTGTAGGCAACCTTCAGATAGGCAAAGCCTGGAGGGAGCAGATGATGTTGCAGTCCTCTTCCAGAGAAAGATAGAAGGGAATAATACCCTCTTCCTGAATGTTTTATGGTTATTACCTCTAATATTTCAAAGGTAACTTCCTTCTCACAAAGCAGAATACACATTTCTACTTCAAGACTACATGCACACCAGGTCTGATGTTTTTAAACAAGACTGAGTTACCCAAGCATGAAATAGCTGAAACAATTTTCTTAACAGCTGAAAAACACTTGGCTAACTCAAAAATAGCTGAACCAATTTTCCTCAAACTTTCCAATGCAGTACACCTTTGGACTAACACTATACCTGCTAAATTTCTTCCCTTCACATGCGTCTTTGCTTTTACCTAGTGACTAACAAGAACACAAAATAAGGATTAAAGATCCAATCCTGCCCATACACAAATACATGATTAAAATTGCTAGTACAATATTGAGTCAACATTGGCAGGGACAAACCCTAAGAATGTTTGTACCATTTCAACTCCCTAACAGTGCTGTATTGACACCACAGCGCATAAATATGAATAAGGTAAAGTCCACTATATTTTATAAGGCTGTAAGATTTCATGGGGTTCTCATATTACTCTCAATAACACTCCAGGGCAAATCTAGTTGGCTGAATTTTCAGAGATTGCTTTCTAAATCTGCTCGTGGCTGCTATTTCACATAAGTTGTGCATGTAAATTGGAAATGTTTTTATACGAACCAATCATGTGACAAGTATGAATCAAAATGGGACACATTTTTGCATGCAATTGTGCTCTGAAATGAACAAAAATCCTCTCAAGTCAAACAATAGCATTCACCTTTTTTAAATCCAAGGGAAAGTTTTAATCCACAGCTTGTCAAGCTTTCTTCCAAATCAGTGCAGGTATCATTCCCAGTTTATGCTCTTATCTGCGATAACTGAACTATGTTCCCCTATATATTTCCCGTGCTCTAAAACACATAGTCATCTACTCTGTGCAGATCCAGTAGTGAAAAACATATGTAGACCCTCACACCGTAATCAACCTCTGCTGTAGTTTTACATGTATTAGGCATTTATTAAAGTCAGAATATATGGATTATTATATAAGAATTTAATTTGAAAGTAATTATTTTGTTTTCTTTGTAATCCTCAGCAGTGCCACCCAGCTTCTAAGAACAACATAAGTCCATTTAGTAATCATGTCAATAAAGCACATCTGTTGTTCTCAAAACATAGGGATAACACTGGAAATCTCTAATTGGGTATACACATGCAAATTCATTTCTACTTCCAGTATTGCTCTTTCCTTAGCTTGGCCAAGCACAGAATGTCCACCAAACTGGATTACTTCTTGTACATCAGTAGAGTATACAATAAACCAGTCCTTATCCACCTATAAGAAAACTCATGATTACACTGACTTCACCAATGAATTTGTCTTCATAATCTGCATTAGCTCTCCCCTGTTGTTTTAAGATGTAAACCATTGTGGCACATTTTTTTCTGAAAGTCTGGCCTTTCTTTGCAGACATGCCTAGACTATGCCTAAACCAGATGGCCAAATCTAATGTAAACTCTATACCTCTACCCAGTATTCCCCTGTATAGGTAATCCAGGCTTTATGTTGAGATCTGTACTGCCGTGACTCCCATAACCATGTGAATTCCTTCTACACATTTCACACCGTGGAAAGTGCCTAGAGATTTAACAAAAGTTAAGAATTCTACTGATTCTTCTACAAAATGAAATTAAAAACAAAAAGCAAAATATTACAGTATGCTTTATATTATTGCTTTTTATAGTTCTCTCTTAATTGATAAATGTCCTGCTTAGGCACAGGTGTATTCCAGGTTCGCCCCAAGCAAAGGTTTAAGCATAATGTGCAAAGGAATCTGCTGAGTTTCTAAAACAAAATAAATTCCATTGTAAACCCCTGTATGTCTTAATTCGGACTGATATTATTTCACTCGGTGCATTTGCTTAAAAATCAGCGTTATCATTTGGTGTCTTAAAAGATCCATAGTCAATTCAGATCATGTTAACATTCATGGGATCTCTTTGGTACACTCCTGATTTTTTTTTAACCTATTCCTATGGGAAAGTTACCCAGATTTATTAAGTGAATTTACATACTTTTCTCTATAATTCAGCAAACACTCCTTTTAAGAGACTGAGATTTAATCTCCCCTGCAAGGTCAAGATGTAGTTTTTATGTGCCAAATAGGCTGAAATTCAATTTATGATCAGCTTCAACTGACTAAAATACACTATTTTCAGTTTGCAAAAATTTCACAGAAAGCCCTTCACTATGTCATTTCACATAATTCTGTATGAACTACTTTCTTTTATTGGCGGTTTCAATAAAATGACTGTTAAGTCTCAAAGAAACATTTACTTCTCAGTCTAAAGCCCATTTTGTCTCAAGCACTGGGCCCATTAGAGAATCAGGTCATAGTTACTTTAAAAAGTCTGCTGAACTTATAAGAATTTTCAACAGCAATCATTCAGTTTCAAAGGCATCACAAAATTTGGAATACTAATGTTTCATGCAAATCTGAGATCTGCTACCATAATCTTCATTTAGCATTACTGAGTGTTTTCCAGTTTATGAAACTGTATTTCTTAAATGGAAAAATCTAATCCAAGAACTTTTTATATTACTCATTCATAGTGTCATAACTGTCTGAACAGATTTGTATTGTAAACACAAAATTTTAAAGCTGCATTTAATGAAATAAGATTGTCCACAGTTTATTGTCTATAGCTGAACCTGAAGTCTTAGATTAATGGGACTAGAAGGGATCTGAATGGATCATGTAATCCCTCTCCTTTTCCTAGACAGGATCAATTAGGACTACGACATTCCCAACTGACACATTTGTAAATTGTTCTATCAACCATGCTGGAAATGCCACACAGTAATCTGTTCATTGCTTCTCCTTACTACTGGGAAACCTTACTTTCTAATTTGAATTGTCCTTCCTGAAATTTAAGTCCATTATATTTCCCTAGGCTCTACATGCTGACTATTCTTTTAAGCATCTCTATGTATATGAAGACTGTTACTCAGGTCTTCACTCTCTGCACATCTTAAGACAAAACCCACTATATTCATCCCTTCTTTCTTCCACGGTCATGTCTGCAGGCTTCTAGTCCCTCTTGTAATGTGTCCAGTTGGCCCAACTCTTGTTTGAACTTCAGTGTTCAAACTGGACACGGTCTCTCATCTAAAGTTTAATAGGCTTGAGCAGAATCAAAGAATTATGTCACATTGTTTCTAAGCTGTATTTCAGCTAGCACATCTTTTTCAGAACATGAAATAATCTGAAAATGCACCTTAAGCCCTCAATCCTTTTTCATTTTCTGCAGATCTGCTACCAAGAAGCACTTCATCCCAGGCAGTATACATCTGGTTCTGTGCAACTAATTTTTCCTGTGTATGTGCAGCACTTTGCATTTATTCAACAAGACCCATTTTTCAGCACTATGTCCAAGTTTGCCAGTACCATTTTCATTTGCAAGCCTGTCCTGCAACATACCAACAGCACAATACCACTGGAAAATTTAACAAGCAAACCTTCTACTCCATCATGCAGTTTATTAATGAAAATGTAGTATTGGAGCCAAGACAGACCCCTATCATGGCAAAAATAATTTGAACTAGAAATCCAACTATATCTTCTTGTGCAGCCTTGGTATTAGAAAGCTGCTTTCTTCAGGTAGTGAGGGTCAGAAGACAAAATTAGAGAAATCTAGGCATACACAGGTGGGCTTCTCATCAAAAAAAGGCCCAATAATTTAAAAGCTTCAAGAAGAAGCGTAAGCTCATCACGTGGTATGTTACTTTTTCCCATTTTTCTCAGTATTCTGACTGCAGAGAAACAAAGCCTGATAAAGTATATCCCAAAGCAGATCTTGTATGACGGTGAGTCAGTCAGTGTTATATTCATTATTGGACTGAAATTACTTGAAACAGAACGTGCTTTTGAAGAAAGCAAAAAGAATAGGAAAAGGAAATGAATGATTCAGTATATTATCTCCTCAGGCTGTAATATACAAAGCTGGCAGCTTCAGCTTTACAAGCACTTTAATTTCAAGAGACAAAGGTCTCATTTCTATTATTATTCCACTCACTAAAATTTACATTTTAACCAAGAAAGACCCTCTGTGCCAACTGATGTCAGAAGTGACCAATTTATATCCATTAAAAAAAAAAGAAGTATTAAGAATAATAGTTGAAATTCTGGCCCAGCTCAAGTCAATGGCAGCTGTAGTCTCAATTCCAGCAGAGTGCACACAGAGGATTTGGTATTCTGTGTTACACAATTAGACCAATTAAATTTTGCTCTTCTGCTAACAGCAGTTAATCTTCTAGTGAATACATAGAGGTAGAGCTACAAAAAACCATATATGTATACTGCTCATCCATTAACGTGCAGCTTGTGATTATTTTAATACCTTTTTCCCAACAGCTAGGTTCTTATCAGCTTTCTCATATCAATATCTTTTTCTCTAAGTATACACAATGATTTAAATAGGACCTCTGGTGGCATAAGATAAATATGATAGGATATTTAGCATCAGTGACAACATCTGAGAGAATATCTGAGCTTCATCCCTCAGTTTCCCTGGTAGCTGAGATCTAGAAAGTGACAATGTACAGAACAGCTCTTAGCAATATCGTAATATGTACAAATCTTTGCAGTTTTCCTGGGCAGGTAGATGCTGTCCAGACTGCATATCATAAGTTAAAGTACCTATAAATTGGTTAGAGGGTGAAATCCTACTACTGAAGGGAAGAGGAAAGAAATTGTAGGTTTTCAGTGAGATTTTTGGGTTTGCTGTACAGAAGGTCCTAATGCGGCACTCTCATTTGCCAGGCATCAAAGTAGGAAGATGCTACAGAACAACAGGAGTGTTCTGCACCTTCACATCAGGAATGTGCTGGTTTTGGCTGGGATAGAGTTAATTTTCTTCATAGTAGCTAGTATGGGGCTGTGTTTTGGATTTGTGAGGAAAACAGTGTTGATAATACAGGGATGTTTTAGTTACCACTGAGCAGCGCTTACACAGAGTCAAGGCCCACCTTAAAATTAACATGAAGTCAGAGTCTGCTCCTCACCCCACCCCATCAGTGAGTAGGCTGGGGGGCACAAGAAGCTGGGAGGGGACACGGCTGGGACTGCTGACCCCAACTGACCAAAGGGCTATTCCACGCCATATGACGTCATGCTCAGTATATAAAGCTGGGGAAGAAGAAGGAAGGGGGGGACGTTCGGAGTGATGGTGTTTGTCTTCCCAAGTAACCATTACACGTGCTGGAGCCCTGCTTTCCTGGAGATGGCTGAACACCTGCCTGCCCATGGGAAGGAGTGAATGAATTCCTTGCTTTGCTTTGCTTGTGTGCGTGGCTTTTGCTTTCCCTATTAAACTGTCTTTATCTCAACCCACGAGTTTTCTCACTTTTGCTCTTCTGATTCTCTCCCCCATCCCACTGGGCGGGAGGGTGAGTGAGCAGCTGTGTGGTACTTAATTGCCACGTAGGGCTAAACCACAACAAGGAATCAACAGCTACATGGTTCATATCACACCAAAGAAGCCCAACTGCAGATTTAGTGAGCGGCATCTGAAAGCTGTTGAAGTTTTTGCAGCTGTTTTTCATTTCAGGCACAAATTCTTCTCTAGCTCATGTATACCTGCTATCACCTCCTTCTGCATCAGTAATAGGGAACCTCCCATTCCCATTCCAATCTCCTGCTTTGACTATGTGATCACTGCAGCATACTGCTTATGTATCTTAAAGCTCTTCTCCTTAGAGTACCACTCGGAAATACAGAAGATCTTGAATTCATATTTTACAGATGAAAATCGAGAACAAAGCTGAAGACATTTACCTGGTGTCCAAAACCAAAATGTTCCCTTGCCCTTTGGAGCATACGCTAAATCTGTGTCATGTAAAGCTTCCTACATCAGTGCTTTTCTTACATCACTCACATGATATAAGTACACTCACTGCTATGCATCTGGAGTTTTCCTGTTGCCATCACTTGGAAGTAGGATTTGGCTCTCTAAATCTGTCTCCCATTCAGCTGAAGGTACAACAGGGATGCAAGTAAGGGACAAAATCTGGTATTTCAGTTATGGGATGAGAAAGCCATTCCAAAAGTTAGTAGAGGGCTTAAACAAGTCTATAAAGGAAGCATAATTTTGGGGGATAGTGCAAAGCTGTCCCTTGCTTAGGGGTGCTCAAGAAGGCAGGAATCTTTCTTGAACTGAGTAGCAAGTAGGTGAAGCATCCTCTTCTCTTCTCCTAACTGTGCATTAGTCCACTTGGTGTAGCCATACAGCCTCTCCTGACTCCCTCTGGCAGCCCTGAAATTCAAGGAATAAGGGTATTACTCTAGCAGACGGCAAAAAGACAACCATATTCCAGTAGTGTGGAGAGAGTCCTGCACAAAACCGGGGTGTTGGGTGTATATTCTGGCTGACACCAAAAGCTGAGAGTTAAGAAATTAATATGAACATGAAGCCAGCACTGAAACTATTCTAAACATTGAGGTCTTTTGAAACTAGCTCCAGGTCTAACTAATGTGGCTCAAGCCAATCCTGCCTAATAATTTGATGCCTGAGGAATTTTTGTGATGTAATTAATTATTTGGTTCCATCTGTGGCTCAAACACAGCACGTTATCAGTATAATATAAACACTTGTGCTGTTACTCTGGACATCCACTCATTTTCAGTCTCTCAGGAACCTAACAAGGATCATAGGAAGCTGGCTAAATCAACTTCAATAAAAGTATTCCATTAAAAAACCTAATAGGACATAAAATCCTCACTTTTCATCCTAACCAAATTATAATACATCATGTTTACATTTTATGCATTTGTGATAACTGGCCTGAGCAGCGCACAAGGAAAATGAGCTTTCTATGTACAGTATATTCATATTGAAGAAGTTTGCATTATTTATAACAATGGGCCTACCAATACTCTGCATACAAATCTGTTTTCGTTCAGGTTTCTTTCATAGGGAGACCTGGATAACGCTTTAAAACATTTTCTCAGTAGCCCTACAGAAATTGTTAATCATTTCAATACACAAAATTACATTTGTAAACTTTATACATAAGTAACATGTTTTCAGATTTGCACAGGCAAAGCTACTGACATTATAAGCTGTCTGGGGAGGGATCTATCTTTTCTGTGTGTTTATATGACCGTTAGAACAATGCGGTGTGGAATAAAACCACTCGAATAATAATATTTATAAAAATAGGTCAAGATTTTCATTAACTTCTGTGTGTCGCTAATCAGAGCTCAGTGTCTTTGAAAGATAAGACCACTTTTATATCAGTGCAGACAAAAAAATTCAGGTTGCTCCACCTGAAAGCGATGCTCCCAGTTATACACAGCTTATGACTCAGTTATGGCCTGGATTTTCAAAAGAGTCTAAAAAAGTCATGCTTCTTAATCCCATCACACTTCAATAGATTTGGGTGCCTATATCCTGTGTGCAGACGAAGTAATACTATGCAGGTTTGAAAAGCAAGAAGTCTAGCTGTCTTCACTGTGATCTAAATGTGCTATAACTAATAACTAGGTGAGATGCGCTCAGTCTGAAAAACTGCTTAGTTGCATATATGACTAAGCAGGCTACTCAGCAAGGGATACTGAGATCTCACTTATATCAGCCAGAGAAAATGTGTCTCACAGAGAAGAAAGTATTAGCTGAGAAACATCCAAATACAGAATTCAAAGTTATATGGCCTCGTGTATGAACCAAACAGAGGAAGTCAACAATGATTAGCTTTGAGCGCTAAATGCTTCAGCATTTAAACGAAGTAATTAACTAATCATGGAGTGCAGGACAAACACATGATAAAACGCTGATAACCAAAGGACTACCATGTGATCAAATATAGAAAAACAGTGGAATGTCTAAGTACAGCAGCTTGCAGTCGCTGGACTTGGCTTTCTGGACATCTAGACTTCATGCAGGAAACATCTCACCTCTAGTTCACAGACCTATGCATGCTACCTCCAGCCTCAAGTATAGTCTAACAACTCATCTTAGTCTATCTTTTGGAGCTTGGAAGGCAGCCTCATTCTGCTAACTACCTGCTCTAAGCATATCCTTTGGGGCACATGCATCCTATACTGATCTAAAGCCTTTGTGGGGGCAAAGCACCTTGACCCTGGCTGGTGCGTTTCACTACTGGGCAGGCTTTACAGGGAAACAGATAAAAGATGTATGTATTTAGGTTTAAGGTAAGTATCTGTGGGTAGTAGCAGTAGAAATCAGAAATAAGAAGCTGCAAGTGCTAAAACATGCTTTTATATATATATATATATAAGAAAATCTAGCCCATTCTTAACAACATGATATCTAGATAACAGTACTAGAGTATCTCAGCTGACATACAGAATCTCAGAATCCTGCAAGTATAGCAACCCTGACTCCAATTGTAGATAAAGTTCTGCCTCTTTCTCTTAATACGCTAGTCTAAGTCGTCTTGATTTAGTGCAAAGCAAATGAAGAATCAATGACTTGTCTAGAGTGGCTGCCCTCTTTGTTATTAAGACTTCCTGGGTTTCACATTCCTCTCCTTTGTATCACCTATTTCTGACAATAAATCTTTTTATTCTAGCTCAGCCAACTCATCCTGGCCCATGCTACCTAACACACATTTTTAAAAGCTTTTCAGCTTTTGTAATATGTCATGTAGCATTCATCAGGAAAGTGATGCAGCGTGGGGCAGGCAGGGTGGTGAACCGACAGCCTCACTATAGCGATTTGGTCTAGGTTTGATAGAAACCAGAGCACTTTGGAGCACATTACCAGAAAGACCCCAGCCACAAGAATAAAGTACTTTCCCAGACAGATGTTAGAGAGCAAGCATCCTTCCTTCACCTTCTCCTAATCTTTATTCCCAGCCGAGTTCATCCAGAATCTCTGAGGGACACTGTACTGCTAAGGATGAATTTCCTACAGTATTATAGGCCCTGTCTTACCAATGCTTCCTGTCACTAGTTTCCCACCACCTTTCACCACTCCCTTTCCTTAGTTATTTATTCCCCATCTTTCTCAGAAAGAGGAGAAACTGAGAGAATGAACTGGAACATAACTTAGCTGCTTTTTTGTCTCTTTAGCTCTAGACAAAATGGCTAGGAAAAGCATGATGACAAGGAAAAGCAGAGCATTTTTCAGTGACTACTACCATCCTGCACCACTAAGACATCTTTGTTCTAATAATACCAAAAGCAATTGACCATGAAAACGCTACACAAATCTTGTACTCAAGGAGAATTCATTGTTTTAGTGAGCAAGTTATGCACAAAGAGATGTAGATCCTGTGGAAGTTATATTAGTGTGAGATATGAGTCCAAAGCAAAACATGAAGAATGCTTAGAGAACTACGACTTTATTTTCACTGCTTTCCACAATTTAACTTCAGTAAATCAAAAGCAGAAAAAGAGCTACTTCAAATTATTAAGTCTTTCCAAAAATTAAAGAAACTTTGTAACCTTTTCTCCCCCCTTTGTATTTAACTTCTTGCATGAATCTCACCAGGTCTGCATTTGTGGAGCACCCTGGATCTATACTGATATATTTGACTTGGATTAGTCTAAAAGAGGAAGCTATGCACTGGCAGGAAATCATGTATGTTGCAAATAATACTCTGCCAATACATGTCTGCAGAGTGCAGTGCAACTCAATTATAAAGACCTAGATATAGGGTGCAGTAGCTATCAGATGTGCTCAGCAGGTGTTTGTTGTTTTTTTTTAATTGGAGTTATATGGGAAATTTTAATTGATAGATGCATTTTAAGCAGAGTGGGGAGGTAGCTGCAAGACTTATGGGAAATAGGTGGCTTTGTAGGGTCATTGGATCCTGAAAGTTTTGAACCCCAGTACCCATATGACTTTTGCTATAGAAAAATGTTTTCTAAATCATAAGAAGGCCTTTGCTCTCACTGCATACTGTTTGCTCGGTCACAGCAAGGGTTATGGACCTAAAGGGAGAAAAATGCAAAGGATGCGGTCTGAGTCAGATACAATGTCAGGACCAAAGAAACCAATGTCTCCATCAGCCCAAGGACAACATGAAAAGTGTTCTAGGATTAAATAGATAGCAATCTGGAATCAAGAACAAGAAAATCAAGAGTCAAGACAGGGGCATAAATTCACTTTAACCAGCTGGTAACAATTTTTATTTTTACTCTTATGATGTGGCTCCTGATCAGGCTTCTGCAAACCCAGAGCTGGTCTTGCTTTTCAGGTCTGTAGCTGTCAAGGGAACTCTTACTGCCAACCTTGATGGTAGCCACAAAGCAGAGAAAAAGCTTTCTATGAGGATCACCAGTTGATAGAAGCTACATTTCTTTGTTTTATTTTTTGTTGCCCATGCTGTATTTTCCTTGGAATGCCTGTCAATGTGGCATGAGAGGAAGTGCTCTCTCCAACCAAGGAACAATATCTCTGAGGCACCCAGACCTCACAGTGCCCTCCAGAGTGCTCCCTCATTCAGCTGAGATGTCACCCAGAAGCTTCCCTATCTGAAGAGCTGTGAATCAGCCCTGCAGCATGAGCCAAATTTCCCTCATTCACAGAGCCCCTCTTCAGAATTTCCATTAGACAAACAGAACAAAGACCTTTCACATCTGTACTTTGATAGCCTTTCACATTTGTAATATGATGGCACCACTCTAGCAAAGACCTGGTCCCCAGAGAACACCTGTGTATTTATCTTTGTAGACAGAAATCGCATGCAACTGGAATATTTGTAACATTTCCCAAAATCTACACCTACAGAGGTAGATTGCTGCCTGACAAATTATAGGAAGACTAGACAACTGTGCAAGACTAAGGTTAAAAAATCTGGAGGAGGCCTATAAAAAAGTCAGCAATGGCAGTCTGAGGCAGGTGAGGAGGAAGTAAAACACTCCTGCCTCAGAAATTAAGTGTTTCAAAAGTCATCACCTGAGGGGTGATAACACCTTCTCTCTCAGAAGATGGGGGTGAAAGGAAAGAGACAGAAGGAAGGAAAAATGGCTTCTGCCTCTGGGGATACCACAACAGAAGGCAATGGCAAGGTAATTGACACTTTTCAGGTGACCATGGCCATGGCACCAGCCCAACAAGAACATTAGCTAATGCCTTTTCCCCAGTGTGCCTAGGCTCATCACATGGCTAAGCAGGGCAGAGGCCTGAAAAGGCAGATCTCCAGTCCCGTCCTCACAGGAGTGCTTTAACCAGGATGCTTTTAACGGCCAAACCAGAACTGTATTTATGTTCTCTGTCAATTACTCCAATAAACCTGACACAAGCCACTGTCTAAAGAGGATGTGTTTAATCTCAGCAGGTTCTGAGGGATTCCAGATGGCCCCGGGAAACAAGCAGGTCCTGTAGGAAAATATTTTCTTAACTGTAATTTACAAATAACGTGTTCTGGGTCTCCTAAGAACAGCTGCCCTTCCTGTTCAAATTCTCTCTTGGTTATTAGTCTCCTCATGTAGCAGGCAGTCCCTGGGGTGCTCTTAGGTATACCCTGGATTTCAGGGCTTACCCATAACCTGAATAACCTGCCTCAATACTCAACACAGTTTGCTTGCAGGTGCTATCAGTAAATAGTTTTCACACTCAGCAACAGAAAAATATTGATGTGCTTAGTAGTGTGCATCTGGTTTTGGGGCACAGTGCATACTAGGAGGGGCTATAGCTCTGTCAGTCCTTTTTTTCCCTCACTGTAGTCTTGGCAGGGTAAAAATATCAAACTGTCATAACTTCTACATGCTAGAAAAAACACATTCTTAAAGGAAAATGTCATATATGTGGGAGGTATTGTAAGGAGAATACAGGCTGGAGCACTGGGATCTGGCTCTGGGATATAAGGAGTCGTGAAGAAGGGGAAGTGTGAGTAGACTGTGGGAGCTGGTGAACAGTCCTCCTTCATCTTTAGTTTGAACTCAATGGCACTGAAGTCTGTTCTCCTATCCCTTGTCCTTGGGCAGGAGCAGCAGCTGAAGCATGAACCTGCAAGGGTAGCAAAAAGTGTGATGTTCAGCATTTACATATGAGGTCTCCTTACCAGCACAGGCCCAGGATATGACTAAGTGGTTGGTGTGTGTCCTTGGATAGTATGTTGTGGAAGGGGTCTTAACAAGAGATCTCTGAATCCCTCATTGTCCTGCAAATAAATTGTGAAGTGCAAAGCAGGTAACACTGAACAGCGCTCTCCATACCAATATCAAACCAGACAAACAAGCAGGGCCAGATGATCTTGAGTCATCTAAGGGCACATGTAGGAGAAACATGACTCTCACAGTAGGACCGCAGCATCATGGCAGCAGAGGATAATCAGTGGACTGCATCAGAAATAGTGGTAGGTGCTCTCATGCCATCCCCATCAATTACTTGTGGAAGGAACAGAAGGGAAACCTGTCTTAGGAGTCAGACAGATATCAGAACTGTGAAGCATGGAGATAACATGATCACAATATTGGTACAATATGAATCATTCCCAAAGAAGGAAGGAATCATTCCTCTTCTGACTATAGTAATCATCTTCCCTCTTCAATGTTCTGGTACTGTCCTGGATGTCCCACATGGCAATAGCAGAGATATGCCAGCCAGTATATTTACATACCATGCTACTAGTTACAATGACTTGTCATCAGCAACTTGTGACACTACTATGGCTTGTCAGCGTGTCTCCTGTGCTATGGCTTGATAAGAGCTTGACTTCCAGAAAGCAGCATCTACAACCATCTCGACAGTGTATTAAAAGTAGTTCATAGCTGTGTCTGGAGCCATCCATCATAGCCCTGAGTTGAGATCTTATCACCTGGTGCCATGTTGTTAGCAGGCTTAAGAGAACAAGAAGCATTGGTGGGTGAGAACCTCAGTGCAGAGCTGCACAGTGGATCAGTGTTATGAATAGTACAGCGAGGTCAATAGCAAGCTGACAAAGGAGCTTTACCAGCAGTTTTACAGAGCTTGTGAGATGGAGGTGATGACTCGATAAGGCTAGGGCCTTTGTAAGAAACTGTATGATCTGCAACCTGGAAGTACTCCAGCTGAGGGAATTCTCATTAAGTGTTTGACAGAAGAGTCCTGGTAGACTTTACAGATTAGTGTGGGCATATCACTACCTTCTGTTTTAAAATAATATTGTAGGCTGCTTACAATACTTACGTGTGTTTACCAAGAAAGTCTTCAGTAATCTATCTTTGAAAGCATCTAAAAATGGGTCCCCTTTATTCAGGGTTTTGTATGTAATGGATACAGTATTTATTCCTTGGAATGTTTGTTAAAAAGACAAAAATTCTTGTTTGTGCTTTAGAGTGGCCATAAACTGAAGATGAAAGACAAAACTGTCACAGCATCTTTCTGACTGCTTCTCTAATAGTGTGATAATAGCACAAGAAATCGCAGCCAATTCCGGGCTTAAAAACCAGTAGCATGTGAGCTATGGAGAGAGTTAACCAAAGCCTAATAGGAAGATCTGAGACGGGAGAAAAGAAAGAAACTCAGGGATTTGCCTGAAATTCTGAGGTGCCTCCCTTCAATACAGCATTTGCAAGAGACCATTCATCTGTGCCTACAGGAGGGAAATATTCCTTAAAATTCAGTATCTAGGGGTGTCAGCCTCACTTTTGATGCCTGTAGCTCAACAAGAGACATCCTCCAACCTCCCAGTTCCTGCAGATGGTACCTTCATATACTGTTTTATCTCTAAAGGTCTGGCACTCACATAAGTTTAGTGACAAAGTCAAAATTCATTCAGCAAAGTAATCTTCTCCAAGTTTTCTCTTCTCCCTATCTTTCTTTCATTTCTTATTCAATAGAAATGCAGTTTCCTTTGAATCATCTCTTGCACCAGTCTTGTCTTTGGGAATTGGACATTGAAATACAACTATAAAATGACATGTTATCCACGAGTTCTTTGCTATTCAGAGAATTTCCTTGGTAATTAGAACATTGTTAAGGTTCTCGTAATTGAACTGCAAGAAATATTAATCTTTCCTACATTCCACCATGCCTATGATCTTCAGAATGTTTTAGTTCTGGATAAGGCTAATTTTAATGGATAATGGCATAAAATCCCATTTAATTTTTAGTGGAGCAGGCCATTCCAGTACCAAATTCTTTGTCTAAATCTTTTACCTCTTACTATTAAGGAGGAATAAGCTTCCATACTCCCTTTGTGCCTGTGAAAATGTCTCCCTTTCTTCAGTCCTAAGATTTTTTTTTCAACTGGTTTTCAAAACCAAACCAAACAAAACCCAACAACAATAACAAAAACAAACAAACAAAAAAAACCACTAAGAAATTAACTTGATGTTGAGGAATTAGGAAGTCATCTAAAAAAGGCTTGATGAGGTTCTCAAAATTTACAGAAGCAGAAGGTGGCTGACTTTTGGCTTTTTGAAAATCTTGAAAACCATAAATAATTTTCTTGTTACCTAAAATCTCCCAGTAACCAAATGATTCCTGATGTTTTGTTTCTGTATTTAGTGCACAAAATATGTCAGAGAATATTTTGCAGACTAACTTCTAAACTGCTGTCCTGTGGCTACCCCTTCATTTTAGTGTGTACTTGATCTTATTTGTCTTAGTCATTCCCAACATCCCCACATTCTTTTGCCCAGTGCTGTCATCACTGTTGACATACTTTACATGTGACTCTCAGTTTTTCCTTTCCATCCTCCAGTGTCAAGGGGAATGATGTCATCGGCACGACAGCTGCCCCTTCCCATCTGGAGTTCATAAATGGATAATATTCTGTTTCCACAAAAATAGTTCTGTGCTGCCTGATTCCTTGGGTTTGTGTGAAAGTCAGAGGGTTTTGCCTCCACGCACATTCCAGTGGGCCTCTGATGATTTCCATAGTGTCATCCTTCCCAGTGTGAAACATCCTTCCCCAACCCTGATTGCAGGAAATGTAGACTGCAGTGATCTACCAGCTTCTTGGTGTTTTCTTACTAGGTTGGATGAAGTGCTGATAGTTTGGTTTTATGGATGGAAGAGTTTGAAATATGAATTCCTTGTCTGTGTTAGTATTGAAATGGTGATGATGGCCATGGGTTTGACTGTGTCTTTTGCATTGTTCTTGGCTCTCAGATCTCTGGGAAGATCACAGCTCTAAAGCAAGGTAATGATTGCCCAGCCTGTACCTGGTAATGGCTGGGGCTGACTACCTCTGTTTTATTCTAAAATTTGCAGAGATCCTTTTTTATGCAGAATCAGTTTTTGTTGTATTTTATTGCAGTCAACCCTGTTTGAGGGTGGGTGGGGGAATTGTATCAACAGCTTGGGAATTTTTCAGATTTACAATCTTTCTCCATAATAATTTACATCACTCACAATTTCTACAGCAGAGGTAGAAAGTAGGCTAAAAAAAATTGTGCATGTATTTAACATCTTTGAGACCACCAGAGACTCTGAAGTTAAGCCCACACGCAAGAACAAGCAAAAAGCTGGCTTTTTTGAAGCTCTGTTGCATTTTAGTGTTCTGTTCCTAGTGGAAACATGCGGCACTCAAAATCACTGTGAAAAAAAATGGCATTGTTTGCTAACATTATCCACAACCTCAGTAAACAGGGCAAAATTCAACAATCCGGGAGACTATATTGGACCACAGTAGTCTCTTGCAATGAGTGGCAGTCCTTCCAAGACAGGGACTAATCCGGCTGGTAGAGCAAGGTGATAAAAATCTTATGCTGTCATTGCCTTTTGCCATCACATCTTTCAAAAACAAAACTTCCACACAGAAAATTGCAACGTGCTGAAATAAAGCTGGTGGTTTGTATAAATATATATATAAAAATTACAAGAAAAGTAAAATGTGAAATAAGACCCCACAGAAATACAGTGCATAGCACTACTATAATTTTAAACAGATGAGGAACTACTTGCATTTTCTAAAAGCTATGTTGAATCAGAGCCTGAGTTATTATGTGAATTGGATGGAAATGTGCTCCATATTTTGAAGGGCTTTGAACGAACTTAGACACAGTTCATAAGCTGCCTCACTTAGGTGTTAAAAATTGTTCTTCCACATCTGTGCTTCTCCCAAAGGAAACAGCAAAGTCAATGGCTTTCTTGTACTTTTTTTTTCCCAAATGATTGAGACAACAGAGTAGGATTTTAAAGGATATAGCACTTATTTCATTTTTTATCTCCCTAAATGAGCAGCTAAATTTGGTATAAAATGACCTATCCCTCTTCCCTGTGTTTATAATGCTTGCTTATAAAATGATGCCAAATTGACTGCCCTTGAACACTATTTCCATGCACGTAAAAAAAAGTAAATCATATGCAGCAGCAGTGAAAGATTCCACAGAGGTCTCCACCAAAATGCTGTAATATTGATAAAGGAACAATTTACAAGGATGGAGGCATAATATGTTCTCCAGACCAGCTGCAACTACGTGGGGTTTTTTTTTCTGTTATGAGGCCTTTCTGCTAATCATCAGGCTAATTTCAAACATTTCAGAAAATATCAGATCTTAACAAGCTTAAGTTACTTCTGACTTGAACAGAATTAATAGCTGCAGCTGAGGCCACGTCTAGATAAGGATAATAGCTTATGTCTTCAAAAGTTTCAGCACCAGTCTAGGTAACCTGATTTTCAGCACCAGTCTAGGTAACCTGATTTAAAATAAAACTTTGCACCCAGTGTTCCCTTGCATTCAAGGGAAGCTGTGGTGAGGACATGCTGACTGGCAGTTCTCACATCTTAACGCCCCATTATATTTTGTAGCCCAGATTCAGCCAACGAGACATAAGAAAAGCATCTCAAATATCTGGCAAAGCTAGCTATTCTCACTGACTGCTCAAAATGATTTTCACTTTGTTGCCATTGGGAAAATGGGGAAGAGAAGTCTTCACTCTTTTGAACTATTTAAAGAAATATAGAGAAGAGTAATTTTGATTTCTACATTATATGATTTTAAGCTTTAGAGGAATTTTATTAGTTGCAATACTGTGTCTCCTTTTGACTGTCTGTGTATGTACGTCCATATACACACTCATCATACTCATACTCCATGTATATACTATGGTCTTCAGCCTCAGGTATTTCAAGAGAACAGGGAAATGTCCCATTACTAGCATAACATAAACAGACATGGATATATGTCATAAAACTTTGTATATTCAAAAGGTGTAAATTATTTTTGTACCATAACTCCCTCTGCAAACATCTGACCACTTAATCTTTTCAGTCTCTTCTTCAGAATACAGCCTAAAAGCATCACAGAGACTCCCAAGCAGATGGCACAAGTATTCCAGAAGAGGATACTCTGGTTTTGCGGGTTTTTTTCAAAAAATTGGTAACATGTTGAGCTTTATTTTATTATCACAAGATAATTAAATATTTCCATTTTAAGCAGCTGCTGCACCTTCTCTGTTTACAGTCCTCTTTCACTATTGGTGTAAGCCACCCAACCAGTTAAACACCAGCTACGATTCTCTTTACAAGTGCTAAGGAAACTAATTAAACCTAATGAAAGCAATCAGTCTGCAAGTGTGAGAATGTTCTTTTTTTCTGTTTCTGAATATAGGTATAATGTTACCGACCCTTGGTAGTGGCAAGGCACTCAAACATTGTGCTAATGTATAAATTAAACAAGATGTGAGCTGTAGATTAAAAACCTTAAGTGCCAATTCCAAGTCAATACCCTAGACCTGCCAATTTTCTATTTCTGGCATAAAAGCCTACTATTTCCTCTTAAACTTTTATTACAAGGTATGAAATCAGTACTATGTAGAGGTTAAAACTTTTCACTTGACTACAGTGCCTCCAAGATTAAATTATGTTAATTTAACACAAGAAGTTAGCCATTGAAATAGAGCAATATATCCTAATAATTTTTTAAGAGTTTAGGACTGGATTTGCAAACTCTATATTTGAGGTGTATTATTAAGTAGTTGAGTAGGGAAAAATGCCGGTGTGGAACTTTGTATTCTGTTCACCGTGGCAATGTGACCCTCTCCTGCATTTATGAAACTGTAAGGACATTTTTAGGAGCCTTTATTGTCTCAATCAGGAAAAACTATATAATCTTGCATTACGAACTTGAAAATACTAGGGACTTTTGCAATAAAACATTTATCTATTGTGTCACTCATTTTTCCAAATCACCATTGTTGGATACTTTTTGGTAAAAAAGATACGAAAATTACGATTACATTTTGTTTGGTTTTAAGTTACAGAAATTTTAAGTTTAAATTGCAATGAAAAGACATTCTATGATTTGATTCACCATAGTTCTTATATAAAACAGGGCACCCTTTCCATATGTTTAATTCCTCAGTCTCAAAAAAACATGCATCTTCAGAACAAAGAAAATCCAGGCTGATAGTACTAATTGATTTCCTTGGAACAAGTGATTGCATAGCACAGCTAGCTGCTAAATAAAGAATCAAGCTCAAAAAAAACCCAAACAGCAAAGCCATGTGCTTTAGTTACAAAAACTGATTTATGGAAGCAACTTTCCAAGTCTCTCATTGCTGTGTAACATTCCAGGCGTATTAGGAAAAATCAGCATCTGTGCTGCCTGATGTTTTTTTGCTGGTTCGACACATCCTAATATGTGCTGGTGGCTGTGATGGAACATTGGAACGTCAGAGGAACATTGCTCCAAGGAACGTCACAGAGTGGATACTGCAGTGAAAAAACAGCAGGGGGACAGATGGAAAGAAAATTGTGACAATTTTAAAGGGTGGCAACAGCTTAGCACATTCCTCTGAAGATCAGACTACAGTGGGGCAGGTGCTGCATTATAATTCATATAATGCATGTTGTTGGGGTACTCTTTTAGTCTGACCTTCCATCGTAAGATGCAGTATGAGAACTCAGACCCTAGAGAAATGCTAATTCCAGTGTAGTTTGGTAAAGACTCTCCATTGAATAGGTTTCATCCTTAATGTTCAGACTGTTTTGTCTTTAGAGATTTATTTAGAGCTTTCAAAATAATTCTCTTTGCTTGTTCTAACTGGTACTATACTGTTGACTAAAATTGCTAAATGCAGTTCATTAGAGAATATAACAAATAAACACTATAGCATCATTATAGAAAGTAAGTGTCCCTTTCGTAAAGGACTGTGCATTCCCACTCCTGTAGAAATAAAGAATGGAAACGGGAAATGCTGCAGGATGCTTCCAAGGTTCTGTAAGCTATTGCACTGCTTCTAGACTACCACGATCTTTGGCCACAATTATTTAATGCCGCTCCTAGTGTTTCTGTCAAAAGTATTCTGTGATTCTATGGTTCTATTTTAAAAGAAAACAATGGCACTCATGTTAATCATTACAATTAATGTACTGATTTTTCCAGAGTTTTATCTGGGAGTCAGCCGCTGCCAGGTTATAAAGTCTTGTGGTCGTGAGTGCTTCTTTGATCGTCAAAGAAATACCAAGAACAGATATGTTGTATCTTATGTACAAGCACAACATTACTATGTTTGATTTCACAAAATTCAGTGAGTGCCTAATGTTTACAGCATACCATGTTTCTTTTAACATTCTAAGATCCAGAATTTAAGGCTCAACTTATCTGTAAAGGCTCTATTAAAAATCTCTTGTGATGGAAATTACTGGAAAACTATGTAATTTTGATTTAGCTGGTTCTAGATGGATTACATATAAATAAGCTAAAAAAAAAAAGATTTTTTTTTTATGAAATTTGTATTTTTTTGGCTTCTTCAGTGCTCTGGACATGACTATTCATATGAGTGGATTAAGTTTTCCCAGGAAAATTCCTAGGATCTTTCTCATGATCCCAGATAAACAGTAAATAAGAAATAAATTTACTCAGTTATAAATCTGTATCTTCTCAAGCAGGGAAAACAGTGTAAATGATAACCAGCTGGGAAAAAGGGAGTTGGAGGAACTGGTTTCACAGCATCACTGTGTCAGGTCCTATAGCTACTTTGTCATGTCCAACACAAAGAGGTATCTGGGGGAAGAAGGGCAAAAGAGAATCTTTACAGAAAGCAGTCTCGTAATCAATCAGTTATGGAGGAATGAGAGCCACTAGGTAAGGACTTTTGTGATGTTGTACACATAAGCCCAAACTCATCCCACCTAGATGAAGGCACACAGCAGAGTTGGGGAGATGGAATACTTTTTGCTGTAGGCTCCCTTTAAGGTAAAGAGACTCAATTTGGCTCACCTGAGATCTGATTCATACCCGAGGTGTCAGCTACTCTTCCTTAGCAGTCAGAGAGATAAGACAAGCATGTCTACTACATGCTTAAAATTAAGTGGGATAAATCTAGTGTCTAAAATAACAGTGTCTAAAATGACCTAAATCTGATTTTTCAATAGCCTTCTAGCTTTGTGACTGACAGCAATGAGCATCCAAAATTAACAGATATGAGACCAAAATTCAGGCCTTTATTCCACTGACTAAAGGTAAATTTATAAAACTGATTCAACTGAGTAAATTTCAGACACTTCTCAGAGGAGTATCTTCAAAGAAACCATTTTGTTTATTATTGGAAGGAATCAAAGTTTTAAGTCCTGTTAAGAGTGATAGAATTTACAGCAACATTCATATTATTTTAGTTTCATGCTTTTAAAAAAGAAAGAGATCAAAACACTTGAAATTCTAGTAGCTTGTGAGAAAAACCTACCATTGGTTGGGTCACATCTCCTGCTATCATTAAGCAAAATGTCATAGGCAGAACTCTTTGAAACGGTAATAAACGGCTACTGCAATGCTTAGGAAACTGAGAAGGAAAAAAATGTTTCAGGACAAATGAGAATTCAAGATTATAATGGGCCTAATTCTCTCACATATAATTTACCAAAATTCTCATCATAACATTACTAATTCAAAGGCTTTGTAAATAACTTGACATCTGGAAAAGATGAACAACAAGAGGAAAGTGGCCTTTTCGCTTTAATGCTCAATGAAGTAATTATGGTTGAGAAAAAGAAGCTGAGGTCTCACTGGCAGATAAGTCAAATAATTATGGTGAGTACGATAGGTGAAAGAGGGTCACTGAAACAAAGAGCAGGAAATTGCACAAACAGATAAATTCAGATTTGAGGTTCAATGAGGAAGAAAAGACAATTTATTCATTTGGAAAATGACTCCAGTAATGTTTTGAATATGTGTAGTTAAAATCTTTTTTATTAAAAAAAAAAATTGAGTGACTGAAGAATTTAGCGTATCTTGAATGAAAGGGAACACCAAATGCAAGAACCCACTACACTACTGGGAACACACTATTGTTGGATTGTTGACTCTGCTAACTAACTTAGAAATAGCAAATTGCAGTAGAAATAAACAAGACCTTGAGGTGACATCAAGTAAGAAGCTTTTCTAATTGGTTTTCTCTTCCAGACTAGTTCTCTAGCAGAAATTGCAATGTGGAACAAAAATGGCATCATTAAACAACTTTACCTATTTGAAAGATTGGGATAATGCAATAGTGCTGTGTGCTTTTAAGACCTGGGAGCTGGTCCAAAATTCACTGAAGTCAAAAGAAATTTCTTCATTTACAACAGTTGGTATAATTCAGTCTCTTTCTGGTTTAATAGCAAGATTTTGAAGTATTTGGATTGCTTTCCTGCAGATCAGTAGTTCTGATTAACCATTGTTCTCCACTAAATTTGAGCATTGATGAAATTTCTCCACTCCCAATATGCAGACATTTTGAATAGTCTATGGTTTCACAGAAAACAAAGCCAAAGGGAACCATTAGGTCACCTAATCTGACTTCAGGTCTATCAGAGAAAATTATATTTCATCTCAAAGCCTACATATTTAATTGTAATGAATGTTTCAGTCCTCAAAAACTGGAGAGGTATGACAGTATAGAGATCAAGGTGTCTGAGGTCTATATGAAAGAAGAAAACTGATTATGTGTCAGCTAGAGAGATATATCTGCAGCTGAAGAAGAAAGTGAAAAGCAAAAAGGCTCTTTCAGAATAATCTAGGATAAAATTCCTTCTCAACTACATATCTCAAAACAAATATGACTCTAAGTGTGTGAGAAAATAAACCACTCAGACACCTGTGAGAATTCTGTATACCAAATCAGTGACCTATCCAATATCCAGCTGCTGCTTATTTCTGTTACTTCTGAGGGAGGAAAAAAGAAAAGAAAAAAACTAAAAATGCGGCAGCAGGGGAAAACTTCCTCCTTGACTCTTATAGATAATCATGTAAAGTCCAAAAGCCATTAGCTTTGATTGTAATCATTGGCTTAATACAGTTCTACACAGGCCTACAAAAAACCATGATCAGGGAACACAAATCCTTCTCCCAGCTGTCACTCACTCAGGCCAAAGAACTTCTTTAAACAGCTAAAGCAAAACATATTTTTCAGAAAGCCATCTAGTTTTGCCTTAGAAATGCCTAAGGATTCTTCCCTGTTATTTTGTTATTCTACCAATCTATCACACATTTCTTATCATAGCCTAGATAATGAATAAATAATGTTAAATAGCCTTTTAGCAAAAGGTTGTATTTTGAGGCAATTCCAATGAAAACAACTCCTCTCATGAATATCTTCCTAAGAGCTACTGCATTGTTAGATTTCAGTGAGACAGAGTTTAACTGAGTTCCTATGCACCCGTATTACTACCACGTAATGTAAGCTTTTGAGTCAAAATGTCATGAGGTTTAGTCAAGTGCCTTTGAGAAAAAATATTTCAAGTATGATTGAAGACCATTTAAAAGCATTACCAAAACTACCTCTGTATCTTCCTGTAGAGCCACGTTGCCAGCTTGTTTGTATAAATGTCTGAAAGAAATGTTTATAAAGGGGAAAGCTCAGTTTCTCTTCCCTCCAATCTCCTACTAAAAAATTGTTAGATTTTACTTCTGAAACTGGCCTACTTAGGCAAATAATCCACTCACCACCCAGGGTAATGAAGCCTGATACTCAAAGGCTGAGAACGAGAAGCAAGCAGGGCTGCAAGACAGCAAGGTGGTCAGATGAGTACAGGAGTGGGAGAAAAACTCGGTATGACATCATGTAGCAGTTAGCACGAGTTAAGCCATAGCATAGCTGTTAGGACAGCACTTTAAACAAATCTTTGGTTTAGTAGGAGTAGACAAACTTTAACCAAACTTTTGTTGAGTAGAAGTAGATTGAAATAACACCAACCTCTTTTCCCACAGAACAGAATGAACCTTGAATATCTCTTGTGTGCTCAAGGAAACAGGTAGCCAAACCATGCAAGCAACCTGTTGATAGTCAAGAAGTGCAACTGTGTTCAGAACAAGCAGGTTGTGAGCACTAACAACAGCAAAATCAGACATTTGCTGATAGCAAATCAGAAAACATCAGTGGAATTTGAAAAGACCAGTCAATGGAGATGTATTCTCCACCCAAATAAAGAATATTGGAGGGGGACCCAGGGAACCAGAGAGACTCTGAGGGGTCCCATGACCCTGGGGTGGGGATTCGGGACCATTTCTCCAACTCCAAGAGGAGTCAGGAAACTGAAGAGACCCCAGGGGACCTGCAACCCTGCCCCAGGGTGATGTGTAGCACAGCTGGAACCACTACACTACCTCCTCCGACATTTCTCCTGGACCATGTCACCTCTCCCACATTACAGGGAAGTTGTGTAATTATTAAAATTGCATATCTCTGTGATTAAAGTGTTTTGGTATCTGAATCCATTTAGTCTCCACACTAGCATTTGCTCTTAAACCACGACATGCCACTAAGTGAAGTGATATAGTATGAGCTCAGTTCTCATTATACATTGGAGAATCCTCACAGAAAACAGATATTACAATACCCACAGGGAAAGCCTCGGTGTATTTTGCCACATTTAGAACATCCTTACTGTACATAACCACTGACAGTGTGTGTAAGTTGACTTTTCAGTCAATGCATCACCCCCATATGGATTCTTTAATTTCTAAGAAGCTATGAAGTCTGATTGAAACTTTTCTGAAAATGGGGCATCCATAATGGTTCCCACCTGTCTGCATTCTTGCCTGGCAGGAGCTGAGGCCATATTACAGCCCTTGTCCCAGAAGGGACACCACCATCTTATTCACATAGAATTTTCAGGAAGTTAAGGTCCAGACATCCACAGTTGAGCTCGTCACCTAGCTCATTTGTCTATATGGCCAATGGAGAGAAATAGACATTTCTATAGCAAGATTTGTCTCACCTAGAATAAATGTCTAAAATAGATTACATAAATCACAATATACAGTGACCATTTCCCTCCACTTCCTAAGAAGGGAGCCTGGAGTGTTGAGTTCAAATGGACCCATCCACATTTTCAGCCATCCAAAGATACGTGAGATTACTCTCACCCTTACTATCTTTGAGATTTCTTTCCACACAAATGTAGTTGAAATTGGCCAGTAAGCCGAATTTAATACCTATACACATACACAGCATGATCGCGTAAGCATCGATTTCTTAGGAAACCAGGTTAAAAATAGGAGGTAATAAATCAGTGCTGAACTGTGTTCATTTCTTATCCTAAGTCCCATTACTTCTTTATGGTCTCTAAGGCTGCATGGGCTAGAAATTCACAGAACTGAAACATTATCCTGGATATTGTTGAATGTTATATTATTTAAAGATAATTATAAAAATATTTGGAACCTGCAATCACTCATTTCTGTATGTAGAACACTTACACAATGACAGCCTCAGTTGAACAGAATATACTAGGTTGTGGTTTGATAAATGCTTTGTTTGCATGTAATAACAAAAGACAACTGTAATTTACTGAATGTATTTGAGCTCTTGTGGGTCTTGATATTCTTTTCATAGCTACTTGCTCATTCATAGTTTCAAGCCAGCCTCTTATTGGGAAGTAGGAAAGCTCAATCTCAAAAAACCTAATTGACACCATTTTGGTAATTAGTGGGAACTAGGTGGAATTACACCTACTGCAAGGCTAGTTCTCACTGTAAATGTGATAAAAATATTTTTAGTGTAAATGAGAATCAGATCTGAAATGTTCCATTTCTAGAGGTTTTTTTCTGGAGTTCTTCAAGGACACCTTTCTTTTGGCATTTAAATCTCTTACTAATGTTAGATTTCCCAGAATAGTGACCTTTATCTCTTCAGGAAGCTGAAAACCTATGACCTCTTCTTGAATATTTTCCCAGGTGGTAACATTTATTTTTTAAATTATTTCTATGTTTATTCTGGCATTTTCATATCACCTGCAACAAAGCATCTTTTTCACTCTCTTCTTTCCAGTTTGTCACCAGCCACTTTCATTACTGGGGTTAAAAGCAGCAGTTGCCAGAGCTTTACCTAACCCAACACAGACAAAGAAGAATGTCTGAACAGAAGTCTTCAGAGACAGGCACCTCCAGAAGGTGATTCATCTGCCCTACCTTAGATACTTCTCTTAGGAGAAGATGAATAGACTTTTGACTAGAATTCTGTCAGTGAGAAGCTTCATACAAATATCTTTCAGAAGTGTTTTTAACAGAATATTTTTTATCTAAGGAATATAAATTGTTTCTATTCCTACCAGCTGATGTATCTTTGGCTGGCTATGAAAAGTGAGTTTGCTTATCTTACTCCAGCAACCACTATATTCAAATGCTACCACTGCCTTTGGTTCATATTACCCCTACTTGTTAGCACTTCATGGAAAAACAAAGAATGGAGGAATAAACACCCTTCTCATCGTCTGGTGCTCAATCCATGTCAAAGATGAAGAAGTTTGAATGGACGGTTAGGGGAAGCTATTGCTATGTGCAATATATCTCTTAATTTTAGTCATCTAAAAATAGGGGATCTGCTTAAAAGTTATTATCCAAGTTGCTTGTACACTCGCTGAAGACAGACCTGCGCCTTGAGGATCATTTTTCCTGATTTGAGGCACTTATTTTAAGACAAGATAAGTCACTTACAGAGGAGATTCTCCTTATTGACTAGGCAGTGGCCTAGACAGCTAGGTTACAATAGACACTTTGATTTCAAATAATTGAAATTAATTCAGAGCAGTCCCTTACAAAGTTTACTGCCCATTCCATGGATTTATAGAGACCCAGATAACAGGAATTGCATCCTGATAACACTGAAGTTATGGGAGTATGGGAATCAGTGAGACACATGCTTAGATCCAGAGTACCTTGATGAGGTTAACTAGCGAGCCTCTGTCTTAGGGAATGGGGCTTGGCAGGTTTGCTGTGAGCCCGCTTGGAAGGAGGCTTACCAACAGTACATGTATCTCTTCTCTATCTTTCATGTTCTCTTACTTGTTCAACTTTGCAGGCAAAATCCTTCTCTTAGAAACACACACACGAAAGATCTTCTCACCATTTCCCGAACTTTCAACCCCACCAAGTTCTAATGATTTATATTGACAAATCTGGCTCCTCAAGGGCATTACTTAGAGTCAAGGGCCAACATTTTTTTAAAAAGAGAAACAGAGTCTGCATAAATATGAGACTATCTACCAAACACAGCAGTCAGAACACTTATGAAAAATTAAACCACTGAGAGGGAGCAAGGGAAGGAACAGCAGAAATTAAACAGTGGTCCCTAAGGTCAGGTCCACAGGATTTGTGTGGGCCTGGTACGCTAATTCCAGTGTTAGGCTATGAGGGCTGAAGATAAGTGTTCCCAGACTTACACAGCCCAGCAAAGACTCAGATGTTCTGTGAATTCTCCGCAAACAGCTTGACCAGAAAATGCTAACCAAGCACAAATAAGCAACTCTCCAACCAGTACTTACTGGACATAGGTCTGAGGGTTTCCCTGGGGAATTGGTTCTGCTTCGTGTTAGGATCTATATTCAGCCCAAAAAGGAAGAACAAATACCTCCGTAGAGGGACAGCAGATAGTCCTCATCCAATGCAGAGAGCAGGCCATGAAGAGACCAGCCACCTGGTCATAGTGATTGGTAGGAATCGGCAGTGTACAAGGGGACACCTTTTGCTCCTTTTTTTTTTTTCTTCCTAGCACTCATTAGGCTTCAGGATCAGCTTGCACTGGACTGGAGCTGCCCAACCTGCCCACCTTGTATGGTCAGGAACAAAGACTAGCAAAAGGGTGGAGAAGCTCTGTGGTGGTTGAGAGGCAGGACTTGAGGGAAGAAGAGTTGTTTCCCAGCTTATTCAGACTTTGTTCACAGGGAGAAAGAGTGAAGAATACAGCAAACAGTTGACAGAAATTCCCAGAAAGCAAAACCACTTTATCTCACAGACCCTAAAGTCCCATCCCTCACAAGAATGTGTTTCAGATTTCCTTCCACATTATCTCATGTGGACCTCCTGAAAATGGCATAACACGGCATGACAGAGTGTAACATATTACTATGTGACACTTCCAAGTAAAGTGGAATATATAAAAATTATTTAAAATATCATCTCTGCTAGCAGAAGAACACTGAATCATCAACTTTCATTTCTGATCTCTGCATAATTCCCAACCACAACTTAAGTTTAATCAACCTCATAACTTCTTCAGTTTCCTTCCACAGAGATAACCCAATGCATAAACATAAAGCACCTCCTCCTGTTTTTCCTCCTCAAGGGTATCTTTACATGTGAGCAGACATTACATGCTCAGCTCCATGAAAAGTACTAGAATTAGATTTCTACAATATTTTTTATGCCTGAATCTGCCTTTGCATTCTGAAAGGTCCTGTGCTTTTATTTTTATCAGTATAATAGAAGCTTTTTGTGTTGGCTGTGTTACTCTAATTTAATTCCCCATCATAGTCACTACTCCATAGTGACAATCAGTGTTTAACTGAAGGCAACGATTTTTAATTCATTACATGTGTTCTTTTAACTTGTGTATATGTATTGCTAACTTTCTTTTTTGACTGTTTCTCAAGAGTAGAAATTAAATCATCAATGCTAGATGCATAAAATGTTTTTATATGGTTCTATGTTTCAGATTAATTTGCAAGTCAGAAGTTTCCAGTACATTGTGCTAAACAACAGCCATGTATTTATCTTGACAAATGATGCAGGAAAAACTAATAATGATGAGGCATATAGAGAGCCTTTCATCCAAAGATCCCAGGACACACGACAAACTTTACATGCTGATTATAGTCTACACTCAGTATTGTTCAAGCTTTTCATTGGCTTTAATGGGCATAAATGTAAATAGAAAACTATGCACAGATAACTTCAGTCACTGATATACAGCTAGGTCTGGGGTAGAAAGTGCAAACAAGAAAGCAACTCTTCCTCATAGTACGACACAGGGCATGAGGAATATTGTGTGCAGATAATAGTGGGGCAGCACCTTTAATTACTCTGTGTAAACCACGAGTTGTTTTCTCACTTTCTTCTCAGCAGCATTCTGAGTAACAATCAAATAAAAACCAAGCAAGGGACAACAGAAGTACTTGGAAAGTGATCTGACTTTGATTTTGGCCTATGTTATTTTAGGACAAAAGCTTGCCTTTCCCTTATCTTCTTCATGGGGTGAGGTAGAGGGGGAAGATGGTCGCATGTAACTACACTGTCCTGCAGGAGATGGACTCAGCAGCTCCTTCAAGACAAGTCCATTCAGTCGGGATGGGAGTCTGGACTGGGTAGAGCAGAGTGAATTACAGCCCCAAAGTTGGGATTATTTTGCCCCCTCAGGGCATTGTTAGTTTGGAGGCTTACTTTAAAGGCTCAAGAGGCTTCTCTTTATATTTCCTGTCTTACTGATGCCTTCTCCTCCCATGCTTACATGACTTCTAAGCAATCTAAGTTGGGCCAAAAACCAGAATCTTATTTATAAAAGTACAAAGTACCTGAGGTCTTTCCAGATCACCATGAGCTGAAAAGGCTATATGGCTTTTATCTGTTGGCTGACTCTGTGGAACTGAAAGGGTTTTCTGTATTTGATAACATGCTTTTTCTCCTAATAATTTCTGAACCCCTAGGACTAACTTAACTACGTCAGACTAAAGCTCCCATTTGCCCAGTATCTTAAGGTCTGTTCCTTGTCTCCCTAAATAGATGACTCTGGCAACATGGGCTCATGAGAGAGGTCCTGCAGGAGAAGATAGACTTGTCTTTATAGTGAGTACAAAGCAGTAGTCAGCACAACCCAAGCAGTCACCTTGCCTGGTATTTGTACCATTGGGAGGTCAAGGTGTTGGAGCCCAGAGAAGTTAGGTTGAGCCTGTCCAGTTATTGGAAGGTACCTATGAGCCTCAGCTGCTCTTTTATCACATTTCCTCTGCTGCATCCCACAGAATGGATTCTTACTCTCCAGTGCTCAATATAGCCAAATATAATATAATCAATAGCTGGTTATATTATACAACTTTATTAAATATAATATGCTAGATGAGTAGAACAAACTCACAGTGGAATGAGTCACATCTGTAGGATATTTTCTCAAGTGCTGCAATTACCATGATTAGGATGCGTTATGGTGAGGCACAAGGGGTAGAAGAATGTGATGTTTATGAATACCTGGCTTGTGAGTAGATGGCTTCCTGGAGGAAGCCCTTGACCTTCCCCTTGACCTTCTAAAAGAGCAATGTGGATGTAGCTACTCACCCTTCAGTGAACGGACATAAAAGCACAAAAACTACAATGATAACATGTCCAGCTATGCATGTAGAGCTTCTTCTATTTAAGATCAGATACTTAATTGACTGACCTGAAAGCATGGGGGGATTTATCAATTGAGAACACAAACTGCAGAAACAGGAACAGGAGATGAGGAATTAGAACCTAATTTAAAAAAAGCCTGTATGATTGGGATTTCATTTTATTTGGCGTTCTGCAATTGTTCTTTTGTTTGTTGGGAAGAGGGTGACATTAAAAAAATAAAAGAAAAACCATTTGACTAATGCCATAACACTTTGTCTACAGTTATTTAACTTTTTTAACCCTTTTTTTCCCTTATTTATTCAATTGATTTATAAACAAGCAATTGTTGGGCTCTCACAGACAGAATCTTAAAAAGAATTTTAAACAATTGGGATCTTCACACAGGGTAATGCTCACATGGGGAACCAAACATCTCAAACAGGATAGCTGGTCATTGCCTGGACAGTGATGGGGGACTGTTTCAAGGGTCCTTGCAATGGCATCTTCAACTGTTCAGAGTGAGACTGCCCAAACCTCTGTTCTTATACCCAGTTCTCACACCCACCCAGCCTGTGGTCCTACCTTAAACTACTTAGAAAACATCTCCTAACTACAAAAGACTGTCCTACCTGACCATTTCCACATCTGCAGAGTTTGTACTGCCTATTTAAAAATGTCTTATCTATGTTCGATTTGATCAATTCTGCAGCAGGAATCACCTTGGGAAGTCTCAGGGATGGCCAGATTCTCCACCCTTGATGTTAATCAACACATTTGAGCATCGGGATTGGTCTAGGCACAGTTGGAGCTGCCAGAGAAAAGCTTCAAGTCAGGCTGAAATTCCCACCTGGAGAATTACTGTACCAGTTAATCAAATGCTTTGCAGTGAAGCAGGCTAGGAGTTAAGTTCACCTTGTCTCAAGTCTCTCCACTGATTCAGACCAGTTTATTATCTTATCTATGCAGCTAGATGAGGAGTTCCTGGGAACTCATGTCTACAGTGCACTGTGTTTGCACACAGAGACAGACCTGAGCTGCACCGTGGTTATACGATAAACTTGAGCTTCATATTTATAACTAAAATTCTACAGCTCTTGTCACACAATGTTTTAAAAAAATGTGGACAAAATGTTTTTTGTCCTTTCCACAAGGAGATATTCTATTTCAAACATCAGAGTGAAACGTTTCACCAGGTTTAATTTTCTCCATTCTTTTCAGCTAAAGGCAATCAACAAATCTATCTGGTTAGCTGAATATTTCAGTCTCTCACAAATACCATTTTTCAGCAGATTTACTGCTCATTGAAAAACTCTAGTCTGGAATTACTTTGCTTTGTCTTATTATCCAAAACTGCCTGTGAAGTAGATCATGTGCTGTTGGTCTGGTTCTCAAGTGTCAGGGGGCATAGTGCTTTAAATAAAGTATTCATCTGTCATCCCTACTTCAAGCATTTATGGTGTGGACCCTTTCTCTAACCACCTCATTTCACTGCACCACACCTACTTACCAAACAAATATCTACAGTGTACAACCAAATTTTCTTGTGTATTTATACCACAGAGAGCTATTGAGGATACTCTGGCTCTACCAGTGCTATTAGGATTCCGACTCTAGGAAGATCCTGTGTAATATTGTATGTATTTTCTGGCTTGAATAACCCTCCCTTTTGTTCATAGTTCGAGCACAGTTTCACTTGCTATATTAATCATTTTTTCATCATTTCATTTGTAAAAAATTTTCTTCACTTTTCATTTAAAGCTTTTCAATATCCCAATTTTATCAATTAGAGCAATCCCGATATTTGGCCTGAAGCATTCAGATCTTAAAATGAAATGGTTCACTTCTCCTCAGCACTGTGCCCATGCACAACATGTGTGTGACTGGAAAGATGGATGTTCTTCATCTGTCCTGAGGCTTCAAGCATGGGCTACATCACACTGCAACTTCACTGCTTGTTCATGCTGCAGACAGTGTCACTCATCCAGGAAAGGCAGATAGGATGCTCTCCCATTACTATGTGTGAAATTTTTCAAAAGGTATATGCAGATGCACACCCTGGAAACAGGCTTGTCCGCTGTCTCTCTCTTCCTTAGCTGCTCTCTGAGCAAAAGTCACAGTTTCCACGAGTCAGTTCTTGTGATCCCTTAACCCATTTTGATCAAAATAAACTGGGTTAGCCATGCCCTATTCCCATTACTTAAACTAATATGACTTGGTGTAACTGAAATAAGTAAAGAAGCACTCACAATCAGTTCTGCTGGAAAATAAGAGCAAGTCAGCACTGATGCACAGTAATCTCCTCATAAGCAGAGCTGAGCTGAGAAAAGCACATCTGTTCCCAGCCTGAGTTATGCTCTGCAAAGCCCCATCCACAAGTTTAGCCATGCTCTGCTATATATTGCTATACAAGAGTTTCAGCCTACTTTTGTATTATTATGAAACTAGTAATCGCCATGACTATGAAAACATGAGAGAGTGAAATGTGGGACATTGCAAAGATAAACACCTGAAATTACAGCTCTGAGGATACGGCTTTTCCCTTATGTCGTGGTTTAATCCCAGCCAGCAACCAAGCACCATACAGTCGCTTGCTCACCCTCCCCCCGCCACACTGGGATGGGGGAGAGAATCGGAAGAGCAAAAGTGAGAAAGCTCATGGGTTGCGATAAGAACAGTTTAATAACTGAAATAAAATATTATAATAATAATAATAATAGTAGTAGTAGTAGTAGTAATAGTAGTAGTAGTAATGAAAAGGAAAACAACGAGAGAGAGAGAAAGAAACAAAACCCAGGAAAAACAAGTGATGCAACCGCTCACCACCCACTGACCGATGCCCATCCCATCCCTGAGCAGCGATCGCTGCCTCCCAGCCAACTCCCCCCGGTTTCTATACTGAGCATGATGCCATATGGTATGGAATAGCCCTTTGGCCAGTTGGGATCAGCTGTCCTGGCTGTGCCCCCTCCCAGCTTCTTGTGCACCTGGCAGAGCATGGGAAGCTGAAAAGTCCTTGCGTAGTATAAGCAGTGCTCAGCAACAACTAAAACATCAGTGTGTTATCACATCATTCGCATACTAAATCCAAAACACAGCCCTATACCAGCTACTAGGAAGGAAATTAACTCTAATCCAGCTGAAACCAGGACACCTTACTTTCCAAAAGAATGTAAGTCTGAAACCTAAGTACCCCCATTTCAATGGGGGCATTGTTAGCTATTTTACTGCTGAATGTTGTAACAAATCCAGCTAACTTGTGTGCTAAAATTCCAGAGATGGTCAAAATCATCTGTGTCCTGAGATGGCTGTTAAGGGAAAGCCATCAAGCTATTGGAGTCTGCATTATATCCTTAGCGTGAGAAAAACGGGAAATGAGTTGAGCATAAAATAGAGAGAGTTCTCCAAGAAAGCAGATTATATTATTTAGAATTGTGCCTGTAAGTATTTTTCTTCTTACATAAGTTACTGCAACTTGATCTTAAATTTATTTTGTGTTGAAGCATCTCAGATTTTTTACCAACATAGCAAAAGTCAGGTATCCTACCATAGGCTTTGGGTCCAGTTGGTCAGAGGAGATGATCTCATGCCAGCACTGTTAGCAGCTACCTCTTGTTGCTCAGTTTGGATGCCCAGGATTTGCACCAACACCTAATTTGGGGGAGAATGAGTTCTACTGTTTCACAATTAATGCAGTACGTTTGTACCAACAGCGATACAGCACACAGAAGCAGTCAGAAACTGGACTCTTTGGGCTACAGTTTGTGCTACCAGTCCACTTTGCAGCATTCAAAAAACAGTATAGAATAAAAATGATTTAGGGCTTTAGATTTGCTAACTGTAAATACATTATTTATTAGGGAAGTTCTTTAAAGTGGAGTTAATAATCACTTCCTGTTGGACCGATGTTTTTTCATGCTTACAGCTGTATAGGAGTAGAGAAAGAGAAAATGAAAAAGAGAACTTTTTCCATCCCGAAATGTAATACAAACTGCTCTGATTGTAACAGCTTTTTCCATACTGCCCATATTAGCACAAGCCCATTTCATTTGTTCATTCAGCCTGCTAGCTTAATGAAAGTAAGGTGTACACCACAGTGGGAAAGTTCTCAAAAATTCAATTTGTAAGCTGTGAGTAAGTATATGATGGAGTTACAGTTTACAGATTTCAGAGAGGACATGGAAGATCACATTTTGGAGAACCCACTGAGAAGGTAAAACATAGCCTAGGACCAGTGGCATTTTCCGATAAACCTACCCTTAATTGTATAGATGCTGCTCTTGGAGGCTGCAGGAGGAAAAGTTCTGATTTTAACTGGGAGAAAGTGAGCAATCCAGTGAGTAAAATGTAAGCGAGGCATCCTAGGCTGTGTTAACGCTTCTCTGAGTTACGACCTTGGAAATGAGAGGCTCCCCATCAATACACCATGAAACAAGCTAATAGCCATTATGCCTTTTCTCCCTCCTTCTCCAAACGAATGTTGCTTAATAGAGAGCTCAAGGCTCATTCTGTTTATAGGAAATTACTTTCACATACAGTACGAGAAGATGTTCTCCCTAAATTGCTGAAACAGACGTAGGAACAAGCTGAACATTTACAGGCCCATGTTAAACCAATATGAGTGACTACACACAGATTACCAGCAATTTATTTAAAGCATTAGAAAGTCTATTCAGTTTGATTTATATGAATATAGGATCAAGTTCTTTTTCATATGAACTTTATATAACCTAGGCCATGTCTGGGGAAACAGGAGAGGGATGGGGGCATGGAAAGACACATGCAAGCAGAAAAAATCATGAACTTAAAGAAAATATTTGGCTTGCTAATGAGTCACTGTTACCTGATCTCTTCTTAGGCCAGATTCTTGCTTGTTATCAGAACTAGCTTTGGATTTCCATGCATTTCCAAGAGCAGTTTTATTACACTCTGTTTGCGTGTGTATCATTCTGCCCTTATGCAAAAATATTTACAAATAATTAAAATATGTTCCGTTTTCATAAGGGAGAATCATCCATCAGTCATGTTCACCTAAGCTGCCTAGCATAAAGTAATGTTTTAAGCAAACAGGAAAAGGTAGTTTATTGTTTCTTCGTTATATGCAACCTTAAAGAATTTGCTGTAGTTTATGTATTCCTCCAACACAACCCTACAGAAATCAATATATTTAGAAGACTAATTAAATTAATTTTCTTTAAACGAAGCTAAGAAAATTACCAAAATTTGCATTTCCATTAAATTTGCATTGGTTTATATCATCATAAAGGCTATAATAACATTATATTAGTCGACATTGTCTCTAAACTTTTCTTGCAGATAACCTAAATTAGCCTTTCTTACAAAATTCTGGGGATTACATTTCTCATCCTTGGGCTCAAACAGTCAGGATTTAGTTGTGTGCAAAGTGGGAGGGTTTTGAACAGAGCCACTCTATGATTTCCAAAAAGTACAAGTCTTAGAAACAATGTACCTATAATCATACTCTGAAAAGAAAAATATCAAAATTCTCAGAGTCGAATCACTGGGGCTTGAATCTTGTTAGCAAAATTAAAGTTTCTAGAATGCACAGAAGAGCCTAATTAATGCAGCCTAAAGGTGAGGGAAGCAACAAATATTCTAGCTCAGCCCTTCTTTTTCTCAGAAAAAGAGAGTGTGCAGCCAGAAAACAAAGTATGTCTGCATAGTCTATGACCGTAAGTGTTTCTGAATTTATTTTAGGTGGCACTTTCTGAGATGCTCGCAAATAAGTAATTTAAAGACACACTTTAAAGTCAGAGAAAGAGGGCTTTGAAGGGAACCTTGCCGTCAACTGGTCCAGTGACTTTCAACTTTCTTAGCCCACATTTTATTTTGTGCCTCATTTCAAGTGTGTGACTTCTGGGACAGCAAGGTGCTTCATGCCTCATTTGCTGCGGTAACGCTTTCACCAGAAAGGAACATATCTCTGGCTGAGAATTTTGTCTTATCCAGCACTGGCCCAAAGTCAGGATCTGCTATATCTAAATCATTCCAGACAGAGACTTGTTCTATCATTACAGTGACATGTTTTTCTCTAATATCTTACCTAAATAACCCATGCTGCATTTTAAGCTGTTATTTCATGTCATGTCTGTGGACACAGGCAACTGATTATTTCTTTCCTTTTGCTGGCAATCCTTTATAGCACTGTTACCATGTCCTCCTCAGTCTTCTCATCGTTAGGCTAAGGAAAACAAATTCCTCCAATCTCACCTTAAAGGTCATGTTTTCTACATCTGTGGATTATCTGCACTCTCTCTGCTGGATTCCCTCCAGTTGGCCCATCTGTTACAGTGCACTGCCCAAAACTGGGAACAGGACAAGGTCTTATGAATGCTGAGTAAAGCAGGAGTAAAACTTACAGCACGTCTGCCATATACCCTAGTATGTGGTTTACTTTTCACAGCGTGGGATTCTTCACTCACATTCAGTTAGTGATTCGGTGGCGTCTGTGTAACTTCTGCTTTGCCAAAAGCGCTCTCTTTCTTATATGTATGCAATTAATTATTCCTCAGGGTAGTGTTCTGCACCTCTCCTCACTGAGTTGCCTCCTATTTTTCCCCCAGATCTTTTCTTCAGCTTGTCAATACAACTGTGAATCTTATTTAATCTTGTTTTCAGACTTCCAAATTTTTCCTCCCAGGAGCTTGCAATCCCCTTCCAGGTTGGTATTGTCTGCAGATATTACAGCTATACTCCCTCTTCCATTTCCAAGATGATTAATGAAAATATTCCATACACTCCAAGCCAGTAGCATCCCTACAGCAAGCAATCCTCCTTTCACTTTGAGAATGGGCCCTTAATCCCTTCATAATTTTTTTTCCCCAGTAGTTTTGCACTCACTTTATGATAGGTTTATAAACTAGTTTGCTAATAAGAATGTCCTACTAGACAAGGTCAGTATTGTATGAGAGTCAAGTTATATGACAGCTTCTCCTTTCCTGGTCAGTTTTTTTTATAATTATAGGCTTAAACTAGTCTTATCTGACATATTTTGATCTTCTCAAGTTATACTGACCTGGTGCTTATCACATTGTTATATCTTAGATTCCCAGCCTTATTAGTTACACCAGCACCTTTATGGTAATGGATGATCATCTGACCAGCTTATAATTCACCCATCCTCCAGAAGCTCTCTCAGGTCAAAGGTTGTTACAGCCATTTCGTTAGGTCTTACGTGGAAGATTTCATCAAGAACAGCTGACCTGGAAACATCTAACTTCAGTGGTCTCTAAACTGTCCTTTTCCATTCCCACACAAGCTCTTCTCCTTATCTGCTACGTTCATTTGCTAGCCATCTGATTACATTTAATATTCTTAACGGAGACTGATGCCAAACCTGCACAAAGTCCTAAGTCTTTATATTAAGATCTGCTATTATCTGTGTCTATCCACTGGTAAACCAATGCTTATTGTGTTCTTCCCTTCTGCAGAAGGGTCAGGTCTCAAAAAGCCAAACTTCCAATGAGATTTCAATCCATCTTGAGAAGGTACATGCCGCTTGTATATGGAAAAATCACTTAGAGGACTTTGAAGTCACTATAGGAATACGTACGCTTGAAAGGTTGAACGAGACCTCTCAAACAACATAAACCCTGCAAATAGGGAAAGGAAAAACTTTGTAATATCTTTTAATAGGAACAGTGTTGAAGACAGCTACCTCAAAGAATAACCTACACAATTGGCTGGGAATCACCAGTGCAGATAAATAATGTAGATTTATTACTTGGCTCATAATTCAAGTAGAATAAACTGAATTACAAAATTAATATCTCAAAAGACTTTTCTCTACCAAACTGTTGTAAATTCAGAGCATGTACTCCAAGGAATAAAGTGCATTTATGGTTGATAGAACATGGCTTACAGGTTTGAAGGTATGAGAAGGTGAATAAACTGGAAATGCAGTTCTCTGTGCTCTGAAAAAATAGCCATGCAGAGTAAACAGTCATAAATTTCAGAAATTCATCTGTCCCTTGAGATGAAAATACTGATCATGGTAATAGGAGCATTATAGGAGGCATAATGTAGAGGATGACAGAAAAGAAATTAATCAGTCCATTATTGTCATTGGCTTAAGAACCAAAGAGCTACTGCAACTTCTACAGATGAAGAACATGAAGTTGTTGGAAAAGCATCCTTTGAGGGCAGCTATCTGCCACTTAGATCTGAGACAGCTGCGGAAGAGAGAAAGGTGTTTAGAATGAAAAATCACCTTCCCATATCAGGCAAGTTTTCATTCTCTCTGTATCCAAGTAAACACTATTGCCAAATGGCTTAAAGTGTTAGGACAATATCCAAATGCTTAAATCAAGGCACCCTTACATTAGCTTTCCATCAATACAGCTTGATGTAACTCCCCCAGGGGAACAATTCTGATTTATTCCAAATGTAACTGTGATTGGAGTAACTTTTGAAAACTGTTCAGAAGTGCCAAAGAGAACTTGGAGATGAAATTCCCATTTTCAATAGGAATTCAGGCAAACAGGAGATTGTATTTTACGTATTTTTAGTGAAACTTCCACTCCAAAATTTCTGACATGAAGCAGGGACCCTGAGGTCACTAGGGTTTGTCTAAGAGCAATGACGACAACTCAGTAAGAGATTCTTCCCTTTTGGCTGAATTGGAGCTGCCCAGCTGCCCGCTCCTGAGGCTGGATCCAGCCTCCTCGTGCACAGCTACCTGCCCACAACCTGCCTCTGTGCACACGCCGTCCTGGGGAGAAAAATGACTGGCACGCAGGGGAGTCCCACCAGTAGCATCTGCTCACAAATTCAGAAAGTTTGGATAGTTCTGATTTCAAATCAGGAGACAAGCCACTCTAAGGAGAAGGTAAACTGCACTCACCCAAATTAATTCAAATATAAGAAAATGATATTTCCCTAAGGGAATGTGTTCATAACAGCTACGGTAATTAAAATTCTTTAGAGCTGAGGTGACAACAACTGACCAAGCAAAGCAACCTGACATGCATCAGAAGTACTGTTTTTAAGAAATCCCTCATCTCTGCCTTGATTAGATGTCAGCAAACACTTCTGACAGTAATTTTTCAACAGCACAGGAACGCAGTCAATGGCTGTTCTCAGCCCACCAGAGAATGAATCTATTTCTAGAAAGGAAAAGAGAAAAAAAAAAAAAGAAAGCAAGAAAAAGAAAAAATAACCAACAGTCCTCGACTTCAAGGATGTATGGGCTTCCCTAGGAAGTTTGCTTAAGTGAATACATTAGAGTCGTCGCATGTACCACAGAGCACTGCTGAACAGAAGGCAAACAGGCGAGAGCTCATCCTCTCCCCAGAATAAGGATCCTCCCCTGACTGCCAATACCGTGATCAGGGGGAGGCCCTGCCATAAATAGTTGAAAAGGCTAAACTGTGCTTTCACTAAGTGAAAAGTAAAAAGCGTTACCAGCCTACGACTCTGTTAACAGCAGTGGATACGCTGCTGTTTAATGTCCCCACTTGAACCTAGTGGGTATTTGCAAATCCCTGTACTTTATACCCCAAACTGCTACACAAGTTCAAGTTCAGATGACTCGTTGACTTACGTAGGTTTGCCCCAGCTCTGCCCCAGCCTGCTGAGGACAGTAATGTTAAAAGCCATTTGTGGCTGTAGTCCCTTGCTACAGCAGTTCAAGAAATTTTGATGAAAACCTGCCCTTAGGCAAAGTCTACACAAGTGTTGAAATACAGAGATACAGAAAACACATCACAGGCTTTACAAGTACATGAACTTTGGAAAAAGCAACCTGTTAGGGTCTAACACACATTACTGTGCTCTGAGGAAATAGAAGATCTGTGGTTTTTTGGTTTATGAGTAAAACAAAATTTAAAAACCCATGAAATACAAAATGTCATGTCACAAAAAACATAATGTTTAAAAAAAAAATTTAAAAATGATATTTCAGATAATGTATACCCTTTGGTTTGGGTTGGTGCTTTGCTCTTTGATTTGAAGTAAATTTAAATGATCAAAGTTTGCTACTTTTCCAACCGAAATGTCACTTTGAAATGGAAAATCACAAATTTTTTTTCAGTATTGAAATATTTGTACTCTTTCAAAAATTGCTTCTGTTTTTCAGCTGAACTTAAGTTTGCAAATAGTTCTGTGTGATCCAAGCGTCATTTACCATAGAATGGCACCATTTTGACAGAAGAAAATTGTCCATTTGCATTAGTTTGCCTTATCTACACTGCAGGGGCACTGAGAGGCACTTTGTGCAAGCACTGAGAGAAGAGAAGAGCCTCAAGCTGGTGGGGTTATACCATAACTCAAGCAAAGAGCAGTTTGTATAAACAGCAGATGCTGGCTTTTTCACTCAGCGAGAAGGGGATTCATCTCCATCTCAGCTGGTCACTCTGGCTCCATTTGTAGTCAATGGAGACAAATGGGTAGTTTTAGGACAAAATTCACAAAGTCTCTTTCAAACATCTACATTAGGATGAGATGAACTGCATCCTAAAACAAGATGCTTTCCTCCCTGACCATAAGAACAAGCTGCTTTTCCCCCCCTGACTATAAAGCTAGGGTAAGCTATAGCTCAGATGCAGAATCTACATTTAGACTGATGAATCCCATCCCCCGAAGCTGAGCCAAAGCTCACTGAAATCCCTGTGACTGCCCATTGAATTCACTGGGCCCCAAAAGAAAATCAATCCCTGTTAAGGAAGCATTTCGCTGCTTTTATTATTCGCAGATCATAAGTGTATTTATTTCGTTTTGCTTTGAATACCAGGTCACTAGGTCTTGCATATTGACAATTACATAGCATAACTTCTTAATGGCATTTGCATAGATATAGTACTTAAACAGCCAGTCGTAAGAGATCACACACCTTTCCTGTTGAAAAATCAAGTATTTCTTCCACTGTTGACTGTGAGGAGACTATGGGCCTGATCCAGTACCCTGCAAATGCAATGGTAAAGTCCCCTGTGATTTCAACCAGTGCCGCAGCAGACTTTAAAAGTGTGGGTGGGGGTAAAAAAAAAATCACAAATTTTCTGTTTTGCAAAGCATTCCAGAAACAAATTCATTACTTGCACTCAAATCTTTTGTTTTTCCCCAGAGCTCAGACAACCCTCCCACTCAGAAATAATTATTAGCTGGAAGCACATTCTAGCTTTTACCATTCCAAATGAACCTGACAAGTAATTTCCAAAGGAATTTATGTGCTGTTGTATTTCCCTAGGCTATGTTTTAAAAGTGTGATCCCCTTTATTGCCATTTGAGAGAGTTTAAGCAACTTTACCATTCCCCTTAGGGAATATTGGAGGACACTTTGTGAACAGAACAAGAAGCAATGCCATCTTTTCTACAGGAATTCTCACTATTTCACCTCACTCATTAGAGCAGTGAAAAAAGGGTATTTGTGAAAGTTCTTTTGAATAATCACTGATTTAGCTTAACAAGATTGTATTTGCTTTCCAGATGCTGTTTAAAGTAATATTGGCATAGTGAGAGTAACACGAATACTTGTAAAATACGTATAGAACACAATATACTGCAAAACTCCCTGTGCCACAGATGACACCTTCCACTTTCTTTTTATTTAATTCATACAAATACAAAATAGAAATAAAGTCATGTGACATAAGTGACCAGACTATCAAAGTTAAAGAAGTCAAATATCTAAAGCTACCTGTGACTTGAACAGTTCAGAAGTAAACCTGCAGGCTCACATATGTTCACATGAAACCTTCACTAAATATTTTCAATCAATTAAAAAATTTATTTTGGCTTCTTCAAAGATAAGAAATAAAAGATTAAACTTGTACAACGAATTACTTCCTCAGAACAGTTCATGCCAGATAAGCATGAATGGTGTTTGGATCTGCTCCATGGGCACGTCTGTATGTAACACAGAAGAGAGTTATCACTTGAAATAAATAATTGGAGAAAACAATAATTACACCAAGCATGCATGTACAATGACAGTATATTCCAAGTGTCATACCTAATTATATATACGCATATGCATGTGTGTGTGTATATATATGCATGTATATATTTCACATATACCTGTGAAATATCTTAGTTTCAGTTATCAAAAGTTTGCAGAGGAAGTCAACTGATAAAGAGACTTGAAGTGATCTGGCCAAAGCCAAAAAGCAAGAGCTGTGTTGGGATGAGAATTCAGACCTCTTAGCCCCAAATTATATGGACAACAATATTTCCATTGAAATGGCTGTATATGTTACTGCTACACTAAACTAAAACAGGTCCTGGAGGCCATCTAATAAGGTCTGGCCATCCCCATGCCATTAAATTCTCTTACTTTCCAAAACAAGACAGCACAACCCATACCATGAGGGAAATATTGCTTGCCCTGTTCTAAAAACTGTGACCATATAATTGTTAGCAAAAGCAATAGTTGCTCCAGGACAAAAGTGAGCAGCCAGGGACCATTTAACAGCATGGATAACCAAGTGTAGTGCTTAGGTTTGTGCTTGACAATGCTTAATTAGCTAGTAAAGAAATAATCAATAGGGCCAGGCTACATCTCCATGAGTTCCAGCCTTGAACTCAGCCTCCAACCATCCTGTTCTGCCTTATTTCTCTATGTTATCCTCCATCCAAGAGTTGTTATTTGTTTCCATTTGATCCACAGAGAATATTTTTGCTATAGCTGCCTCCAGAAGGCTTAGTCCTTTATCTCAAGCAACAGAGGTTCTGTCTTTTGCATTTGATATCCAAGGCACACTCTCCAGTGATGACCTAGATACCAGGGTTACTTAGAGATCGTGCTTCCATGCTGAGTTAGGCACCCTATGGAGACATCATTTGTTTCCCCAGGCAAGAAAGTATTACACACATAAACGAAAAATGCCTTCAATTGAAAAGACATTTCACACTTTTCCCAAGTGCATGTGGGACACAACTCACAGAAACGTAATTTAATAGAATTATTTAATGAGTCCTACGATAAATGTTTTATGGCCAAAAAAGAAAGTAAAAGCCCATTGTACTTTGCTAAGAGGCTAAAGAACATGTGAGTTCCCAAATTGATTCATAGGTCTCCCTTGAAGAGCAATTCTTAATGCCCTCTATTAAATTACATCTCTTTATTTTGAGAAAAAGGATTTACTTATTCCTTTGCAAGAAACCTGAGAATAGCATCACCAATCACTTTGTGTGACATCTACATGCCAGCGACATTGGGTTATATAGTGACTGACAGCTGTGACTTCTGCTATACCTAGGAAGAGCTTAATAAAATTGACTTAACAGATATTTTTTATTATTCCCACGAACACGGTTAATAATGAGATTTTTTAGCTAACCACACTTCACTTAACAAATTATGAAGAGATCAATTTTTTTCCCATTAGCCTCACCCTCATCAATGGCTCAGCTGAGGTCAACTATCCCTTCACTTGTAGTTAATGGTACACAGCATTTGTCTACTGATTTTTCTTTGTCAAAGCCTAACAGAAGAAAAATCAATGGCCCTTATTTCAAATTCAAAGGAAAATATTTTTCTTTAAATTAAAAACTTCTCTCACTTAAAAGACACAACGAATATGTTTGGGAGAGTATGGCTTAGTCTAGTACAACGACAACTCAATGCAAAGGCTGAAGGCCATAAGCTGAGTGGTGCTGAGCATCTGGAAATCCCACAGTGCAAAATCCTAGGCCACTGAGAACATTATTACAATGAGGCCTGCATGTTGTCTTTGGATTTTACCAGGAGAGGTGAGTCCTCAGTAGCAGTTTCTATTAACATATTAGTATCTAGAAGACATATTCCAAAACTTAGAACATTTTAAATTATGATTACTTCTTTTTTTTTTTAATTGCTGCACAAGGTACAGACCGTGCATTTTACACCCACCTCCATTCCCTTACCTGCCTAGAAACTCACCATTACCACAGCGCAGTTTGTGTCTTTTAATAGAAATACATACGTGCAAGCTGAGTCCCCCAGAGTCACATTCTCAGACACTCTCTCTTTCTATCATGTGTATGTAAACCATCAATGTAAGATGTGTTAGCATAGAAATAAGATATCAAAAAACATTTTAATAATGTTATAAGGATCACCTTCTTCTGGGAAGCTGATCAGAATTTTGCACTGTTGATGGCTTAGGCAGGGATTTAACTACCTTTCTAGACAGATGTGTTAGCCATTAGCTGATGACACAAATCATAATTCAGGCCAGATTCATCCTTCCAAACTTCTGACACTCAGCTGAGGCATTCCCCTCAGGATCCCTCTGTAGTCCACAGCAACTTAAAAGGGCAATTCGAATCTCTGATGGGCGGGATCAGCCCAATAGCTTTTCCATTGACTACACCAAAACCTAAGGTGGTCTAGTAGGGTTCCTAAAGAGTCATCAAAGGTTCGATAGGAGGAATCTGGATCTCTGTACACTGGATGGCTCTGAAAGGAGCACAGATGCATCTTGCCTAATTTAACGTTAGGTATCTGTGTTAGCACAGCAGTGTCACAGCTAACAGAGGAACACAAGCATTTCTACCAGGCAATTTTTACTGACCTAGGTGTGTTCCCTGCCTCTCTTTGTGGCTTATCCAGGGACACTAGTACAAACAGCCTTCGGCTCCTCCTTTGTGAGGTTATAGTTCCCTTCCTGGAAACATCCTTACCAAGTAAAAGGGTATTCATACTAGGACAAGCCCTAAAAGATGAAGGAACAAATACGGGATTTTAGACTTCTGTTCCTGAAATTGCAGTGAGATATGTATGTTCAGCCTGAGCATCTTTGCAGATCTAGCAAAAGGATGCATTCTTTCAATGTCTGCATCAACTGCATTCAAATAAAACTAAGACTCAGGGGTTCCTCCTCTGGAGTTTTACTCAGCTACGTCCTTTTAAGCTCACACACCCTATCTGCAAGATTCTTTCAGACTTCAAAAGATGCTGAAACTTTAACCAACAATTTACGCAAGAAAGGTCTATAAGAGCTGCATGTAATAGGGACAATCCAGATATAAAAAACATAGCAAAAATGTTGGCAGCCAAATTAATAACTGGTAGAAATCTTCAAAAATGCCTAAGGCTTTTTAGGACCTCAAGTCCTTTTCCACAGTTTGTCCTTTAAATCTTCTGGATGCATCATGACTAAAGAGGATAAATTATAGATAGGACTTAGCTAGCAATAATATCAATACACTCCTTTGGCCACAATGAACAGTAATCTCTTTTTTTCTGAATGGAAGTCAGGAGGATACTTGTTTGGGTTAAATGGACTCGTCTTTTTAGTTTGTTTGATTTGGGAAGCATGTTTTGGTCTGATTATAGTCTTTTGTGTTAATCTTCTCTCCAAGATATTAAGACTTTACAGCACCCATTCTCCTGAAAAAAGGCAAAGGTGACCATCAGGCCAAGTATCAACAACTTACAATGAGTGGATGGATCTGGACTCCATTTTTATACCAAACACAGGAAGGATTGTCCCTACTCAAAATAATTTAAGGTCCAAAGCTCCCATCCAGCAAGTTATTTAGATTTTCCTACTTCCACTGAAATCAATACCAGTCACAAACCTACACGGCTTTGTAGATCTGGTCTCAGGTAGTTACAGTGTTGTATCAGGAGTCAGACACCAATGTAACAACCTATAGAGATTATTAGTTACTATCTAACTGATCTTATCTTACCCTATTTTAGTGAATTTTTTTCCTGTTTTTTCCTCAGTTTCATATCTCCTTGGAATACAAGATTAATTACTTCTAGCCCAAATATTGCCAATATTAATACCAGAACTTTTTAGAAATGGGTGGATAGATGGATGGATGGATATTAGATCTCTTCTTAATGGACTACAAGTATATTGAATACTTAGGGATTTGTTTAACCTCAGATGATCACTACATGAATAAAGTAAATTTTGTGGATATAATTAATCAGCTTCAGAGAAAAGCTTGCAAATGGGCACCTTTATTCATTAACTAGCTGGAAAGAGCCAGTGAAGCATGAATTGATTACCTGGAATACATTATCTTTTCTAGATGCTGCCAACTGTGGTTCCTTCTTCCTTTCTGCAGTACATTAAGTAGACTCATGACTTGTGTTATTTGGACTAGAAAGACGTTGAGTTTGCATTTCAAATTCATGCAAAAATCAATACAAACAAAAGACTTACTAAGTCCGTATTTCAAACTTACATCATCTGGCTGTAGTTTGCAATAGAGGGATATCCAGTACTAGAACAAGACTAAGGTAAAAGAACTTCAGTCTGGAAAATAATTCCTGATAAATTAACTGAATTTCTCCTACATCCCAGGATCCATGAGAAAATATTTGAAGTAAACTAAAATCCAAGAAGAACTTTGATACATGGATATGTCAAAATATTAATTTCCCTAACCTACAAATTTAAAACCTGTCAAATAAAAGCATGGACCTGAGCACATCTCTCCCTGGGCTATGATGGATTAGCCTTACAGTGAAATACGCCCACGTTGTCAAGCCTTATGATTCTCTGTGGACACGTTACCCCTTGAAACAGTATTTCGAAACAATTCTTACGGGGCCATATGCAAATCCCACAATCTTTTCATTTGTTTCAACATAATAATCTTTAATACTTTTACTTACCAATAATCTATGTAGCACATTCTGCTGAAATAGCTACCAAGAGGAGGCACAGAGGTAGGTCTGACATACATAAGAAGTAAAACTGAGGTACATGTTTGTGCTCCACACAAACAGCAAGCTGCAAAAAACATGTGGACCCCAGTCCCCATATCAGGGGAGACATGACACAGACACTTATCCCAAGATTTACAAATGGTGGCAGCTTTTTGCTGTTCTAAGAACCAAAGAAAACTCCAGTAAAGCAGAGCACTGAAGTGTAGTCCTGGTCGCTGATACCGCAGCAGGCTGGGGAGGATGGGTAGAAGAAAATGGAGTAGTCATAGGACTGAAACCATTGATCACCCTTCTTTCCTTGATAAATCTGCACGTGTGTATGTTGTAACCATACAGTAAACCAGTCATTTTACAAAATGTCTAAAACATTCAATCATTTCATGAAATGACTGCTTCAAGCCCAGATGTGACTAAAATTTTCAGCTATTTCAAAAAATTACCAGATATCACAGATAGACATTGTGGGAAATGCCTGAGCCTGGTTTCTCTTAGATCATGGGACAAGTGAAACAATGTTTCTATTACATTTATTTTTAACTATATACTCATATTTGTACATAAAGCTACATAGCAATACACATCACAGAGCTAACATTTATTTTCAAAATCGAGACTATTTCAGAAAGGGATTTTTTTTTTTTCATTTTACAAAAGAAACGCTTTCAAAAAACACCCTAAAACAGATTACAGGGGTTCAGAGAGGAGGGGAAGGAGGGCGGGAACTGAACGTGTATATGGCTAGACAATATCAAAGAGAAAGTAAATTTTTCCTATCATTTTTTTCTTGTCCATCTCCATATTCATGATTCAGCATTCACCTTTTGCTTAGGTCCTTCCTATCAAATGAGACATCACAAGCTTCTCCGACGATGTAATGTTGGGATCCCTACAGCCATGGGAGGAAATCTGAGTCCTGCCTATATGCATCAAACAAGTGCTACTCCCAGTAGTGACACCGGGACCAGAGTGACCTCCTGCTAGTGCCCTCATTTCTGTAGATCTTTGCAGCCAGCTTCCACCCTCAGTGCTGCTATAGAGGTTTGCTGAAGGCATTCCCCCTTCAGTGATAATCTGACAGTTTAACCCTTGCTAGTGCTACGACTTGCAACCCACACTTACCTGCCAAGGGAAAGGCTCCATGTCAGAAGCACGTGAATGAATAACCTGTGAGAGCAACAGATGATGTGCTGGACTCCAGCAGTGAGCACCATCAGGTGGAGACCACGGTCCAGGGTAGCAGCCCCAGCTGCAAAAACTCTGAAGAGTGCCGCTGTTATGGCAGAGTACCCACAGCCTGCCAAACTGAGGAAAGATCTATTTGCAGTAGGAGTGGAAGAAAACAGATGCAGATCCAGTGACAGGTCCACCAGGAGCAGTGAAGATTGCTGAGACTTTCTGGCCTTATGATTCTTTTAATTATGGGTTTTTTTAATTTATTATGGACAAGAAATAGAGTCATAAGAGCAGCTCCAGACGTGCCCTGAAACCCTGCCGCACGCCTGGAAGGGAGAGAGCGAGTTGGTTTTCTCCAGGTCAGTCTTACCCTCTCCCACATTGCTGACTTTGGAGCAATTGCGAGCACCCTGCTCCACCGCAGCCAATACCAGAACAGCAGAAGTCCTGGGTCACTCGAGTGCCAGCCCCTCCTGGAATTTTTGAATCCTAATGTGTCCTGATTATCTGAAACTGAAAATGAACCCACTAATCTCCTGAAGCACCTCTGGATATAAACGTGATTTTGGTGCCATGTGGGAGCCAAACAGAAGAGAATCCCACCCGAAGAACAACAGTTTCTCCTTCACACTTCAATGAACAAATTGAAAGAAATAACCTACGAAGAATACAGATATTAAAAGGAGACAACCTACTCAGAGAAATTTTGTGTAAGAAAGGTCCCAGAAGGAGAGTCAACAAAAGGGCATGTTGTCCCACGGCTAGGGAATTTCCAAAGGACTGAAAAATGCATGACTGCTCTTTTGCTTCATATCACTGCTGTTGTTTATTAATTCCCTGAATAGTAAGAAGTGGCTAGAGACATTATTTCCCACATAACCACAGTGTGAAAGCACATGGATAATGCCAGGATTCACCTTCTGTCAGTTTATAAAACTGAGTGAAACAGGCATATCATCCAGAACACCTGTAATGCCAGTCACTTGGCAAAAATGCCTGAAACCTTTAATTATTTCATGAAAGGACTGATTGCACAAGATGACAGTAATAAGCACAGACACAGAGAGACATACATACATTTTAAAATACTGCAGTGTATACTTACATGTATATATATATATATATACATGCCAAACTAAACACATAGCAGCCAGTTGTTAAAGGAATTGGTTGATTATTTCCTGTTGCCACCAGCTGTCTCCTGCCTCTGCAATGATCACTCAGTACAAACGAATGACCCTTGTGCTATGAAGAACAGTTTGTCTTTTCAAAGTTTGATTTGTCAGCTAGGACAATGCTGCCTTAGCTTTTGCACTGTCCTCCGCGGTGTTCCGATAGGGCTCCCCGGTACACTGAGATCAATGTATCAAAATCATTCACATCCCAGTTCCAGAACCAGCAGTGGCTGCACATCACATAAAATGAGGCTTTGGATGTTGTTGCTTTTTAAAATGTTATTTTATACTACAGGAAAAAAAGTTTCTGAAATTTTCAATTCATTTTTCCACTTCTTTCCTGAACCAACTTGGCAGTTCCAGATTTCTCATCTCATGCCTCACAAATTAAATACAATGAAAAGATGAGAGCCTTTCATTTTAGGAGACTGATATCATTTATGCTTTTATTTATTTTATTTTATTTTATTTTCATTTCAGTCACAACTTCTTACATTTCCTCTTGTTGCATTTTAGGCTAAAAGAGATAATTTAAGATGACTGTGCTGTTCTCCCAAGCCATAGCCTGTCAGATTGCTGAATTATCAGTACCTAGTCAAGCAGCACAGTAGAAACAGATCACATATGCCAATTCCCCCCCACCTGGTAACCATTTTCCAGCCAATGGAGGAAAGTGCACAGTCCAATCTCTCTTTTGCATGATTGAGGTTAGTTCAACTCTATAGCTCAAGAGATGTCCTTGGGCAGCAGGTGGTCCAGTGAATTATATCAGAGAAACCAATAAGTTGTTTATTATTCTGGAGACTCTTAGCCCTCTAACTTGTTAAAAGAACACATTCCCTTTTTCTTTTCTCCTTTTTTAATGAATTTTCAATCAGGCTGCCAACTTTCTTTAAAAATAGTCTCAAAGAAAATACAGCAATGAAACTGCTTTCTAAAAAAATATTTAGAAATCTAATATCAATTGTTGGCATCTGGAAACAAAATGTGGGATGAGAAAACATGCTGAAAATATCCTACAAATATCGTGCACATTGACATCCCTCTATTCAAGCTATTCTGACTGGAGCTATTCTGACTTACACCCACAGGAAATCCTCCCCAGATTTGTCATGTCAACACAGATCAGAAGGGAGCACAACCTGTGCTGTCAAGAGCACTTAGCAACACCCTAAAGACAATGACCACAAAAGTCACATCACATAACTACACCGAGCAGCCACAAGTCCTTAATGCATTGACAAGTTTTTGGTTTGGGTTTTTTTTTTTTTTTCTATTGAGAAACGAAGCAACTGTTGACCAATATTTTAGCCATATCCACCTTCTTCACAATATAACTGTGATACATATTCATTTCAATACCAACCTCAGAGTATCTATTAACAGTCATGCCTCTGGGCAGAAGTGATGTTTTATGTTTAACGAAGAGGACAGGGAGCCCCATCATCTGCATTCCATCCCTATTTCCACAAGATTTTGTTCGTGGACTTAGCAAGCTTCACATTTTCTATGTTCCTCAGTTATCCCACATGTGAAATCAGGATAGCAATCTTTCCCACACTCACCAGGAAGTTGTGAAGCTTAATTTATGTTTAGCAGGTTGTTTTAAGGTGCTTGGCTGAAAAGGAGCGTATATGTAAATGATTTCCTATCTGTATTAGGCTACTAATGCTGAAAAACATAATGCAATGTACACAAATGAATATAGATCTTTTTCTGTGTATAGCGTTACAGACCCCGAATTCCAGCAGCTGCAAGAATTAACAGAAGAAAGGATGAGTGATTTGCATTTTCTTCTGTAAGGTAAGGGCTGTATATTACAGTCTAATCAATAATAGAGTCATGCTACTAAAATCAAGCTAGAAAATTATTTAGGAAAGCAAAGGGATGGAGTCTTAAGGCTCTTTTCTCCCACAGTTTAACTTCCCTGTATTTTGGCTTTTAGCATACTTTAAGGAAAAAGAAAAACCAAAAAAAACCCAAACAAAACCCCACATCTCTCCAGCCGTTCAGATAGAATAAAGTCTACAGTCAACTATTTCAAAAATCTCCATCCTCAAGGAGGATGGCAGCAGATTTGTATGCAGTGACAGGTTTAACAAATCACCTGATAATTGGGTGTGACCTGCTAGGAAGAACAAATTGAAGCGTAAAAATGGAGTCTGCAAACATGTTTCTTTCTTCCTCAATGGCTAGCTTTCCTAGTGCATTCAAGGATTATGCATTTACTTGTCGGCAAAAATAAGTTGCTGCTTTTCACTCCTTTTAGCTTTGCACAGCCAGCACAGCAAAAAAAATGTGAATGAATCTATTAGTACTTGTGCATCATCAATACATTTGTTTACAGAGTTCCTCATGCTTTCAAGACAACTGAGTTACATGATTAAATGCAAAGCTAACACTGCAGAAGAAGTCAGACACTCAGCTGCCTTGCACTCTTCTTCCACTTAATGAAAACTGTGTATAAAAAGCTCCCAAGTTAGAATTCCCCACTGATATGCATAGGTCAGAGGAGAGTTTTACAGCCAGTTTGCAGCCACTTTTCATGCAGGTATAAATGACTGCATAACATTTAAGGCAGTGCTGAGTGCATTGTGTTATTGTTATATAATGTGTCCTCCAGAGCTGTTACTGCTTTTGATGATGCTCAAGAAACAAAGAAATCAGCTTTGTTCTGAAAACTTGAGGAGAATACGCAGAGCTGGTACCTAACGGAAGGCAGGCAGGCAGGATAAACTTTGAGCTCTGTGATATTTCTAAAGAGTGGTTTTCCTGGAACAGTTCCATTTGAAGGACTTAATTACAGTTCTTGAGCATCATCAGCACCCAAGAACAGCATCACCGTGCACGTGAAACAAAACACCCCCACAGCCCTGGATAGCAGTGCATGCTTCACCCTCACGAGTGTGCATTCCAGGCAATCCGAATCTGGATTGTCCAAGGGAAGGGGCAGACACCCAGTGGTGGCCTTTGCTTTGTCCCACCAGGGCAGTGTGTGTTAGCACTGGTTTACCTTCTCTCATAGAACAGGCAGCAACGTTATGAGAGATTTGAGGCTGGAAAAGCATCCAGGCCCTAGGGACCAAACCCTAAATGGCTCCTCAGATTGTAGACAGCTTTCAAAAAGACCTTTATGCCCTGTAGATAGAGTAACCTACAAGGAAAGGTATTGAAATAAAGGGCTTAAATTGCAGAGGCCATTCATGCCAGAGGAGGGATTTCTCTTCCATTTAAGAGGCCGTTCTGTACTGTGATGTTAGAGTGGAGATGTGGTTAGCAGCAGATGAGTCTCTGCCTTGAAATTATGAGTCATATGGCTGTTTTCACTTTCTACTCAGCAGCAGAGGACGGCACATCAGAGCCAACTTCTACCCTCAGATCTACATACATGTAGCCTGGTATTTTCTTCAGTCCAAAGGGGAGAATTTAGCTCTCCTTTATATTATCTCATATTTATGATCAAAATTTCAGCAACTCCTTGCATAAAATTTTCACCCAGAGTACAGTATGTAGTCACTGTGACCACAAAGATACCCACACACTTAACCTGCATCGTCATTCTGAAGGATCAAGAGCTGTGCTTTTCATCCTAACTGTGAATCTCTTCCTCCACAAAAGTCGATTCTAACAATTCCTCAAACTCCCTAGAATCTGATCGTGGCTTTGAGAAATTGCCACAGGCGCTTAATCACAGATGCCCTAGGGTGTCTGACGGATTCTGGCAGGGTGACAGAAATGCCACAGAATCACAGAATCACAGAATCACAGAATCGTATAGGTTGGAAAAGACCTTTAAGATCATCGAGTCCAACCATAAACCTAACACTTCCAAAACCACCACTACACCATGTCTCTAAGCACCTCATCCAAACGTCCTTTAAATACCTCCAGGGATGGCGACTCAACCACTTCCCTGGGCAGCCTGTTCCAATGCTTGATAACCCTTTCAGTGAAGAAAAATTTCCTAATATCCAGTCTAAACCTCCCCTGGAGCAACTTGAGGCCATTTCCTCTTGTCCTATCACTTGTTACCTGGGAGAAGAGACCGACCCCCACCTCTCTACAACCTCCTTTCAGGTCGTTGTAGAGAGCAATAAGGTCTCCCGTGAGCCTCCTTTTCTCCAGGCTAAACAGTCCCAGCTCCCTCAGCCGCTCCTCATCAGACTTGTGCTCCAGACCCTTCCCCAGCTTCGTTGCCCTTCTCTGCACACACTCCAGCACCTCAATATCCCTCTTGCAGTGGGGGGCCCAAAACTGAACACAGTATTCGAGGTGCGGCCTCACCAGTGCCGAGTACAGGGGCACGATCACTTCCCTAGTCCTGCTGGCCACGCTATTTTCGATACAAGCCAGGATGCCATTGGCTTTCTTGGCCACCTGGGCACACTGCTGGCTCATATTCAGGCGGCTGTCAACCAACACCCCCAGGTCCTTCTCTGCCAGGCAGCTTTCCAGCCACTCTTCCCCAAGCCTGTAGCGTTGCATGGGGTTGCTGTGGCCCAAGTGCAGGACCTTGCACTTGGCCTTGTTGAACCTCATACAATTGACCTCGGCCCATCGATCCAGCCTGTCCAGGTCCCTCTGCAGAGCCTTCCTCCCCTCCAGCAGATCAACACTCCCACACAACTTGGTGTCGTCTGCAAACTTACTGAGAGTACACTCGATCCCTTCGTCCAGGTCATTGATAAAGATGTTAAACAGAACTGGAAAGGCAGAACTGGAAAGGCACAGGACCAAAGGCAGAGCCTTTTAGGACTAACAGGATGACCTGGCAGAGAAACAGCTAGAGGCCAGGTAAGATATCCTTGGTCATCTAAAACCACACCTGTGTTTAAGCAGTTGAATCCCATTTGGTCAATCTCTGCACTGATTTCTTCAGTGAGTACTGGATTAGGTGCCTGGGGCTTTATTTGAAGAGGGAGGTAGTCTATTAAAAATACAGATAAGAATCTACCAGTATTTTCAAAAAGTCAAGGGAATACTGCTGAAAAACCGACTCACCAGTCCTTGGCTGCACCATTAAATGTCCCTACAGCTCCAAAAATATTGGTCAGAGTCTGCAACTTCTTACAAAGAAAGCAAAAATCCATCTTTTATATGGTGAGAAAGCACTGTGTTTCCTTTCTGTGGCTTTACATAAAAACAAAAATAATTAATAATTAATATTATCACTACATCTATTGCTCCATCTTTATATCAACATTATCTTACTATAGATAAAAACACATTAGTAAAAGAACCCTAGGTACAGAAGTTCTAGGCAAAGTGGCATGCATCACTATCGTGTATTTCAAAGCAGATGGGCAGAAATTCACCACTGGAGCAGTTTAAAGAGAGTCTCTTGGCTTCCATTTTCCCCTTCAATCACATGGCATTATGAAAGATCAAAACAAGGAGCTCTGAAGAATGCAAACCTTCAGAAAGCTACACCAAAGGAGAAGGTGAAATATAATGTGATTTGCCGTTATGGTCACAAAGTACTAAGAGAGAGAACAAAGCTGAGGGTTTAACAGTATCAGATAAGTAGGGGAGGCAAAGGGGGGAGAAAGTACCGGTTAAATTACCCTTATCCAGATGTGATCAGATTTCTGCAGAAAACATGGAGCTGAAGGTAGTTCAGTTACAGCGCTGAAATTACAGTAAATGGGGTTACTAAAGTTCTTGTCTTTTAAAGACTAGTAGAAATGTTCAATGGAGCTCTGAAATTCTGCACTGATGAGGGTTTTATTAGTACATGGATGGATGAATGGATGTAAAACCGGATAAGTAAATTTGTACTTAGAGAAGAAGGAGGATTATTTGGCCTAATAAAAGAGAAAGAGTTTAGGACTGGGCTCAGTGCCCTGATTTTAAGACAGATTGATCCAGACTTCAAGATTTTCCACTATGTCAAAGAAATGAAAAAGGCTATGGCCCTCTAAAAATAAATGTATTGCAGATAATATATGGTGTTGATACCTTTCTGTAGAAAAACTTCAGACAGTAGCATATTTCATGACTTAGGAAACTCAGTGGAACAATTATGTCTGCAATTACATAAGTCTGTTCTATTTTGACTTTAGCCTAGTTTCATTATATTTTAGGTTTTAACCCGAATCATCATAGCTTTTAATGACTTTAACAGAGATCCTTCTAATTTAAACCAATGTCAGCAAGAGCTAAATCAGGTGCTTTGTGCTCATATGATTAAAAATAGATTTCACACAGCCATTCAAGTATCTTACCTTTATAGCTGAGAAGGAGTAGAGTCAACAGCTTGTACCTAATAGGAATGCAAGAGAAATTAATTCATTGGAAAGACATTCTTCACCCCATTTTGGATGGCTGCTCACAAAAAGAATTATGTAAGCTTCTTGCTTTCTGATACCTCAGTCGCTACAAATAAAACAGCGAGACAAGGATAGTTAGATTGTTTATTATACTGTGAAGTCCAGCCACATGAAAGATATTGCCCATGAACTAAGATTAGAAAGGTGATACACCTATGATATAACTATGATAAAAATCCACCAGCTGTATTACCACCAGGATTCCTATTTTCAAAGAAAACTAAGTGGCTTCAAAGCCATCAGCTTGTAGTTAGAAAAATCACTGTGTTCAATTAAACAAGGAATGAACTTCCCTCACTTAATGAGGTGTTGGATTTGCTTGTCCCTGTTCACACCCACTGCTGACACACTAGTTTTGACGTTCACCCAAAGGGAGTAGAGCATCTCTGTTTTCTGCCCACCTGAAAGACCCAGCTGTTTTTATAATCTCAACACACTTTTCATGCCTGAATTTTTTGAAAGGAAAGCTCAGTAGTATGCAGCACACAAATATAAGACAAAGTCCTACCTGCATCTTCAGCTGACAGCACCATTTTTGTAAATTCTGAAGAACTTACTTAGGTGCAAAGATTGTTAGCTGGGATCTAATGCTGCTGTAATCCACAGCTGATAGCTGACTACTAGCAAACTTCCTAATTTGTACCCAACACTGTATCATAAGGCGAGGAGATAACCGCCTACCTATGGCAAACTGTAAATCAGTATCTACCTGAAATATCTCCCTCCTCTCTGAAGGCTAAATCACCCCAGGAAAGCTGCCCTAAAACCTGAAGCCACAAAAACAAGTTTTCAAAGGCATCTAAATTACTTCAGTTCAGCTTTCTGCCATATTCAAACAAGTGCTTGTGACATAACTGGAGCAATTTAACAAGCTACTAAGCCTTAGTATTCATTGCCCCCCCTAACAGTTGTGATCCTGTCAGCTGAGAATGGACTGAGAGAGTGCTCCTGCTCCCTTTCAAAGCAAAAATAAAACTGCTTAAACCACCCTCCAGACATGAATGCAGTTTCCAAATGTTAACCCAGATCCACTTTCTGGCATTTGTTCCTAACAGGTTTCCAGCCCATTTGAGACAGAAGAATTATTTTATTCTCTTTTTTAGTCCTGTTTCAGAGCAGAAACCATAGCTTTACTCCATGTGCGCAGCATCTGTCACAACGTGGCGCTGCCCTACATGGTAGTTCCTACTCATTGTCATCATCACAGTCTCCAAGCTTTCACCTTCCATAAGGACACAGTGCCACCAGAGACTTCTGTACTCACCATGTATCCAAAAAAGCAGTAATGTAACATCAGCAGGCTGCCACAGCAAAAGATGACTGCAGAAGCACTGTTTTAAGTAGCCTGATTTCTGACCACAGTTTGAGCATATCTCAATATTATTAAGTGGTGAGGACGTATGCCGTATGCCATACTGTGGTCAATGTGGAGTGCAACAGTATTCGAAAATGGCTTGAAGTATGCGGAGAGGGAGCAGCTAGTGTTATCCACATGCACTAAACAGAACTGAAAAGTAGAAGGAAACTGGATATTCAGCTTTGCAACTGTTCAGGCAGATGAAAGATTACTGTGTCCATGTGATCCAATGTCAGTGAACTACCATTGCAGAAAAAAAGTTGCAATAAATTTGCAGAAAACCCTATAAATCTCCAAAGCTGAAACTGTCCTTAGTCTAAGACAAATGAACTCAGATTCAACTCTCCACATGACAATTCAGTGAAGAATAACAATGAGACATGGCTTAATATGATGGTGCAAAACTATTCTCTGGGACATCCCAGGCTGACCCAGTGGTCTTCTGTCCTGGGAAACAGAAATCGGGTTTGACACTTTAAAGCAGGGGGGGAGGATGTTGTTATTCCAGCAATAATGTCTCAATAACACGTTAGTTTTTCTGAAGTACTTCTCTGTACGTACACGATGCTGTGCATTAGTTTCCACAGCACTCTTTGCCCTTTTATAATACTGTATTTTGCATAACACACTTAACATATTGATTAATCGTTAAGCTCTCATTTTTAAGCCCCCAGTTTCAAGTTCACAGACACTCTTGCTGGCACTTCAGCCCTGTAGGACTGGTTAGGCCCACCTTCTATGACTTATCTTGCTTTGTTGTCCGTACAAGGGACAATGCACATTTGTACTAAAGATTACATCCCTTCTAGGGCTGTAAGAATAGCCTGTATCAACCTTTAACTTGCCCAGTGCAACACCCAAAGGCAGGCCAAGTAAAAAAAATCCCTTCCCATTTCTCAGCTGCTTCTTCCCCGAGGCAAGCAGGAGTTAGCAGTGCCCTTCAAAGGATAGGTGGTGCCAGGACGACACTGTCCAGTGCAGGAAAGAAGTCTGAAGAAGTCTGATTTTTTAAACACAAAAAAAGATTTGTGTTTACCTGATAACAGGTAACATAACCGTATCTACTGCATTTACGAAGTAGCCAATTCTAGTCCTTAGAGTCCTTAAATGCTTTTGAACTGAGTGTGCTTAAATCCTTGATATTCAGTAGCCTCACTGTGGAAACCTTTGTAAGTCTCTTAGGACAAGCTCCAACCTACATAAGACATCTAGTTTAATACAGCTCTTCAAAACATCAGCTGTTGGTAGCAGCAGAGGGGGCCAGGTGGGAGTCTGATCCCTGTGGAGCAAATTCTGGGCAACCCAGGAACTGGAACAGGGCTCTACATTCAGGTCAAAACCCATTTCACTGGGATTAGGTACTGTAAGTTTGTCTTCTACGTCTAAGTTGGTCACCATAGACTCCCTGTTTACCGAATGCACCCAGAATGAGTGGTATCAACATTTGTCTGTGCAAAACATTGTGGAACATTTTAAAATACCAAACAAATGTTTAAACATCACCATCTGGTTGTAGATATCTCAATACAAACAACCAAACATGATACAACTAAGTAAGTGTGTTAGTCAGTGCCTGGTGATTAATTCCCACGTCATTTCCCTGCTTCCCTACCGTTCGGTTATTCCTGTGTCTTTTAGACCCAGGCTCCTCCACGCAGGGGTGCTTCCATATGTGCACGTGCCTACATACACACACACCCCAACACACACGCACGCACATCTAATTAGCGCTAGGCACAGTGGGATTCCAGTTGTGACCAAGACCTTTGATTCACCCATATTATAAATTATGTATAATTACAATAACGGAAAATCCATGAACAGGAAAAAAAAAAAACCCAACAGGACGACAGTTGCCCAGATGCGGTCTGCCCCCAGCTCTAATTAGACCCCAGTAGCTCTGCTGCACGCTTCAGCCATCAGACTACGCTGCCTCTCACTTCAATTACGACGAGGCTGGGTGTGCAAAGTTGGATGAATACACAAAACCATTTTGTCTTTCTGCAGTCCTGTCGGTTAGCTCAGTCATACTTTGCTGAACACAGTAATCCTACGAGCCATCATCCCTTAAGGAAAAAAAAAAAAAAACCAAAACAAAAGAATGTATTTCAGAGTGCCAAGAACCAAGTGACTCAAAGAAAAACACATCTCTCGGTGGTTTTGTTAGCCATATTTCTTCCCATTACAATTTTTTTATGCAGCAGAGGGTCCAGATTTCAAAAAATGGGTTTCTCATTATCTCATCCCAACCTGAGAAAGAAAGGAAGACAGAGCAGAAGTCAGCTGGAGAGATGTGTTTTTCTCATTATCCTCAACTGCCCTTTACTATTTTGTTTCTCATCCTCCCAATCCCCTGTCAGCTGACACTCCTATTTTGGCAGAAAAGTTGCCTGTGTAACGATCAAGAACTGAAACTGAATCCCTCCCTAAATTTCCCTGTTATTACCTATTTGTAACAGGGACTACAAAAGACATCTTTCTTACATAAACCTGACAGCCACAAACTATATGGATAAGTGTTTCTCCCCTCCTCCATGACTTCTTGAAATATCTTCCAGGTGAACTGTAGCAGAAATGAGAGCTAGTAACGCTTTGATAATTGTGTAATATGTCCATGCAGTGTATGTCTGAAATAGATATAAAGCCACAGTCTCTTCCATAAATACTAGTAAGAAAAGTATTTTGTCTAATGCTAAGTGAATTTACCAGCTACAACAGGAATAAAATATATCTGCACCACCCCAATATTCTCGTACTGCCGAAGAATTTAATATAAGAACAGAAGAGATTTCTATGGTTTACTGTGTGCACATTTGAACTTGGCTTTGAATGGGAATAAAATTTCCAAATTTAAATGTCAGAACTGTAATTTAAATATCTGAAGTTAGGCGAATTGTGCAGCTAATTTTCCAGCCTTCTTACATAGTCAATGATGAGAGACAGGTGTCTTCACTGTAACCATCTCAGACAACTACATTAGAATTATTTTTGTTTTTAAAGTGATTTAGATATCAGAGTTCTGGGCACACAGCAAGTACTGAGTTCTTGAAAAACTTCATCCAAAATTCTTTTGAAAAAGATTTCTTCAAGAATCTAAATAGAAATAGACTTCATTCTGGCAGCAAAATTTGATAGATGCTACAATGTAGGTGAAATTTTCCTTTTTTAGGGAAAGCCTACAGTGATGACCAAATTTTTCAGATTCTCTAACTTCAACTCTAAAAATGGAAGAGTGTTTTTTTGCAGTATCATTTCCAAGAAAAGTGAACCACTTATATTTGGCACATCCTGCTTTGCAGCTCCCTCTTCTTTTCTTGAAGATTCATGACGGGGAGGTATGTACCACATAATGCTCTTCTCTGCTAACTGACTGCATTGTCTAATCTAACAGGCGATGGATGCTCTCAGGCGGCCAGGCTGTCTCCTCTGAACCTCTGTAGAACGGAAGTGCCATAACTCCACCTCAAAAAGAATGAATGACAAAGAAGCAATACAAATGGCATCTCAAAGTTATCTGCCCTCTCCAGTGCCACCTAATAGTAAACAGAGACAAAAAGCAAGAAGAAAGAGAAACCAGCTTGATAACCTGGTCTGACACAAAGAAGTCAAATGTAAACTGAGTTAATGCTGAATCCTGCACGTGCACCCCATGACAAGGAATGGAAACCCATTACCTCAAACATAAATGTCAGCCCTGCAGATGACAATGACAACACTCTAAGCTTCTCTTTTACTCATCAAAGCACTTTATGTATGTTAAGATATTTCCTCAACAAGCAATACTTGCATAGTGGAGCCTCATATCACTGCTACTTCAAAGCAGAGGCTTTTGAAGCATGTTCTCGGCTCTCACTGGGAGAAATCACTCATGTAACAAGGATGCAAGGTGCAGTTGCAGCAGGTGTCTACACTGCATCATATCTATTCAAATGAATTCAACACCCGCTGAATTACCTTGCATATTAAGTGAATAAGCCTGTCAGTTTCATTTGCCTTTAGCTTTCCCCTGCAGATGATCTAGGGCATTTTCTGTGTCCCCTTTTACAGGAGCACAATGTGGATGCAGGGAGTTTGGTGCCTTCTCTGAGCTTCAAGGATGAAAAGAGGAGGCACTGCAACCTCTTTGGTTGAAGAAGCTTAAACACTATTCCCTGTCTGCACCTCTCAGTCAGTTAAGAAGTTACTTTCCTCTAAGCCACTCTGAAGAACGTGCCGGTAGCTAATGGAAGGCAGTCTTCAGCTTCTCTTGGGATTGCCTCCCCAGTGTTATTTCCACAAAAGTCCACATCTCCTCTAGTGGAGACCAGCTGGTATGTACCACTATGAAGCCTGGCCAACCACACAATATCCAGTTCATGACAGTGCCAATTACTCAGTGCTCCTGAAATTCAGAATACTTGTGTGGAGGCTTATATGAATGTGTGCATAGGGGCTAATGGTTTCTCGTATTTTCAGATGCTTATTTTTGAAATGCTTTAGTAAGACTCCAACTCTGGAATCTCTTGATCCATCAGAGAAATACAAGGAAGAAGGAGATGAGTTTGTTGCTTGTCGTGGTTTAACCCCGGTAGGCAGTTAAGCCCCACACAGCCACTCACTCACTCCCTCACAGTGGGATGGGGGAAAGAATCAGAAGGGTAAAAGTGAGAAATCTTATGGGTTGAGATAAAGACAGTTTAATAATTAAAAACAAACAAACAAACAAATAAAGAAGAAAAGGAAAAAAAAACCGAGAAAAACAAATGATGCAAAAAACCCCCATTGCTCACCACCAACCAACCCGTGCACAGCCAGTCCCCGAACAACAGCAGCTCCAGCCAACCTTCACACACACACACCAGTTTTATTGCTGAGCACAAAGTCATACGGTATGGGATATCCCTTTGGTCAGTTGGGGTCAGCTGCCCCCCCTCAAAAAAGTATTATTTGGGGGGAGGGGGGAAGTATTAACCTTTATTTTAAATGAAATATTTTGAAGCATCAGCCGGAGCCTGTGGTTGCTGAATCCTGGCAGTGGAGACTCCCTTGTGGATTTTGGAATATAAGTGTCTCTGCCAAGTATACAAATGACCTTCAGTTCTGCAGGAAAACACCTATGGGTTTCGCTAATGTTTGTCTTACCACCATAATTAGACTACAGGTGTGATGACGCACACACACATAAAAGGTACACGTCGGTGTATGCATATTGAACTGCTCCCTATATAATGCTACTATGCTGCACTTTCAGCTTTTAAGCTAACAGAAATTCAGAACTTGACTTTCAGCTGGATGGAAAAATATACCAAATGTCATTCGTTTTTGAAATGAAGGAGAAAAATACACAAAATTCAAGGAAACTGTATTTGATTAATGTATTCTGAGAAATTCATTGTTGATGTAGGTCAGGCAAGATGGTCTATGGATTCTGGAGGAAGAGATTTGAATACACTATTAAATACAAATCAGATAACTTAAAAAATCAATTTTGTTCAAGGGAAAAAGTTCTCTCAAGCCAAAAGAGACTCAACTAATTATATCAAGAAAGTGCGTGTAATGCACTGTATATGCACTAGTATAGATTTTTTGTCTGTTCACAGAAACAGGCAGGTAGAAAACTATGGGAGATAAACACAGCCCATCTCAAAAAGTGAATTTTATGGCCTTTTGCAGATATATGACTCTGACCTAAACTGGGGTTTGATCAATTTCCATATTGTCATCATTCTCCAACGAAGATGAGAGTAACTATAACTTACAAGCAGAGCCCAAAGCAGAAAGCTATCCCTTATCAGATGGAACAGGGACAGCTCAAAAGTGAAACCTGATCCTGGAATGAGAAATCATATGAATGTACTTAAGCCTTAATATTAGATACATTAATTTAAGATGTAGCACTTCCCATTTTCTTAAATGTGGCAGTCCAATTTAAAGCACACTGGTCTGAGTCTGAGTTCAGCTGAACGCATTCCCTACCCTCATCTAATATCATAAGGGACAAAAAGGATATTCACCCCAGAATACTTTTCCAGCACCCTAGATCTCAACGAAATGAAATGAAGAGGAAGCATTAGTAACTATATCCTGCTACCAAGATCTCATTGCCACTAATTATCAACACAGGCCTCATTAAGGAAGTCATCTACACCTCTGTGTCATTAAAGATTTAATAAATATGATACCTGCAGATGGCAATCTGAAAGGTGCCATGAAGGTCCTGACTTTTGCAGGATCAGTGCCTGTAAACTGTAGATGGCTCTGCAGCCTACACTTTATCTCAACCATAAGCATCTCATTGCATTACTCGGTATACCTGGAAAATAAATGTCTTTTGAAATCACAAGGAACCTCTCATTTCCACAAAAATTCAAAGTTTGCTGATGCTTCACTGGTGTTAATCACCAAAGATGTTAAAGACTGAAAATTCAATTCTGGGTCTGGAGCAAGAACACTGTCTTGGTCTTCCCTTTAATGTCTACCCTGCAAAATACAAATAAGAGTCTAGGATCTATCATTTACTAAGGAGTGCAGACTTTAGAAGTCTAAGGAGAAGAAGTGCTAAAATGCCATAAATAAACAGATAATTCATTTATTAAGAGAAAAAAAAAATGTGGGTAAAACCTCCTTGGCTATCTCCCTCATTGGTATAAAAGTGGTACGTTGAATGAATGGTCTCTACTATGCATTCTAGGTAGCAGACATATTGATCCACCAGAGACATCTTGCTATTGCTATATAATATTTTAAATCCTTTTATTTCCTTCTTAGGATTCAGCTCGACATATAAGAGAATATACCCCTAAGGACCGGACAACATCTGCTGTATATATAGGGATGAATCACAAGATGGATATAAAGAAAGAAAGATCTAAAATCCCTTGACAAAGTAGCTGTTTCAATCCTTTAAGAAGCCTACTGAAAGTTTGTCTTAAATGTGATTTCAGGAGCCAAAAAGTTTTCTACACAATTTATTTTCTTTACAAAAGAAAAATGTTTTTTTAAAAACAGAGCTGCCATGTGGATCCCCACAGCAGTGTAGCTATTTTCTTTCAAGTTATGGTTGCTTCTTAACACTGTAATTAAGTTTGAATAATGCTGCCACAGTAAATCATGCACTTTACACAATTACTGTACAGAATGTAAAAGGGAAATAAAATATGATGTGAGCTTTGTTAAACTTAAAATACACTTGACAATCACTTAACTTAATTAGATACTTTTGCCTCCTGAAGAAGTTACTGTACTAAAGGTGATGTTCACCTTTCCAAAGGAAAATAATCCTCTCCCAGAGCCAAAGGCGTATATCCCACCTCTATTTATTATTATTACAGTAACACTTCTGTGTGAAGCATCCCTAGCCCAGCAGCCAGGGGACACTTTCCTACTCCCAGGTCTGTCAACAATCTGCTCTGTGTTCTTGGGCTGGTTATGCCAGCTCAGTGCCTCTGTTTCCAGATCCATTGCTTGCAAGTCTTTTCCTTTTGGAAGTTATTATAATACTATGTACAGCATAATAGCTAATAATAATTACTGTAATATACATAATTATATTATGTGCCATGTAGAGAATAATAGTTATAGTAAGAAATCCCTAATACTTTAAGGAAATTAACATTTTGTGGTTATAAACTAACCTAGATTTACAGTTCCCCTGGTTTCATGAGCTACCTTTAATATTTTTAAATAGCATTTCTTTTAAAGGACACATAAGTGTTCTTTTTCTCTTTCTTTGTACATTTGCAAGCAGATTGGAATATGCATAGAGCTTAGACAATATTGTCCTTCCGTAGAGCTTGGCAGAGCTCCATTTATTTCTATGGGGTTGCGTCAATTTACATCAGATGAGGATCAAGCTTTTATTTTCCTCTACCTTTTAGAGACTGATTTATTTTAAGCACCCATAGTGGTAAAACAGAAAGACTCATCCATTATGGTTTCATATCTGTGAAACTCATTATTCTTCAGGGGAACCACAGAGAGGAAGTTCTGTCTTGGATACTTACCAGCGCAGTACAGAAGGGTAAGGTGGGTTTGAGGACGATGCAGTTGCCTACGCTCCACATAGCTAAGGAGAAAAATGGGCAAGAATGACTCATGTATTTTTCTCTCCCGCAAGGCCAAAGTCTACTGAGAGTGAAAGAGCACCAGATGTACATTTAAAACAACCTAAAAGCTCTTTTAGGTCGCACTGTCCAAAGCAGCAAAGCTATGTGCTCCACCTTGTCTTGTAACACATGCCTCTCCATTGATCCCACTTGCATCACCCAAGGGGTGTCCCGTGTCAACAAGAACCTTCCTTTTCTCTCTCAATACACCTTCCTGGCTGCTTTGGGTCATCTCAAAATGGCCAAGGGCTGAATTTCAGAACTATTCTCAGAACTATTACAGTCTGTCATAGACAGCTTTAATACAGGTTGATTGTAGTCAGGAGCATAAAAAGCAGCAAAAAATGAACCAAAAAGTTTCATGTTATGTGGGTTTCACACCAATTAAATCTTCCATGCTCCTAAGGTTAATTGCTCAAATGTTATTTTCAATTAAAGGGTCATCTCAAAAAAAAAGTTCAAAACCCAATTTAATTCAAATTTTCCCCATTTTTATCCATATGTGTGACTTTGACAAATAGCTCCCTCTGGCTACAGAATCTATGTCTTCCAAGAAACACCATTTCATGAGATTATTTATTACTTAATAATCTAATTTAATAATTAACAATTGTCTTTAATGTTAGTTATTAATATTATGAACTCTAAAACTAATAAAGCCTAATTCCTTAAGGAATCATGTCTTATGGCTGTAGCTCCTAATGTGTAATAAATTGTATGTTCCAACTAAGATCTTTGCCCTGTTTTGGAGCATAGAAGATATTCTTCTCTGTGGCTTCTCCCGTGCCTGGACTGTAGTCACTCTAGAGCCTTTCCATCATTCAGATTCTAATCGAGTCTTACCTGTTTTGAAATTCCCACCACTCCATAATCAGGCTTGACACTGGTCAGCATTTTCACACAAGCACATTAGAAAATCAGGATAAAGAATGACAAATAAATAATGTATCATGGTAATTTAGGGATCTCTTTTCCCAAGAGAGGGCTTTCCTCTCTTTGGAATGTCAGAGCGAGAAGGAAGGGAATGACAAACCAGTTCAGTTCAGGTTAATACACAATTTTTCATACCAGAAGGTAAATCGATAAATGGTTGCCTAGATCAATTTTCTGTCATGTCTATGCAACATACTGAGGAAATGTAGCAAAGGAAGCACTTGAGGATGTGGCAGGTAGGAACAGAACTGGCATTTTGATTATTATATCTGGAGAGTTTTGAATTACTAAATTTCGGTGGGGGGCTCACACGTGAGACAGCTTTGTATTCATTACACGTACGCGCTACTGCATTGGTTGTTTATGCTCGCTGATTAACTGTAAAAAATGTTATACCGTTTAAGTGTGAAGGTCTCCACTAAAATTATAGAAATGTATTTATGGGAGACACAATATGTACAGCAGTTGTTTATTAAGGTCATTGGTATAAAATGTATGATTGATGGAATGACTGTGCATCATTACAGCGCTGAACATAAAATACACCAACGGGGCACCTTGCCAGATGCAGACAGCCTCTCCCAAACAGGGCTGAGGCTGATGCTCGGGCAGCGTATATGCTGCAGCCTCTCCTACACTGCACCTTTACCAAGCAGAGGTTACTAGAGCAGCGTCCTGCCTGTGCTGAATTCACCAGGTGCCTGTCCCCTGCATTACAGGTGCAAGGTTTTGACTCATCAGGCTCTTAAATCTGCTTTGTGCAACTCCAGCAGTGCAAAACAGACTTAATGCCAGCTTATTGGCAAGCGCACAGGTGTGACAAACTCCCAGGTGGCAATAAGAGCACCTTTTGTATTAGCCCAAGAGCAGAGCAGCTGGTTGAGAGATGCCAGACAGGGCTTACCCTTTGCTTCTGCTCCCCACTTGCCCCGTAAGAAGAGAGGGCAACTGGGAGCCTGAAACCATTCCTGTATCTTGGTGGGTTCCTGCTGGGTTCCCTTAGTCCCCTCCTCTCTCTCCGTACTCACTGATGATTTTGTTCGATGATTATGGGTGCATTTTGATAATTATAGGTGTGCATTTAAAAATACCTTTTAATTGGTTTCTAAAGTAGTCTGTAACAAAGCTGAAAAGAAAAGACAGCTAGGTTTTATTTGTGCACTATGTAAAGCAGCTGCTTTGGACTGCTGCTAAATCCGTATGAAACAATCCTACATTCTGAAATAAAAGCAGACATTCCTGGGTACTTTTTTTCCCCAGAGCTGAATAACAGGGAGAGTCCATATGACTGTGGTCCAGGCAAGCTGTTGAAAGTGAGAACTCCTGGAAAAAAATTTCCAGCTTGCACTCTGATGCCAAATTTTGCAAGCATCCTGTTTACTGACTGGGACATTCAAGTGAAATCAGACCAGTGGGCCATGACCAAAGCTAAAAATAAAATTGCAAGAAGACTGTGTAAAGCTACAGCTCTAATCCCTCCAGAAAAATGTATGGCACCTTTTTCAATTTCATAAGGATTTTAAGAACCCTTCTCTCCTTCTAACACAGCTCGAGACTTAGAAAAAGTACTTCTTTTAAGAAACTCTCCCACTGCAACTTGGGCCAGGTACAGATGCAGAGCACAACCCTAACTTCCCTGGCCTGTCACCAAAAAGAATGAGTTTATTACAGCATGCAGGGAGAGAGCTTTGACAGACAGCTGGCCATCCAAGCACTCTATTATTAAAGCCTGTGTTCAGCAGGATGCATTGTTTGAAAGTCGTGTTTGCAAAAGCAGTCTCCTACTACTAGCATCTGCATTAACTATTAGTTTTATGAAGTACAAACTGCTTTGCAATGTCATTGACACAAAGCAAGCTTAGCCCTATGCCTACTTGAAAGAGAAAGAAAAAAACATCTCCTGAGGTTATTTAATTTTTTTCCAAACATATGTTGTGAAAGGCCTCATGGCAGTTTGAAGGAACTCTCAGAGCTACAGCTAGAGGCATGCTGAGACCTTCTCTTTTGCAAAGAAAAAGCTGAAACCTTTTTGCTTTCATCAGGAGAAACAATGAGGATGGGGTAGGCTAAGGCACAGGTAAATCGTGTTTTGTCTGTGCTGCCACGAAGGCAGGACCAAAGAAGGCCTTAACAGCCTGATAGGTGTATTGTCTTGTAGTAGTAAATCCAGGCACAACACACAGTAGGAGGTTAATACAGTTTTATTACCAGAGCTCTGGTGATCTACTCCACAATCCAACAGCCAGCCTAATCTCCAGATGCTCTGGGGTTGTCAAATTACAATGCAGCAGCTATGAAGGAAGGTGCTGGTAATAGGAGGGGGGAAATCCGAAAAGTAAGGCTAGCTTCCTGCCAGAAAACTTGTATTTGCCTACAGGCTTACCCACAGCTCTTGGCCATTCAGTTTCCATTATTTAGACTCCCCTGAGCATGCTGTCAAAGCTGTAGACATTTGGCCCCCTCCAAGTGGATATTTTTGGCTTTGCCATGCTTAATCCTAGAAATTCCTCAGATTCATATGCGGACTTATAAAGCCTTCATATTTCTCTTTCCCTGAAGATATGTTTGGAGCCAATCAATTCATTGCCCTCAAAATCTCTGTCCTCTGTTTGCCAAGGGTACATTTACTTGCCTCTACACCCCCACACATAAATACAGCACATACAGCACATAGAATAGGCAGACATAAACGTACACACGCCCCCATCATATAGGATGAGGCTAAGCAAACATGGTCATTCATTCAGAAGACCCAATACTACTTCACATGGAGCTTCTCTGCATTGGACTACAAACATGCAATAAACCGCAAGATAAGAATCATGAGAGCAGGGAAGGAATTAGAAGGAATCATCGCTTACATCCAGCAGCAAAACACGGCCATCATAGCCAGCTTCAGCGTTCAGACATTTAGTCTCTCAATGGACTACATTCATGTTCCATCTATAGATAATGAAGCTGTAGCTAAATCATAGCTGTACCTAAATCAAGTTCTTCACAGTCTCAGGGCTGGGCACTGGCCACAGCCATATCCTCACTAAAGTTTGGGAATTTCCCCCTCCATCCTCTGGCTTCCCCCAGAGAGAAACCTGTAAAGGTTTGACGCACCCCAGCACACCTCCAGAATCTAATCCATCTTGTTTATCCTAGACACCTATCTTATGAAATGAACCACCCACCTGCATTTCTGTTGACTGTAGATGACTCACTGGACACCTAAACTCAGATGAAATGAATTCCATCTGAAACGTTCTGCGGGATCAGATTCTATTTTATGATTACATGGTATTGTAGGAGTTTGAAGAGTTTTATTTAAATTTAAAAAAAAAAGGCTCAAAGAAAAACTACAAGAACTCATGCTTCTAAGCTCTAGTCCCTAAACATACCAAAGCTGTGAATTTTTGCAGTAATCCATTTTCTGCAGTGGTAGGAACATGTTGACTTCCTCTATTAAGTATTATAATTGGTAAGAAAAAAAAACAGAACAGAAAAAGGTCTTTTGCTGCTGTGTTAGCTATCACCTCCAAGAATAATTTTCATCTTGCAATTGTAATAGCCAATCTACAGCACAGAATTTATATAAGACATTTTGGGCTGGTTTATGAGAGAAAAATCTTGGCGTGCTCATAAACATCAATGTATGTGTCTTAAAAGTAATGTTCATAATTTACATAAACTAAATAAGATAAATTGGAAATCTCAACTCTCGGGCAAAAAGTGTGTCTAAAAGGCAATTTCAGATTGAATTAAGTGCCAGAAGGACCAAAGCCTACTAAAATATTGCCCCTTTCCTCAAAATGATAATACCTCAAAACGGTGCACGCGTATACACACACACACGTCCCCCAGCACAGGTTACACGGACTCCTGTACCTGTCACCTCCTCCTGTTCAAATCCAGAGAATTTTGTGCTATTCCTTCTGCAATCCAAGCATCTTTTCTAGCCTAGTCAGTTCAAAAGCTGGTCTACGGTCTCTTCCTGAACCTCATTTTGATTTCAGGGCCGTAAGTTGTCAGGCAGACCCATAACAAAAGGTCACACTGTCTAGTGTTTGCAGTGTGGACCCAGCCAGAGCCAAGCTGCTTCCAGCCATATCTCCCCTCCAGTAAGCTCTCAATTATATTGCTCTAATGCAGTCTTGTTCCCAGGTCTTCTTTCAAGCTAATGCTCAGGTCAGTCACTCATCATTTTTCTGCCACGATGTTGCCAAACTTGGGGTACGTAAACCCCATAATATTTTTATTTTTTTCCAAATGTGATAATCCTGTGACTAGGTTGGTTGGAAAAAAAGTGTTAATGGTTCTGATTCTCTTTTGTCATGTACCCTGTCTGTGCACCTGCAGCCAGATAAAATTAAACCAAATTGGATCAAAAAGATGATTAAACCAAATGTCACTGTTTCACACCCACCTTGACATCTCTTCGAAAGGCTGTAAATTATCAGAGGACTCAGCAGGGGAGAATTGAGCCTGGACAATTAAAGATTCACTGTTCAAGTTTCTCAGGTGCCTTATCAAGTTCTGGCTTGGCAAAGGAGAATTACAGAAATTCACAAAACACAAAAGTGTTTTGGGGGTCATTCATGGGATATTTTATGTTGCTTTAATAGTTCATGCCCATTACTGTAAAAATCACAGTAAAAGCAAGTGAAAACAAGAACAGAGTTTAGCCCTGAGATTTATCTGTGTTAAGAATGCAAATGAAATGCACATATATCTCTGAAAGGTTATTTATTATGTTGAAAATAATAAGTAAAAGTGTTTCAAAATGGATCTTCTTTCATATCCCTGTGCTTATGAAAGTCCATTTACTGTAAAAGACAGTTAGTAAAGGTGTGGTTTATTTCAGACTATAAATAGTTGAACTTTGCTAGTTCTCTCAGAGGGACACCATGAGACAGTTGCTTAGATCACACACTCCATGCTAAGGAGTATAACATCCCAAGCCCCTCCAAAAAACTTTCATTTTTTTAAAGGTATCAGGTATTCAGGCTACATACAGAGTCTGTACTTCTCTTATCCTTTTCCTCAAATACAGTATGTCTAATTGTCTGTTCATCCAATAAGAATCACGAATCAAATACATTTGAAATTGAAACTGTGCAAATTAGGTCGAGATTAAATTTTAAATACTCTCTCAAACTCCACCTGTGAGGACCAAATCCTGAGGTACTGGTGACCAAGAACCAAGAAATAGCTATTAAGAAAGGAAGGGAAAAAAAAGAGCTTAATCCAGAAATTATAGAAGTGGATTTCAAGAACTGTCTTAGTTCTGTCACTTATTTCCCATGCAGTCTTGGTTCAGTTGCTTATATTTTTACCACAAGTTTCCTATAAATAAAACAGTACATAATCCCATCTGGTTTCTGAGAGGTTTAGCATTCATAAAATAGTTAGTAGCCCAATCAATCATAGATGTTATAGGAATACCAGCCATTATTAGGAGTAACATGAAAAATGAGCAGGAAGCCAACTTTTCAAGAAATTTGTGTTCTATTTTGTCTCCACTATTTGCTGAATTCCAAAATTTATGGAAGTAATCCCCCCAGCTGAGTTAATAAAAATACTACCCGTGTCCTGGTTTCCACTTCCAATATCATGGACACCACTGTCTAAGAAATGAGACGGGGTGATGAGCTCACTGTGTAGTCAATCAGGAGCTGGTGGAAGGCCAAGGCTTACGTAAAGTTGATAAGGAGGATTCGGACTGGAATGTGGAACATCTAAACAAGAATTACTGTCCTTGGGAGTAAAGCACATCCTGGAGAAATACGTAAGCTAATTAAGATGTTTTGGGAACCATCTGAAGCAACTAGTAGATGTGTGATAAGAAGCACCCTCACGTGAACTATCCTCTTTATAATACTAAAAGTCACACCCCTTGAGCTGGAGAGCCTGGCCCAAGCAGAGACCTCTCACCTTTGAGCATGCACAGAATGTTAAAGTAGTACTGTAGCTTTAAGAATAAGACAAGAAAATGTAGACCAACATAAAACTGCTTTGCGTAATTACTTATGCATGTGTATAGCTAGACTGTATCAATACTGCACCTGTATGAACGAGCGGTGTGCTAGCTTTGTGAAGCTGCCACCTAGCACCCGGTCTTACACAAAACTTGAAAGAAACTGCTATCTCGGCTCTGTGCGCGTATTGGGTGTTGCACACCGGGTAACGAACTCCGTTTGTGAGACGACAACTGTACACCGAGGTCTGCTTGCAGAAGCAGACGCTGCCAGGCTAACGCAGAAAAGAAGGTAGTAGAAAAAAACTGGAGTTCTTGTGTTTAAGAAACAATGTCCCTTGACTAAATACTTCAAAGAAAATAAAACACCTGTTTTTGAAGATATGAAGAAAAAGCACACACCTGTTTTAGAGATGGGAGGCAGAATTCTCATATGGAAAATGAGCAAATTTCTTAAGAACTCTGATGGCAATTCCCCCAAGCGGCTGGAAACAACTGGCTTACGACAGCCAGCTGAGGGCCCCATCACAGCTGCTCAGAATGAAGCTTCTCACACAGCATGGTTAGGAGGATGTAATTTTTTGAAAATTGAAGTCATAGGGGAATAAAGATGTAAAGCATTTGTAGAGACTCCAATGTACATCATCAGTGGATGGATGTTAGAAGCTGGCACCAAGAGCATACACAAGGGAAGGCGTAACCAGGTGGGACCTGCCTGGCCAGTAGGTTTTCTCCTTAGGAAACAGAAATGGTGGGAGCAGGTATCTCAGCTAGTAATAAATATCATAGAATCATGGAATATCCTGAGTTGGAAGGGACCCATGCAGATCATCGAGTCCAACTCCTGACTCCTTGAGGGCAACCTAGAAGTTAAACCATATATCTAAGAACATTCCAAATGCTTCTTGAACACTGATGATTACAAAAGAAAGATTTTTATGGTTTCACCTTGTAGCATAAAGTGCAAACTCTGCCAGAAGAACACAAAGACTGATATTTCGTAGGACTACATGAACATGACTGCAACCACAAATTATTAACAGAGCCACTGGGCCACTGAGAGCAAGGCTCAATTGCTGAGACACCTCGTGCTACGTGAGGTACTTCGGGTTAGTTAAGACTAAGACCTATGGGAGACCTGCACTCTTTCAGAACATCAGCTGGAGATGAGCACTGATTGCTGGGCCTCTCATATGGCATTAGGTATTTATATTTAGGCAAAACAACTGGTGGAAAAAAAATAGAATAAAAGCTCTCCAAATAACCACTTAAAGAATAGAATTAGAGAAATCCTGGAGAGAAAAGACAGAAGGAATGTCAACTATTTTAGGAACACTGGTGACTCAGTCCAAGACTTGCAAGGCCACCTTAATTACCTGCAAATTTCTATCAGAGTACAAGTCTTCTAAATAAAAGGGTTTTAGAGACTTTTTCAATATCCTCACAGTAAGTTCACATGTAATAATAACCTGTTTGATCCTAAACCAAAGTTGAAACACACTCAAAATAGATACCTACTTAACCATGATTTTATTTTTAAATTTAAATTATCTTAATAACTATATTTTCTTTCCACAATACTTGAGTCTTAGTCACAGACAAGAACAAAATTGTACCAGATAATTTAAAATAAGTGAGAAAGCAATAGTTCCTATGTTAAAGAGGTTAGAATACAAAACAAGATGGGTGTATTCTGATGGAAGGACACAGGGAACTGATGAGGCAAAATCGCTCAATACAAACAGGAATGGAGTTAGTGAACACAGAGCCAAACCATCATCCCCTTTTTTGAGGGCATCCCAGAACAGACTGTTTTTAAGAGGAGTTTGAAAGCAGGTGATGTGATAATTTTGGGTATATTTCTGTGGAGCTTCCATTACCATGAGGAAGGTAACGGGAAAAAGGATGAGCATACTTGAAAATTCATCAAGTAGAGGATGAGGAGCAGCATGAAGGGCCAATGCAAAATGGTTTTAGAAATACTTATGCCCATAGAAAGACCACAGGTGGGGTAAGAAGGAGCATGAGCAACACGGGCAGATAGCTTGTGGCTGCTTTGACAAAGGGGGTCTAGTAGAAATACTTTAAAAGATGGTACACCTTTTATATGTTAATTCAGGTTCTACAGTAAACAAAATCGGGTCTCATATAGGATCTTTTTCCTACAACATAATTTTTAACAATAAAATGGATATATTCACTTTTTAGACACTTGACAAATTCTTTCATAATTAAGTTTAATATCACTGAAGTCAAGGGAATCCTCTCCATTCATTTCAGGACTAGACGTGCTTTATTAAAGAACATTTGAATATTTTTTTTATTCAACGAATTACTCAAATTCGTATTGACTTAATTTTTCTAAAGGATAACGAGGCATGGAAAAGTTAAGAAGTTACTTTTTTGTCCCAAAACTAGAGAGAGCTACTATAAGATCAAAACAAGCTTTGGTGATTTTTTTTTTCCAAAAGTGTTATTTCCATTGTAATGCCAAATCATTTTGCAGCATTGAACTCTTGAGGTAAAACCTGTGGCCCTTATTGAAGTTGGTGGGAACTCCTCACATAGAATAAAGCCTTTCTCTTTGGTCATCTTTGTTCCTTAATACTCTCTGGGAGTCAGAGGAAAAATATATCCCAAAAGTCATGCTATCCATTCTTGGAGTGCTTCCCAGAGTAAAACTGTCAGAAAGATCTTGCCGTTTAAGATCTTGTCCTTTTAAGCAGGTGTGGAGCTCATTGCAGAGCGCATCTGATCCCACTGCAGTCTGTAAAGAGCTGCGAGGCTTGCGATGCCTGGGAAAGCACAAGTCTGCAAAAATTGCATGCACCTGGTTTAAGAAGTTTTCAGCCCTGCATTTCAGAACTTTTCAGTAAACTTCCCTGACATGACAACAAAACTGGAGGCTATCATGAATTCCCAGGTACCTTCAGGTGGGGGGTTCCTCTGCCAAGGAAACAACAGCATGAATGGCAGCCCTGAATGAATGTTTGCAGTAGATTTCCTCCTTTATTGCTATTATCACAATTATCAAAAATTCTAGGTGTATTAAAGTAGCCCCCAGAAGACAGCCATAACACCTGAGTATACAAATGTATAGTAAAAAGCAATAACCTGGCCTCAGCCTAAACAGAGAAGATATCCAAAGAGTGAGCAAAGAGGGATCCTTAGGATGGGGAACGGAGGCAGAGAGAGACTAATTCCCTTTCCTGAGGTGGCAGAGCTCAGAACTGAAGACAAATTTCCCAATTCTCATACCAATGCCTTAACCACAAAACTAATCCTCTGCAGACCCCTATTTTTATCCTTCATAACTTTTTAAAAAACATTCCTATAGGGCTCCATTTTCTCATTGCTTTGACGGAGCACAAGGGTGAAGTACTAGGGGGCAGGCAGGTAGATGAATTGTATTTGAGTTACACTACAGTCAGAAAATATGTTTGTCCTTTAACAGTGAAAGATGCATTTTTCATTCAGGTAACTCAAAAACAAATTCTTTTTTATTACATATTGAATGTAGCTAAAAGTGAACATATTTCCCTATACACCTGTGCTCACAGAAAGCAAAGGCAAAGTAATGTGCCCAGCCAGTTCATCTTATGCAGCTTGTTTGGAGCTTCCTCTCTTTCTGCCTTTCTCATGATTTCTTCAAACTTGACAGAGACATTTGTCCTCGCTGAGAACACAGGCCAGATTGGAAATGCAGTGATTTTTAAGACAAGTTTGTGTTGAGTTTTCCAAATGTAACAACACTAAAATATTATATATCCCTGAAATGCAAGGCTTTTCACTGCACATTATTAAAAGCAATTTTGTCATAAACTGACAGGCAAATGTTTTATTAATCCTGTTGGAATTCATTGTTAAATAACAACAATGTTCAATATTTATATCCTTAAATCTCTGCACATACATAAACCACCAAATCTTGCAACACAAGTGGATCAATTCTTCTTTTATTATTATTACTAAATCTGCTTTACAACATGCAGTGCTGAGGCTCAATTTTCCACTGTCCAGGTTTCTCCCATGTGTGCTCATTTACATATGTGAAAATAAGTTTAAAATGACTAAACATAGTAGTTTTCACCCAAACTGAACTCACTATGCAACAGTGTAAAAGACACCATAAAGTAATGAATTGCGATTTCAATCCTCATAGGCTTGGGAATCTTTTGGAAGACCAATATTTGGAGCAGGCTAACAAGATCGTTGGGTCGTGGAGTCGGGAGCAGTCCCTGAGGTTTCCTGTATGTTCACCTCGCCAGGCCAGCAGCTCTGCTTGTGACCTGTCCACTGCATTTGCAAAGATGGGCAGATTTAATGCATCAGGAAAAATTAAAAGGACATAAATTTAACTTTAAACAGCCCCAGCCTCCCAGGTATGTGCCTCTATGTCATGTGTCAAACGTGCAGTTGTGCATCTCTTCTCTTCTCCTCCGGTCTGTCTCTCCACTGGCAAAATCTGCAAAACGCTTAGCTCTGGGACCGGTGGGGATGTTTGCTGTAGAGACAGAAACTTTTGCTTCTCCATGCACATCCAGCATCCACTGTTTGGTAAAGCTCAGATGGTTTTGCTGAGAATGGAATGTGATCACACCAGATAAAACTCAAGGGAATGTTTAGGGAGTGCAGCAGTCATATTTTCTGTAAGGATGATGCAAGAAGTGATATGTTCTCGAAGCCTGGCAAAAAAAAAAAAAAAAAAATTGCCAAGTCCTGGGATATCATTAATTATCTGTGGCCACACTGTTTCGTTCAGTTCTCCTTTTGATCATGCCAGGAACAGAAGGAACCAGATTCTGTCAAGATTTTGCGTCAAGGGAACAGGGAATATTATTTTGTACCCAAGCAGTTCACATTTCAGGGCACATGGGCTTATCCCTTGAGAAGAAAAATGATGGTGAATCATATACCATTTATCCGCTCATATTTTGGGTTGGGCTTTTTTTTCGAGAGCTAGCACACAACTTCCCGTTTCCCTGAACAACTCTGCTGCTCACAGTTCCAAATACTTTTCTAGACTCTGCCTACAACACCAATTTTTCTTTTTCTTTTTGTTTTGTTTTTTTTTTTTTTTTCCCCCAGGTCCCTGGTGCAAATATTTCCCAGGGTGACTCTGGCTCTTCCCTATTATCCTTTCTGGATTCCTCTTTGCCCATTCACACAAACAAATTTGGGGTTTGCCTAGAACCGTATGATAGCTTGTGGTTATCTGAAACCTCAACTGATTTCCTCCAAGAAGGTCCCTGGTTTGATAATGAGAAATCCATTCCAAGGCAGTGCTTGGCAGAACTGGCCTCATTGATCCTTCTGCTTTACAGGAGCTATTCTTGCATATCTTAAAGTCTTCATGGGCTTCAGATGTCCCAAGAGTTGCTCAGACACCACTACATATTTGAATTTAATACTTCAAGGAAGACACCCCCGTCCACTTGGATTTGCTTTTCCAGCACAAAGCAAGCATTTGAGTGGGATCACTTTTGCTACACCTTGAAAACTCAACCGTGCATGGGATCTACAGCCAGACTTTCTGTGTTGTTAAATTCTTTGTGAGATCCCTGGCATGCTCAGCTACTGCTCCCCAAACAACTTGGGCTCTGTGCAGGCAGCCTTCCTGTTCTGGGGATGAAAGAGTTTCCAAAGGCCAGGAACAGTATGGATGTGGCCAAACTTTGCCAGTAGGTCTCAGAGGACAGTTAGCTTCGAGGCTCTGGCACTTGTGGGAACTAGTATAGATGTAGTCTATTATTTATTCTCAGAAAGCAGAATATAAAACTCTCAGCAAATTTGGAAACAAGATTATGCAAAGAAATGAAGGTTCCCTCTAAGCTGTCCCTGTGTCCCTACTCACATTTTCCCTTGAATTTTCATCTTATTGCAAGATTCGTTGCTTCATCTCTCTTCCTTCTGCTCTTATTTCCAGACAGGTCCTTTGGTTGTTATCTAATAGGAACACAGCTTCAAAGGTTTACATTCTTTTCTAACAAATATGCATGACTGATGGCCAGCACGTTCCTACTGGAAATGGGACCTTCCTTGCTCTCAGTGACCAAAGCTGCCAGCGGTTGGGCAGGGTGGTGTTAGAAGCACCCTGTTAGGAGCCTGACTTGCTCCAGTCTTCTCATTCTTGCTTGCTTTTTCTCAAAGTAGAAGCTAATTTAACTACAGGTTTAGCAGTGGCATTCTTTTTACCAGACAGCTTAATATGCACTGTAAAACCTTCTCTTGGTTTTGTCATATTTTGTAAATATCATAACAATTTTCAGTTATATAACAGTTGTGTTATCTCCTATCATATATATCATCATATATCACATAATATTGGCCTAGCTTTTTGTGAACCACAAGATACACTATTAAATAGCCCACCCAGCAGCCTTATCAGCTGAATGATTTACCCAAAACAGCACGTTTTACCTCTTAGGGGGTCCTGGTGAGCACAGCCCTGTCAATTCACGACCATTTACACTAAATGGGAGTGTGCAGGGAAACACCTCACTAGCGCTCCCCACTGATTGTGCTCCACATTTTGGGGGGGTTGATCTGTTTTGGTTTGGTTTGGTTTGGTTTGGTTTGGTTTTTTTGAAGTGATTCCTACACTTTTCTTGAGGGGCGGTTCTTCCTAGTTTCAAAAAATTTATTCCAATCCCTAATGTAACATCATCATTTTTTTTGCTATTGTTGCTGTCCTAGATCCTGCTCTACCTTGATACCTTGCACATTACAGACTTCAAAAAGTCTACGTCTAAGATAATTGCCCAAGAAGTCACAAAAGCCATATCCATCAATAGAAAAAAAAATGGGGAGGACCTGGATGATGATTTATCCCAAGAGGAGACAGGTTTCTAAAGCAGATAAGAGGACTTGCCCTGTCTTTCTCTTTTGGTTACAAAGGAAGCCTAGGATGACTAAGTCATACTTCACTGGCCAGTTTTTAGTTACTTAAAAGTTAGATAAAATAAGCCACAGACGTACTGAGCAGGAGCCAAAATGACAGATTACGACACCACGGTGCTGGACACTGTCCAAAAATATTTTGGCCAGCCCAGAATAGTCATCATTTAACCCTCTGAATTCTGGACAATAGCATTTCTCCTCCCTTCCTCCCAGGTTTGTGTGAGGTTTTCACTGTACAGGAAAGTAGCTTTGTTGGCATGCATAAGTGGGAGCAGTAAGGGAAATGCAGGCATTGGAAAATTGATTAAGAAAAGAGAAGGTCAGGGGGAAGATAGAGTAAGAAACCAACCTTTAATCAACCTGAAAAGCTATAGGATACTCAGTATGTCCTAGAGATGCAGATTTGCTCACAGAAAGGCTAGAGCCGCTGCCCCTGAAGAGCAGGTGCCTGCATTGCTCCTGCTACCTTGGGAACGGCCTTTTCCCATTGGAATGGCACATTTCAGCACGATCGCTCCTGCAGCCCTGCTGCCATTCCTCCCTCAGGCTTCGCAGCAGTGACTGATGTCTCCTTAACTTAGTTTATCCTCGGATAGAGTGAACTGTAAGCAGAAATACTAAGAACAGAAGAAAGTAGAAGGAGCAAGCAATGAGAGATTAAGGCTACAGATACAGGAGCCTTCTGAAAAGGGATCAAAATGTAAGTGATGAGCAAAGAGGCTAGGGATGTTAATTACGAAATAATCATAGAGAAGTGAGATTTCTTTCAGAGATATTTATAGCAGTACAGAAGTACAGGGCCACAAAGAAACAGTGGGGTCAGGACTGTAAGATGTATCCCTCTACAAGGAAGCAAGAAGGAAAGATTGCAAGGAGACCCACAGAGTGTGGGGACAAGCAATGAGAAAAGCATTTGGTGAATTAATGAGCTACAAGGAGATCAGGGAGAACAATAATGTAAAAAAGAATAAAAAAGGAACGAAATTTCACACAACTGATTTCTGATTTAATGTTGGCCCAATATTATATGGACCTTGCAGCAGAGCAGTTCTTTCAGTGCTGGAGCACAGCTGTCATAGAAGAGAAAAGAACAGGATGGGATAAAACAGAAGAGAAAAAAAAATCCACAGTTCAAACTGTGACTGACATGCAGGTAGGGAAAAAGGAATTGCCCAAACTGGTATCTGACTAGTACATGCTGTTTACTGAGCCCAGTGGGCTCAGTGTTTGTATGAGCAGATGTGTATCAGAGAGCCTATCATTAAAAAGGACTGCGGAATCTGTAACCTCTCCTCCAGCCCTCACCAGCCTCTCCGTGTCTCCTCAGCCTGCACTTGGGTTGCTGACCGTGGGCTTGGGCAGTAAGTTGTGCTAAATCTTGCTGTTGGGGCGGCGGGGGAGCGTACATCCCCTGCCAGCGCTGCCAGAGCTGCACCAGCAGAACAGCACACGTGTCCGACGACATCCTGCTGCTGCAGTTTGCGGTGGCATCTTAGACCAAAACAACCTTCACCTCAATGGGGCGGCGAACCGTCGCATTCGAGCCGAGGACATGAATGTCCTATGCCGCCTTTGCTATGGGGATAGCAGTGTCTTTGAGTGCATGGTAAGATCCAGCCGGGCTCGGCCGGGAGGCAGTTTCCTACACAGTGAATCATTGCTGAGGTTGCACCAGTCCGTCACTACTGGTGGAGAAAACCACCAGGGGCTGCAGGTGGCACAGTGACAGGGACAGCCCCAGCAGGGCTGGCTGACAGAGGCCAAAGAGGAGACAGTGAGGAAACTACAGTGATTGGGAGAAAGCAGTAGAAAATATTCCTACGTCCTCTCCTGGTTTTGCTGGTTTTATTTTCCACCTTTCTCCTTCACAAGGGCAGCTCGCTCGGGTCCCCCATTCCTTCAAATTACTTACATCAATAAAACAAGTGGCAGCATCTGCTACACCAACTGCAAGGATGTAGCATGCACAATGCCCACAAAAGCCCTTATCTCCCGTTCCCCACTGCAGGCAGTGTCCTGTGATTGCTGGACTGGCCAACAAGGCTGTTGGGATTTCATAAACGCCATTTTTCAGAGGGAGCCTGGTCTAATGGTTGAGGTACTAGACTGGGACTCAGGAGAACACTATTAATTCCTATCTTGCCTCAGGTCTCCTGGCAATCTGGGGCACATCCCTACCTCAATTTCCTATCTGTAAAATAGGGATAAAAACACATCCTCTGTCTATTCAAGGCATCTCTTTTCTCCTTTCTTCATACAGCACCTTGCATCATGGGACCACCAATTGCTAGAAGGGCCCTCAGTAAAGTTCAAACAGTAAAGATAACATGCCCTAGATGGAATTCTTTGAGGAAAAAGAGGGCTTAATTGTGCCAAGATTTCAAAAACTATGTATGCACAAACGGCTTTTAAAAATAATTGTGTTTATTTTTAATCTTATTTGCCAGTCTTATCTTTCAAGTAGTCAGAGATAGCACCAATATAATCTGGCAAAAGCAACAGTAATTTAATGGAAGGAGTAGATAAAGTGTCCAGATGCATGTCCAGCATGTAAATTGAAGGAATTACTTTATTGTACTTGCCAGATTTAGTGAAGAAAAGTGCAAAATATCTTAACGAGACAATTGTTAAAACTTGGAGAGTTGGTATGTCTCCTGAATGGCTAGAAAAATCAAAGGACATAGAAGATAAAGATCTATATTATTCCAAAGTAATATAGTGACAGGGAGACTTGGGCTAATAAACACTCTGAACTAAGAATGACGTGAGCACCATAAACAAGTCATTGTCCAGAGAGCGCTCCCAAAGTTCGTAATACATATTCTAAATCAAGAAGCTCATAAAAAGTGCTGATAGACAATTCCACTGGGAGAGACAGATCAAGAGGTGCCTGTGGAGCCACCATAAATACAGCTGCTATGGATAGATCAGAAACAAACCACCACCACGTACAGTTCAAGACCAAGTGCATTAAATGAAAGACTTAGTTGGGGAAGGAATCCAAAAGTAAGAGCAGACATATGGGAGTTGGTATTTATTTCTTGTTCTGCTGTCTGACCTTGGAGAAGTTATTTTGGGCTCAGACCTGAAAAGTACTGACCAGTCTGCTCCTGAACTAACAAAGCCTTTAGAAACATGCCTTGCCAACACTGTTGTTTCTTGCGGGCACGGAGACAGTGCTTCTCACCCCAGGACAGAACCTGCCAAAGTACTCTGTTATGAATTGTAAGGATGGCATCTGTTCTCAAAGCTGTATTTGCACTGGCTGTGAATCACACCATGAGTGTGGGTAGGCACCGGCTGATCACACTCAGATCTCATCTGCACGCACAGCACTGAAATCCTGGAAGGGGACCAGGCTTCTACAAAATCCCTCTGCCAGCTTCGCTTCTGTCTCTCTGCATTCAGCTTGTGGGTCTCCTATCCCAGCTCCTGGCCCCTTTTGAGAGCTTGCAAGTACCCAAGCTGTACGCAGAGGGTTGGCTGGAGCATCTCTCTGCTAAGTATGACTGTGAGTGTGCCTCCGTTCACCAGGAATGGTGCAGGAGCTGGTGGTCCCTCAGGCCCCAATCGTATGGGCTCTCCCAGACCTCAGCAGAGCCCACCTCCAAGACATCCCCCATGAAACCCTCACCCCTATTCATCTCTCAGAGTCCCATGGAAGGAAACACACATCTAAGCACAGTTAAGCTCAGGCTGTACATTTTCTGGACCGGATTCCTCTCTGACTCATATCAATTCTACTGCAGGATAACACTATTGATTTTAGTGGAGGTACTGCTGATTTACACAAGGTTGAATAAGAGGAGAGCACTGGTGACCCCTGTAAGATGGGGATAATAATCTTTACCTGTAACCCAAGGGAAATGTGAGAGTTAATTAATTAGTATTGTAAATCTCTGTGAGATCCTAGCAGTCTATAAATGAATTCAAATGGCACCAGAGAGAGGGCATAAAATTGTTCTTATAAAAGTTAAAAAATACAGGCAAGGAGGAACAGGTGGAGTACAGATCCAAACATCCAAACATTGAGCAGTGTGAGTGCATTTCAAGCCCCATTCCAGTAAAAGGGTTTGAGAAACATATACGACATAGGATGATTTCACTTCTGAAAGCAAGATTCCCTGACATTTTCTGTAAAAGAAATTGCTGTCAATACAGCCCAAAGAAGTTCACAAAAGGGCCTGTTTTAAGTTTAGTCAATTAAAGATGCGAGAAAAAGAACTTTAGATATCATTGACCCAGATATTCTGTGGCATTTATATTCATAAAAGAACAGAATATGGACACAATGAATTGCAAGAAAAATTCCCAATACAGATGGTTAACTTGCCGTTCTGCCCTTCAATAGTGCAGAAGTTGGAAAGGTGATGGAGTCAGATGTAGAGGGCTATTCCCTGATCAAGGGAGGAAAGTGTGCTATTTAATAATAATGAGAAAGGAAAGGAGGATTTTTTTAAGCTGTTGGATTGTCAGAATGATGCTTCAATGGAGCAATATCTCCCAAAGGCTGTGCTCTGTACAGACAACCAAGCCCATTTCTGAAACCTTAGTAAGACACCCCAGTTTATTTGCACACCCAAATATTTTAACGTGAATGCACACATGGTTTGCACTGGATCATTGGGATTAGCTACTCCTTCTTCTTCTACAGAAGTATATAAGGACTCCAAGTGGAATGAAGCTCTTTTTTTATTGTGCCACACACAAACAAATGATACAAAGACCAAAAGCTTAGAACGTCCTTCTCCCAAGAGAGATGGAGAATGTGTTCAGTCACGCTCTGCAGTCTGTTTCTCTCCACTGCCCATACAGAAAGCCTTGGGAGAATTGTTGAATGACTTGAGCAGCCAAATTAGAGCCCTGCAATGGGACTTTCCATGTCCTTAAGAGATCATGTTTGAAAATACTACCTGAAAATTAGTCAGAAGCCTAAAAATGCTAGTAAAATTTGACATGCTGCATTCCTTAGGTAGTGGGGGTTGGTTTGGTTTTGGTTTTGGTTTGATTGGTTTTTGTTTGTTTGCTTTTTAACTCTTACAACCTCCTGTTCCCCAAAGCCAGCAGGAAGCCAGGTAACAATTTTAAGTGCACCTGTATAAATTCAAAGCTAACATCACTGGGAAATCAGCAGAGTTCCTCTTCATTTACACGATTCCATGGTCTCCATCTGGCTCAAGTAAATTTGAAGAAGCAAAAGAAAATGCCCGTTTACAAGCTATCATCATCAAACCAATTACTAACTCAGAGGAAGCTGGTTGAAGCTCACCCTTCTCATTGAGTCCCACATACTCTAGGATGACTGTATCATCTAGAGATGGTGAGTCAAGACAGCTGTAGATACAAATAACAAACTAGGGGAAGCATTGCTAGCTTAATTTGCAGCATTATGTTGATGAGCCAACACTTTTGCTGTTGGTTTTGAATGTATTTCACACTGTAGAGTACGCTTTTTCCCTCTGAAGAGGCCTGTGGCTTCCTTCACCCTGATGTTCCACTGCTGCCTATTTGTAGCTAAGTGCTCTGTGAATACAATTACAAATATAAGGGGGTTACTTCCACAGTAATCTATCTCTCCTGTAACTAATAGCTTCCTTAACTTCACAGGTGACCTGGCCAATGCGATCATGCTCCCTTATGTATATGCAAAACCTTTGTTGATGAGGCATTTTAATAATTGCTGTGTTGTAAAGAACCATTTTTGGATATATGGTACTCAGGCTGTGTTAAAAAAACACCCTGAGCAGCAGCTGAAAGCATCAGCATTTTTCAGCTGCCTTCTGTGATCAGTGTGCTATATCAGGTATAACCCAGGAGAAAAACCAAGCAAACCATGCGATAGCTGAAGATTTCTTTTGAAAAGCCTTTGAAACAAATAAGCTCAAAAGATTTTTGTAACCAACAAAAAAGTACATTATTTATTAGCACTGAGCCCCTCAGCCAGAGACTACACCTGGATCCTAGCAACCTGTGTGCTTCTTCTACCTTAAGAATGAAATGCATTTGCAAAGCAGCATGGCGCAGGTTCTCTGATATTGCCCTGTGTGAGTAATTGCATGGACCAGGCTGGGCTCTGGACTGTGAGTCAAGCAACCTCCCCTCTTCTCCCTGCCTGGGGATCTGAACCTGCATGTGTAAGCAAACTTCTTGATGGCCTACCTAGATAGAAAAACATCTCTTCTTATGTACAGTGCCTGACATGACTGGAAACCAAAAGCTAGGTTTTAACATAATGTACCTATTACAAATAGATTATTCAGTTTCCAAGGGTATCTGATCCTCCTAATGAAGGGCAAGGGACACTGATGAATTAAAATAAAAATGAAATAACAGATACAATAACACTGCAAAGATGTTTTAAAAGTAGGATAATGTCCCAGGCTAATAGAGTCCAGTTTTAATATACTCTACTACTGCGGTAGAGAAAGTGTACCTATATATGTCAAATACTGCTTCTTCTCCTTACATGTGTTGTACTTAATCTCTAGGCTTTGTGAAGGTTCAGATTCTGAAAATTTCTGTGGTGGCTCTTGGTACCTCAGTTTCCTCATCTATAATGTGTTGGCACATTATTGTGTCTTACATAGCAATAGTGCCTAGAGGCCAACCAGCTCAGCATCCCATTGTGCTTTCGTAAGATATGGAAAATTACAGTCTCTGCCCCAGAGCTTAAAATTGTTTATCTTCATTATAGACCTCTTATGGAGCTTAATGCTTCTGAAGTGCTTAGAAAGCCTGCAGTGAAAGGTGGGTTATAAATGCAAAGAGTAGTACCAATGATAATAGATTTTTTTGATTGAGGTAAAATCACAAACAAATATACAGTGTGGTGCATTAAAAGTAAAGAAAAAACCAAGGATTTAGTAATCAGCTATCATCAAACTAAAGAAAAATATCTCTGTCACTGAGGAGTGTGGCTAGAAAGTGATGGGTGGACTTCAGTTCAAAAGTTCAATTATACAATTTCAGATTCAAAGGAAACTTCAGCTCAGCTATTGCCTAGCGATACCATTACTGAAACCTTGAAGGAATGAAATTGAGTTTGAACTGAGTGTAGGAGCAGTAATTTACCAGGTGGAGTATTCAGAAAACATTAACCCTGTAAACGCCATCGGCAAGGTAGAATTGATTAATGCAACAGTGGCTTATTTCTGAAGATATCAGCCAATTTCTAACTCATAACATAGAAAAAGTATATTTTCAACTTAATCATTGCTCAGACACAGGAGTGAATTCTGCACAAAGCCTAAGGAAAATTTCTCCGTCTTGAATATTTGATAGAAGAATTGCTCTCCTGATCTAGTCAGAAGACCATCTAATCCTGGATCCCCAATGACAGTAAACAGCATCACCTGTTTTGGGGGAAGAATAAGAACTCTTTTAATAGTTTTGATGTGATAACCTGCCCCAGTGAATTCCCTTCTTATATAGGTTATAAATCATGGAGCATATAAATTTATGCTCCAAGTTACCGAGTTGTTGGTATTGTCAAAAAGTCTTTTTTTTAACTATTGTTGTTGGAAGCTAAAATTCCATTTTTGCTATGATACTTATGGGTAGTCTTCCTGTAACATCATTCCTTGATATTTAACAGTGTCTGTCTTCACATAAGCACATGATTAAAATGCTGATGATTTCATTTTGCATTTACATGGCAACTTTCAACCTGCAATGCTAAAAACCTCTATATTAACATCAGTTCTACCCTTGAAGAACTATCAAAGCTAGAGCAGACGATTGCAATAACCTAGTCCAACATCCCACTTAAGATACTGTACAGCATTTTAACCTGCAAGTCCAGCACCCAACCCAGTAAGTTGTGCCTGAACCAAGGAAATACTTCAGAAAGAGATCCATCCAGTCAAGAGTGAGTCCTAACTTCTGGATATCATGGACAAGAAAGCTTCTTATCCCCAACAGTGTCAAGACAGTCGTTTTAGATTGGATATAAGGAAGAAATTTTTTATGATGAGGGTGGAGAGATGCTGGAACAGTTTGCCCAGAGAAGTTGTGGATGCCCCATCACTGGAAGTGTTCAAGGTCAGGTTGGACAGGGCTTTGAGCAACCTGATCTAGTGGAAGATGTCCCTGCTCAAGGCAGGGGGGATTAACTAGATGATTTTGAAAAGGTCTCTTCCAACCCAAGCCATTCTATGATTCTATGATCTTCCAGTGATTATATGCAACTCTGGTGTACAGTATTTTATTCTTCAATAATAGCTCTCCAGTCACAGTAGGGGAGGAAAATAGAGAATAAGCTGAGCCTGAATTTTGGAAATAATTCCAGTGTCCTGTGCAGGTGCTGAAATTCCATGTTCAAGTCCCAATTTGGAGTCCCACCACAGTAGTTTGTAAAAAAGAAATTTCAGAATTGATTCTGCTTTGCGCATGACCTAGAAGAGCCCCATTTTTCAGAAGCAGCAGCTGGAAACCAGGCAGGACATACTATGGTCTCTTAAAGTGTCATTATATGTTCTGGTTAGATAACTGAATCAAGCTGCTACTCAGTGCAGTCAGTGAAGTCTAAAAAGACATTTAAATGCTCAGCCCCTGGGCCACTCAAACATAAACATCCTATGCTATTTCAGACACTGTCAAGTGTCCTCCCTGGGGTCCACCTGCCACTCCAGAAGGACACAGGTTTCCTGTAGATTGCATCACATCTGCCAGCCTGTGCAGTAGCTGTGGATGCTGTAGGGCATCTCAGATGGCATTAAGGTACCTCATGCAAGGCAACCAGCTCCATAGGTCAAGATCCAAGTACAATGTGTGACCAAACCGTAAAGGGCAACAGGCCTGACTGAGCACTGACCAAGTGCGTGCTTTGACGGGCATTAAGATTTAGCTCTCCCAAAATGAAGAGATAAGACATGGCTGTTCCCGTGGGAAGTAGCTGGATGACCCCTTGAAGATGACAGCTTGGAGCAATGACCATACCTTTGATGCCAGAGGAACTGCCAATGCAAATAAATCCTGGACTGTTGGTGAACATGGCACTCAAGGAGAAAAGCTCTTAATCTCACTAGACAGCTGGGATAAACATTTATAAAGGAAACATTTTCAAAAGACTAGGCAGATTATAAAGGCACTAGGAGTCACTGAAATCTTGTTAAACATTGTTCACTGCATTACTTTAGATTTTAGTTTGAACTTACACTGTCAGATAAATTCTATTTATCTCCTGAATGCTTTTCTCACCGTGTTTGTTGCTATGAATTCACACCTTCAGTGAAGATTTACATTTCGTCCTTGATCGAGACAAAGATAATGCTCAGCTTCAATCATTCTGAGGCACCTTTTTTTTTCACTTAACTGGGTCAGTGTTTCTTAGCGTGACACTGAAAACACAGGTTATGGTGTTCAACTGTTAGCGTAAGAAAGAAGGATGGTCTTACAGGTAAGGGACTGAATTAGTCCCCAGAGAGAAAGTCTCTCTCTCTCTCAAACACTTCCACAGACTTCCAGCCTGACCTTGGAAAAACCACATTAGTCCCCCTGTGCATCTGTAAAATCAGGAAATAAATGCTTTCTCTTCCCCTTCTGCTGACCTTGCCTTTTGCTACACACAAGACCAAGCACACTGGGAACAAATTTTAATCGAGGTTTCTGGTCATTCTTTCAATATAGCCAATGATGCATCATCAACATCATGATAAATTTGGTGATTTAACCAATGCAACTGCTACACTATAATTCAGAAACATAAAGACTTAAACGATATTTTTGGAAGAGATGTAGAAGAATTCCCTTGAGCACTACCACACTTCCATTTGCTATCCTATCTCACTTGTCATTAATTACAAACTAATGAGTGCCATTTTCTGTTCTGCATTGATACTTTGCTTTCTCCTCCTGTGGAGCTATCAACCAGCATTGAAGGACGTGTCCAGACTGAAAGCATTTATCTATGCCATCTCACAAAGCTCAGCGTTTCAGATAAAACAAGACTTTAATACAAAATAACCCATTTCCAAAAACTAATTTCACTGATAATCCCTTCAGTTTGGCTCAGTCTGTACTAGATACTAATTTTACCCATACTCTTAATTGGATGGTGGTAAGAATAACCACATGCCCCCTGACACTTCCCACTGCCCTCTGTACTTTTTCCTAATTTGCTAATATCATATTTTGAAGCAAACTACCCTTAAGCAACTCAGTTTTGTTTCCTGCATATTTCACCTCCTTTGCAATACAGAGAAGGTGATTCTGATCCAAGTTCCTTGTTATAAACTGTGTTTGAGGCAATGGAGTGATTTATACTAATAAATCTTGATCATTGTCTCTGTGTACTTAATGACTATGCCTACAATAATTACCTATGCTACTAAATCTATACTTTTAAATTGTTACACTAGTTGCTGGCATGGTTTTGGCTTGGGCTAACAAGCTCAAATAACTCCTAGGCACAGTGAAGGCATTAGCACGATCCAGAAACCACTCCTCGCAGGCTGTTTGCACACAGGGACCTTATTTTGGGTGGTTAGAAAGTTTCATAGTGCAACCATGGTCTGTTCTGTGCTACCTGGCTGCCAGGCCACAAAATGGTGCCGGGTGCATTTACCAGCATACACAGCCAACAGAGAGCATCAAAGGAGGAACTGAGAGTGTGTCTGAAAAGGCAAAATTAGATAATTGTCACTAAAACGCACTGTGGATGTAGGGTGGGCTGCAGACCTGTAGACTGTATGCTATCTGACCTGATGACAGAGAAAGAGCAAAGATGGTATCTTGCTAGATTTATACCACCCGGAGTGAAGGGACATGAATGGGGATGTGAATGATCTCAAGCGCAATCTAAAATAGTCCCATGACCGCCTGGACTATCCAAGGCTCCTCGTAACCTGCTTAGCAGCCCCACATCTTCATGGACTCTGGACCTTACAGCCAGCCTTGAGAGGGAGGGAAGCATCAGCACCTCCTGCTCCTACGCTAGAATTCCTCATTGCACATTTTGTGGCTCAATGAAAGATGCTAAGGGGTTTCTAGGGCTCAGACCACAGAGTCTTCCTTAAAGCCAACATGGAGAAGGTAGTTTTTATAGAAGTCAGAAAGCTTTTGTGTGTTAAAAAAAAAAAAGAGGAAAATGAGAATATCCCACAAGCTAAAAGTGATTGAAAACTCAGTGTCATAAATTCCCTTCCCAGCAGCAGACATACTGAAGTTATTGGTAAAAGCATTAATTAATCACACAACTTTAAAGATTTGTGTCACTGTCAGTAATAAAATAAATTCAGGACAGTGCAGTCAGACTATTCCTGAATATTGGATGTGTTATTACAATAATTAAGATGAATAGTGATTACCTGTCTTGTTTGTTGATACTTTCTTGGGCAGATAACTATAGCTACATTAAATGACATTCTAAACATATGTTTGGAGCATCATTCACTGATGCATTAACCCCTTTTACATGGCAGGCATAAGCCACAGATATTAACAGCTAATGTGCAATAATCAATTTACATGAGCTCCAAGGAACAGTGGTGGGAAATGAAGTTTGCAAACTACAGAGTGAAATCCAATCCAACCATGCTATGCCTTTATCACTTGTCCATGAACATGAGATCATTGTTTACCCAAATTCTGACATATGGGTCTTCTTTGTAAAAATACAGCGTATTGATAGAAGTGAGGTTAGGCACATACAGTCTGAGTACGCTTAGTATCTGGCAGTGGAAAAGATCAGAGACAAGAAGATAAAATGACAACAGTTTACATTTCCCGCAGGAAAGAGGGAAATTACTGGATTGGAGTCAATTTGAACAAAAATGGACTTTGTTTGTAAACTGGAGAATGAATGTCCCAATTAATTATTCCCAATTACTCTAGTCCAGTGCATCTTACCATAACCAAGCATCACTTCAGAAAACTGGCAATATTTGGCACTTCGCAGGGTTACCCTCTACCTCCCGTTGCTTCAGGATTTGAGCTGTGCCTCCCTGTCACCCCTCCTCCTCCCAGGCTACCCTGTCCTCTTTCTTACTCCTGTAGCAATAACTGGGTTATCAGCATCAATAGTGACCAAATATCAGCTGTTTCTCTGGGTCACTTTGCACCCCACATCCCATCAAAAGATAGCAATGAGTATATGGTAAGTCTTTCTGCTTGTATAGAATTTCCATCCCAAATTCTTCAGTAACATTGTTCTATGTTCTTAGACAGCCACTTTTCACTCCAAAGTAATCTGCAGTTCAGCATTGGGGGAAGAGATAGATTAGATTAGACTGAGTTTGCAAAGTGCTTTAGTGTCCTTTGGGAAACAAAACATTATAAAAATGCAAGGTTCTCTATTACCATTAAAGTGATTAACTGAGTTACCATTAAAATGCAGAAATAACCAACAGGCTGGGAGTTTGTCTGTTTGTTTGTCAATTAGCAGAATCCCCATTTTATGGAAGCTGAGCTAGAGCCAGTTTTTAAATGTGCAGCCTCAAATGTCCAACATACATCGAAGAGGTGTAAAGATGACACTGGCTGGATATGCTAGCGTAGCAAAAGCATAAAGGACCTAACTGCCTTCTGAGCTGGGAGAAGCACTTACGTTATATCAAACTTTTATAACAGAGGGAAGTGGGATCCCAGCACATAAATGCTAAAGAGGGTAGGAGCCAGCGTAGAGTGTTGAGAACACCACAGTTTATCTCATCAGGCTCAAACAGAGCATTATCTAACAAGAAAAACTGAGCATAGGCAGAGAGGAAAGGTTTAAACCACGCAAGTGGAGCAGCAGAAAACCCTGTGTATACCTCAAGTTGCTCCATGGTCTTGAGAGGCCAGAATAATTTGAACCATTAGAAATAAGAGACAGACAGCAGCCTTCATCATGATACAAATAGCAAGGTATTCCAGAGTCCTTTATAGCAGCTGTTGAGGGGTGAGTGAGGACATTGCACAGGGGAAGAGGGTGCTAGCACGTGACGAGGGCATCAGGGGAACCATGAAACACAGGCATGCTTCTGTTCTTCACACGCAGAACCAAGGGATGAAAGGACAGATCATATCAGGCACTCCTAAATAGATGTAATACACAAGGGAGTAAGGAGAGCTGTGTTGTTCAGACAGAGAGTGAAAACAAAATCAGAGCCTGTATAAGTAATACCTAGGAGGGTCAGACCAGGCACTAAAGGACTTGCTTGGAACTCAGGTCCCATCCTGCTCAGTTTGCACATGATCTTGGGCAAGTTGCTCAGATCCTCGGAGCAACGTGGGCACCTTGTTCCTGCTGATTTAAATAGAAGGTAATATCCTCAAAAGACCAGAGATATCTTTCTGAACTTCATTTCTCCATCTATAAAAAAGGCATAGCAGCACCTCACTCTGCCTGGGTTTTAAGAGGAGAACACATTAAAGATGATGAAGAGTTTGCTTACAACAGTAGCAAAGAACATATGAGCAATGAAGGTAAGGTAAGCAATCAGACACTAATAACTTGTGTCTTACTTGTTTGTAAATACTGTAGACACTGAGTCCCATTCATTCTTGGTACAATCTCATTAATGAGGCCACATTCTGCTTTGTCTGTCTTTATCTTTCTGATGATCCCAGATGTATGGAAAATTGAGGCAGAGGAAATGAGAAGCTTTATTGTGCTTAATATCCAAAGTGACAAGTCTTTCGTAAGTGGTGAAATGAGATTCTTCTACACAGGTATAGTGATGAGGCTTGAAAGAAGCCTGTTGCTGGATTAAACAGGGTAATTGCAGTACAATTAGGTACAAGCACTTAACTCCCCTCTTCCAAATTCTCAATTATAGTAATAAAAATGCTTTTGTTTTGCCTTTTGTGCTTCATGGCTTACAAATGCTCCTGTCTTCTGCAGCTCAAGAGAAAAAAAAGAGAGAGAAAGAAAGAGCTTTGACACATTTCCAATGCAAGTGGTACAGCGTTCCTCATGATACATTATAGTGATGCTTAAACCCTGACAGCCTTAGTGTAACAGCACAGCTAAGTCTATCACTGTACTTTCCTGCCTTGTGAAAAGAGCTTTGGATAAGATGCAAAGCAACGCTCCTGAAAAACCTTTCACTAGTTTTCAGAATTATCTCTTGGACTCATCTGGTAAATCATTCACCTGAGAAGCCTAGGGATTCAGGTCACAATCCCCTCATCGTTATTAACATCAAGGTACACTTGCTTATGTGTCAGGAGATGCCTATGAACTGTGGTGAGCAAGCAGTAAAAAGCCCTATGCTTCCTTCCTAAGACTTATCCTAACTTTACAGTGCTAATAGCTGAAATTCATGCATAATGTCAAACATACCTGGGTAAAACTTTGCACAGTTAAAGAGAGTGGTCCAGGCTTAAGAGACAAACATCAGCATTTTCTTTCTCTAAACAGAGACTTTTGATCAGATATTTAATTTAGTATAAATTACAGCACTGTAAATCTGAAGCAGTAACAACAGTTAAATACATGGAACTAAAGGAGTTTTATAGAACAGCATTTGGCCCTGTGGCTTGGAAGATACCCCCCATATGAAAGTCATGTACCCAGTCTTGTTGCTGCAGCACAGAGCTGACCCTAAAGCTCCAAGGATATACAAGTTCAGGTACCGCACCAGCTCCCAGGTACACCCAGCTTGCGCCCACCCAACTAAAGCACAGCCAGAGCATATTCATCCTTATAGACGTGTCCTGTTTTGGATAAACTTTAGCTACCTATTACTTGCCATTGTCTCTCTTCCCTTATCAGCTCTTCTAGGTCACATCAGAAGTAGTTCAGGCAGATTTGATACTCAGAAACCTCAATCCATCATTAAAATAAATGGAATCCAAGCAAAGACTTGGTCCCATTCTTGGTCTTGAAATGAAGTGTAGAGATTTGATATGTGTCTCTAAATTAAATTATAACTATGGCTCCACATTAAAGAAGCCAGCAGCTGGAATAGACCTCATTCTAACCATTCCCTTGCTGCAAACGAGATTAAGTACATTTAATCCATACCCCTAACTAGTTCCTCCCTGACAGATTTTCCTCAGCCTCAGGCAGTTTATGGACCCCTGTGGTCAACCTAAAACTAACAAGAGGCCACTATACCCCACTTACTTGTGAAGTTATGGACTAAAAGCAGAAATTGCTGAATAAAATTCTATGGTCTGTCTGTGTGACAGAGGTCAGATTAGACATGAACAGTCTTTTGCAGTTTTATGACTTTGCAGAGTGCATGGGAAACAGCTTTGCCCACAAGCTTAGAACAGGATCCTTATGATTTAGTGACTCTTGTGTTTCACAAGCATCATTCCTAACAGCAGGCAAATGAGCCCTGATTCCTACAAACATAGCCATTACTGGCAAATATTCTCTAAGTCTTCTCGGTGAAAAAAATTCCCCAAGATGGGGGAAGCTGATTTAGCTCCTTCATTATTTGCAATTCTTTTCTCACAGGATTTGAAGGGCACTTATGTCACTTGACACCGTTTCCTGACTGAATGGCTTGAACTTTTTTAAAAATTTAATTAGGCCAACAAAAAATAACCACTGGTGAATAGCAGATATCTTTCTATGTGATTATCTTTCTTTGCATGTGGATCTGGGTATTTACATAAAGGAAGAATGGGGAATTGCCAAGCCCTAACCGAATTTGGCTTTGATTTTAACCTGTCCATTGCACTGTTCGTCACAGGTGCCCACCTCCAATTCATATCCTCTGCTTTCTTCCCCCTCCCCTTGCTGCTTTATGAGACAGACCTATCTAGAAATCATGTCCCTATTATACTGTCCGGTGGTCCCCAATGTGCTGGATTTTTGCACATTGCACAGTGGACGCCTTTTGTGGCTTCTTCTTCTTCCTCTTCATACCTTTCTAGCATCCAAAAAGGCACAGGAGGGTTCACAAAGTCCCCAACAGGACATGGGGTACAGGGGTACAAAGCAGGACAGGACCTTTAGGACCCGTAACAGAACAGCATTTTGGAGGTCTCCACAATCCCTAGTAGGGAAAGAGAAGAGGATAGTGATGGGTTTCAGACCCTACAAAGGACGACGGGATTCCCACATTATCACCTTGCCACTTTCCTATAGGATTAGTATTCAGCAATCCCCAGGCATATTTTATACCTTCCCTTCAATCTCTTTTGGTGTGATACTTGGGGAGGCTGCAATGCACAGTAAGGCAGACATACATTACTGCCTCAAACATGCTTGCCCCAAGTTTTAAGCTGCACCAATCCCACTGTTCTTAACCAGGCAAGCTCCATGTGATGGCCATTCAAGAGATATTTGGGAAACCCGTTCAGTTGTCAAAACCAAAATGGATTCTCAGCCCTTCAAAAAGTATTACTTTTCCTCAAGTGTTTTAGCAAAGGAAATCCCTTTCCCACAAATACTATGGGTGATACTGTGGCCAAGCAGAGCAGATGCTCAAAACTGAAACAAATATTCATGCATATTGGGTTTCTGGCTATAGAAGACTCAGTTCTGAAGAGCATTTAGGTATTCACTTAATTTTATTCATATGAGTAGCCCCAATTAATAGGCATGAGGCTTAAATAATTGCTGGATAAGTGCCCTGAACTACAGAACAAAAGTAAGAGAAAAGAAAAGAGAAATGGAAAGAAAAACAATGCAAAGATTATCTGATTTTTTTTATTATTATTTCACTGGAAATTTTCTTTTGTATATCATTATGCTAAAATCCATGCATAAATATGTATGCCTGAAGTTTCATTAAGACACATTAATCCTATATTGTATTACCTTGCACATTTCAGATGAGTAGGGAAAAAGATTCCTTGACCCAAAGAAAAAATTAATTCCGCCTATAATTTATGTAAAGTTTCAGCATATCTCCTAGATTTGTTGCAAGAGAAGAAAAGATTGTAATTAATTTTAAAGGCCTCTCAAAAATGTTCACTCAGTTTAGTCTGACAGAGTGCACTTCTAAGCTTCTGCTGTTTGTCACCTTTCAGTCATTCCCTACATTTGATCTTGCCTGCCCACTTTTAGAGACAACCTGGAATAACTTCAGCTTCTCCCGGTCATTCGGCACTGTAGGCTCTTTCAGTTGCCCATAACCAGTCTCCACTCCCATTTGAGATGCCCTAGGGTTTAATATCTCCAGCTGCAGATTCAGAAGGGCACACAAATTCCTCTTTAGTCAGCAGAGACAATGGCACCTAGAGAGTGATTTAGTACACCCTAAAGTAGGCAGAGGTCCAACTCAGTTGTCTACACACAGTGTTATCTGAGATGTCCCAGGGTTTCAATACATCGCATGCACCAGGGAGCAGCAAGGGCTGACGCTGTCCCACAAGTGAAGGGGAGCTGGCGGCAAGGATGACAGCAGGGCAGGTAGGGCAGAGACTTCACCAGCAAAGGGGCAGGCCTACGGTACCCCTGCAAGGTGAGCATAGCAGGTCCAGCAATGGTAACCAGGGTTAGTCAAGAGCCCAGATTGCCAGACGAGACCACAGTGATGAGGTAGATCCAGGACAGGGACAGGGACTGAATCAACAGATTACATGGCCAGTCACAGGCATGGCTGCTCATGGTCATATACATCAACATAGGTCAAGCAGGGACTTCTTAAATGCAGCTCCCAAGAGAAGGGTGGGGAGCTGCCGCTGCTGCTCCTTATAGCAGAGATTTCTCAGACAGCTCCTTGTAATCCCAGACACCTCATCTGAGTTGGTCAGGACCCTTACACCATAAGACTGGTGATAGGAAAGAGGAGTTCAGGGTAGCCCACCACACCTGAGATGACACCAGACACCTATGATTAGGCAGCTGAACAGGCATATATATTGGCATCTACTGCTATACAAGATATCCTCATTGGGCTGGGACAGGACCCAAAGCAGCCTCATAGCCTTCCTATGCAGGTACAATACCCTAGACCATTTCAGATGTCACTGGATGACTGCATGGACAACTGAACCATTATTCTAGATGCTGGCCATCTGAATGGCTCTGTAGGCTGACTGACTGCATTGTTTACCTCTCCTCCGATTATAAAGGTTGGCCTAGTATCTATAGGCATCTGCCTATGGGTGCATATTCAGATTCTTAATCTTGAAATCTGCCCCAAATGTCCAATACAGTTTGAGGAATTTGTTGGGAAAGAGGTAGGCAACTGGAGAAAATGGTCTCTAGAAACAGTGGTTCCTGTACTCTGTCAAACAGACAGAGACATAAGGCTTTTGCTATTATCATTCTTGTGATCTTAGCTGTTGTGAAACAGAGCCATCTGCACTTACCAAATTAAAATCAAAATTAGACTATATGTTTCATATTTTATATGTATGTGGATATATGTATGTATAAAAAGCAGCTAACTATAAAAGAAAGAGCAGAAAATCTCACTATATTGGTGGGAGGACTGAAAGATCCCAGCAATCTCATCTTGCCATAGTCCTTTCCACACGTCTACTGCAACAAATTTCAGCAAGCTCAGAAGCAGACTTTGCTATGTCATTTCCGGATAGAATTTTAAAGGTGCTGGGCTGAAGCTTTATTTGAAAAAAGAAGACTTGTCTTCTAAGAGGTTGTTCTCTTCTGCAGGTCATGTTATGGCTATATAAGAAAGGGAGCACTTCATGTGAAGACAAGAACTGGGACCTCGAGAGGAGCATGGATGAGGGACACAGCGTAAGAAGCATCACATGCCCCATCTGAAATCACTGCATGGAAATAGCCCCTTCTGTCTGTGTGCTTCATCTGCAGTGATGAGGACAAAAGCTTTTCCCAGGTTTGAAAGGAAAAGAGCATTGAAGATTATGAAGTGTTTGTGTACTTTGGCAAGGTGGGTTATATGAGCCGTACGCAGAAACTTTAACACACATCTCGTTAGAGTCTTACTTACTCTTTCTTAATACAAAGTTATGGTTTAGAGGGATTGCATTTGCTGGAAATCAAGGACCACTCATTCTAGAAAAAAAATTTCCTCCAACATCACATGCCCTCTCTCCCCTTAAGATCATATATTGTTTCTTTTCCATGCCTCTGTCCCTCCTGACTTCTTGTCATGAATCAGAAAGAGGTGTGCTTACTTTACCTTAAAAGCAAGCAAATAACCATGGTGTGTGATGGTCTTACTGCAATGCCTTTTCCTGCCCACCACCTTAGTCCCTTTTGAACTCTACCGTTACATTTTTCAGAAGATTTGGAAGCTTCTGTAAATTTTCTGGCCAGAGTACACTACATAGATACTTGTTCTCCCAGACATACTGTCAGCGCTGCGTATTAGATCATAAATATGTATTTACATGAGGCTGATGCTGATAACAGCTATGAACCTAATAGAAAATTTTGCATTCAACAAGAGAAAAGATTTTCGTTTTTCATCAGCCTGTAAGTCTTGCTCTCAAATTCATTTCTTTCCACTGGATACAATCTAATATGGTTTGAGAGTATCATAGCAATCTTGATGCAGCACCTGTTGAAATATACATGCCCACCTCCTGGGGTGTGGATAAAACCTCAAAATGGAGAATAAATAACTTATTATAAAGAACTAGATTTCCAGTTGTTGTTCACGGTAATATAAAAGAACTCCTGCTTTATAATTTAGAAACTCCATCGGGTTCATATCTTTATAGTATTCCGAAGGCATGCATCAGGTAGGAGGAAAGAATAAGCATTTACTTTTCCATTAAGAAGGGTAGAAGGAGGAGAGTGCCATGCTGCTTTATATATAAAGGTACTAGTCAGCTAAAAATCTGAAGATGAAAAAGCTACATACATTCTCATAAAAATAAATAAGGAGCTCATTTCTTTCATCTGTGAAAGAAATATATTAAAGAAGGTCCCCTGACATTAAAACTTTAAGGGGAAAAAAACCTACAAACCAACCCCAAAAAACCCAGACAAAGATGTACAAAGGCTTTGGGTCACAGAGTCAGAAGACATCAGCATGAGAACAGATTTGTACTCCTGGCCCCAAACCAGGTGGAGAATGAGTTCCTAGTGGGGGTTATGGGTTCCTATTGCATGCAAGGAGGGACACTTGCTACATCAATCATCCACAGTGTCTCAGTGGCAAATCCATGGACCAATGAGACACCTGACACTGAATTGAGCTTCTTGGCCTCTTGGCCAGAACAAAATCAAATGCCATGATATCACAGCAAGTGGAAATGAAAAATGCAATATAGTGAACAATAACACGTAAAAAAATCAGAAAGGGATTTGAAGATACCCAGAGTAGGCTGACATTTGGATGTTGTATTGCAGTTTCAAAAAAGATGGCTATTATGTGAAAGCTATGAAATGTGACATTTTTTACCAACTAGCACTAGGCTTCTTGTTATATCTGTTACATACTTTCCCTGCATGTATCTATGCCTGTGTGTGAGCACAAGAGAACATAGTTTTTCATTACAACTTTGCGCCGCTTGAAGCAATCATAGTGCCAAAGGCCTAAAATTATCTCATATTCTTTCTCTTTAGATTGTTTTTTCTGTCCTAAAAATTGGGCTGGCTTTTCAAAGCCACCTGGAGAATATGGATGAATCTCAGCATTGACTCCTTCAGCCATTATCTTGATAGAAAGCACAGAAACCCAACAGAAGCTGTCTGAGGATGGCATATGCACAGGACAAAAAGAATCTACATTCAAGACACCTAAACTTACTCTATTGGCTACATCTGTACTTCTAAATTAAACAGTGCTGGGGCACAGGCCCTGGAGCCCAATAGTCCGTCCTGTTGAATGGTTTGAACAGCGTGTGGCATGCTTTTGCCCAAAGCTAACTAGCTTTCTCCCAAAAAACCCCCTTGCAGATACAGTTTAGGAGTTAGCATGGGCTATGGTCCATTCCCAGGAGGCACATCGGATGCAGCTACCCTGTTTTAGAGAACTGGTAGTATCTGGCCTTAGCACTGTTTAGTTTGCCATATAAATGTAGCCACTTCATCAAGTCACCAAGGCATGACTACAGGCTTCCAATGCTTTTTAACACATCACACAGTACAGACACTCCAAGCAAAACCAGTAAAATGCAGTGAAAAATGATGATCAATTATGCATACTTCTGACAACAGCTGGGAGCAACTGGAATTCAGCACTTATTTATCTGCATTTAAAAAGATTAAAAGAGGACTGGGAGGATAGTCTTGTGCCTGACCACGATCTGGTGTGGCAGTGGATTCAGGTCCTAGCTGTGCTGAGTCTTGCTGTGTGACCTTGGGAGTTAGACTTCATATTCCTGAGTCTCATCTCATCAATAAAACTGCAATGACAAAACATCCTCCGTTCTTGGCTAATATACTCAGCTCATCAGGGCAATGTGTGCACATCTCTTAATATCATTTTGGACAGCATGAAGCTCAACAGGCTCTCGCTCTCAATTTGGGCCTTTAGGCTTCTGGAATACACCAAACAATAAAGTTGTATTTTTTGAATAGCTTTAGTAAATCATCTATTAAAAAAAGAGTTTTCACAGAGCTCGCAGTGTGCCTTATCATGGGATGTACTGCCAAAATTGTAACAATTAGCTGTCTATTGTAGGTACTTCTGTGGCTCCCAGAACCATAGTATATCAGCATATCACAAACTTTAATGGATTTTTCCTCCCCATGCAGCTGTGAGACTGAGAAGGCAGTGTTAGCATCTCCCTTAGCAGTCACTGAGACCTGTATCTGAACTGGGGGAGCCTGGCAGCTTGGGAAGTACACTGCATGATCCCATTGCCACTGTCCCTTTGCCCCAACACGCTCACCATAAAGGGAATCCCAGCCTGGAGGCTGGAAGGGGCTATGGCATACCCCATCCAGACCCCAGATGTGGGGGGGTGGAGGACCGGGATCGCAGGGTGCACTGCAGAGCACATTTCTCCGACTGCCTGGAGCTAGCCAGCGAGACTAAGTCATTTGGAAGTCTAAATGCCACTGATTTCAACAAGGTTGATTTTAAATGCACCTATGAACACAGGCTGAGACAGATCTGTGGTCTTAAATTACCGCCGGATCTGATTGTAATGTAAAATAGCTTACTCACGATAGCTACAAATTGTGCCAGTTCAAGTACAATTGTCTGCATGAGCTGTGGGGTTGACAAAGCCAAAGGGGCTGACCAAGGCTACGGAGGACATTACTGACAGGGAATGCCATTTCTCCTCCAAAAAGTCCAAGGCAGGCCCTGTAACCTCTAAGCTACTTTTCCTTTTAGATATAATTTCCCTCCTGGGTGGGGGAATCAGGGAATCAGAATTTTGTTTTCAAAATATCTTCTTCCCATCTTGAAGATAATTGACCAGGCAAGTTGTCTTGCAGCTTCTGGAAATAAAGTGGTCACCACAGATTAAGTGGTTTCTCACTTCAGGAATAGGTTGTACTCAACTAACTGTCAAACCGAGTCCATATTTTAGGAATAAGTACCGTAACTGTTGCCTTGGTTGTAGAGAGGCCAGGAATTGGAAGGGCACTACTTCTGGGTCCTTAGTGGATGTGACAGGGACAAGGAAATATGGTCACTGATTTCTTCCCACTAGATCTTGAAACTCTAGGCAAGGTCCCTGAGCAGTCATCACTGGTGGAGAGGGCCAGAAGGAACTGATGTTTTAAAACCTATTTTGGAGTTAAATGAAGCTGCAAAAATAATCTGTATTTTGAAACAGAATTAAAGATCAATTAAAAGCTAGGTATGTTCTTTTCAGGTGATTTTCCCAAAGAAAATATCTGTAAATTTGCTTCCTGGCAAAGAACTGTAGCTTTCTTGGTTCTTCTGCAACGTATGTCAGCACTGTCATTATTTTGCTAAGGAGACGCATTTGGCGAACAAGACAGAGGTAGAAGCTGAGAAAATGGTTGGTTGAACAAAGCCATCCTTTCTTTTCCTGCTGTTAGGCAGCACTTAAAAGAAACTGAGGTGGAAGCTAGTTTTCTTTTCAGCATGAGGTTGGAGAACACCCAAGATCTTTAAATGCAGGTCAGCACCTTAGCCAGTGAGGAAGAAGTAATTAAATTACATTTGTCCAGGCTGGTTGTTAAGTTGTCCTGGGTGGCTGAACAATAGGCTTTTCTGAGCCTGGAGAAAATACATGTTTTTTCCAATTAAATGAAGCAACAAAAAGATAAAGAGATATAGGAAGGATGCTCTAAATGACAAGAGCTACAGAGACAGAAAATCTTATGTTTGTATTGCTAAGACAGCATGAAAGGAGTTTAAGAAGCCTGTGAAGAATGAAAGAGGATGTAAGTAAGGCAGAAGAAGAAATTCAGAGGCGTGCACACAGACAATGTATAAAAGAGACCAAAATTTTGTTATTATCTTTGTATTATATTTTCTCGGTCTGTGATGGAGTTACATAAATCTAATACCGATAGCTGCAATATCAATTAGAGAATGGAGAACCTGCAAACAACTCCTACTCCACCTGCCTCTGCTCCAGGCATTCCCCAACTTCAGCCTCTCAGGCTCCAGTACGTGCAGGGCTCAGTGTAATAATCTAGAGTAACATTGCTTTGAGAGGTAGTAATTTGAGATTTATGTTCCTCACCAAAGAATATGGTCTTCCAGGACACAGATCTGCTGCACCTTTTTGGGAACACACACACACTTCACTGTGTGTTATATTTTCAGCAATTCTGAGAAACAAGTTACATCTAAAAACAGATTTATGTGATCATTTCAGGCAGTGAGATATGAACATTTTTAAAATAAGTTACTGTTTTGTAACTCCTATCACCACTGTCTTTTACTTAAGATATTCAAAACTCCTATTGCACTGATTTAAAAATGAACATTTCCTTTTACTTTGGGGCATGAAGACTCACAATTTACATTATTGCAAAACAGTTTTCACAATATGTTGTTCTGAAAACCTTCTGTTGTTTTTTGTGATGTTACTAATTTTTGTTAGTGTCTTTTTCAGCATCCCATTGCCAGTAGCCTATGACACTGTGAGTGATTATTTGTGTGTTTGCGTGTCTGTATAAGTCAAGGACTGTGTAAAAGGGAGCAATAATCCCCTGGCACACACACTTCACACAGAAGGTTTTCTATTTTTATATAGTCTTTTGTCCCACTATGTTTCTTCAAGTCTCCTGTCTTCAAAATAGGAACAACTGTTGCTTCAATAGCATTTAGGATCCAATATGACAAGTAAGTGTTTGTAATAGATGTTCTTATTCATACAAGATGATCCACTCATGTCAGAGAGGCTCTTCTCAGACACACGAGGGTGACCTTTGGATTGCAAACAGCATCATTTGTGTCAAAAAAAAGTCATCAGGGAAACAAAACAAAACACCAAGAAAATAAACACAATGTGGCAAATTTAAAACACAGCTGTATCTTCCTTCTAGTGGCTAGCTCAGCTGGAGAAAGTTCTAATTACCTAGTTTAATGTGGCCACGGGACCACCACAGAGTTGGGGTGTTCTGCAGTTTTCCATTAGTAGAAAATTGACAGTGTTCCAGAATATATTTTAAGTTGGGCATGGACTTAGCACTCCTACATATAGTAGGAGAAAGCCAAGAAGAATGTAATGTATTTCGATCCTTATGCTTCTGATTTATTTCCTGTCTTCTTCTGTATTTTTTTTATTACTATTAATTTCAATTTAATTGGAAGGGCCTGGCCTCCTTTGCTCTAGGCACCATATACATTAATTAAAATACGGAAAGAAAGATTAAAAAGTAATTCAACAAAAATTTTTTTTATTAGACCAAATATCTGGGTCCGGTAGGTCATCTTAAAACATTCCTCTAAAATACCATTCACAGTAAGTACAAATTTAGCTCTTTGGCCTCTCCAGGACAAAGAGCAAAGTACAAGGCCAAACAGGTTAAGAAATCTGAGCCAAACAGGAGATCAGAGCATTTCTGACAAAAACCAGCCAGCAGGATGCTCCATCGCATCTCAGATGGTGGAGTCCAGATGGAACTTCATCCCTAACCTCGGTCGCCCCGGTTCAGGGAAGGTGAGGAGAAAATATTCTCCCAAGGAAACAGGTTAGTGCTCTGCTGTTACCACCAGCTTTCCAAATTCTCCGCGGCGGTTAGTAGGCAGACTCAGCAGTCTGCAGGCAGCTGTATGTGCTCTCAGCTCAAGGTGTTGGTTGCTAAGTGGACTTGTGCATTTTGCAGGAGCTCTCACCCCCAGGCGCTCCCACAGGAGATGCTACAATCGCCCTTTCTTAAGGTGGCTGATGCGCAGGACATATCAGAGAAATGATCACATTTATCTCATCAGGAATAGATTTTATTATCTTGGGCTCTGCTCAAGGCCTCGGCTTTCTTGTAGGTGCATTTTGCTTTTTGGGAACCAGTGTTGTAAACTCCTTTTCATACCGATTCTCCCTTTGTACTGATTGACTTTCTGGACAAAAGAGGTTATAGTTCAAGTCTTCCAAGGATTTTAAGAATAAAGTAGCTGAGCTGATAGCAAAATCTTTCAAGGTAGCTACTCCATTACAGTTTTGTGGGATTGCAGACACTGCCCCTATACTTTAGAAAAGGCTTGGCCTATACACTGGAAAGTGTTACATCTTTACTTGATAATTTTTTTGAAATAATCTTTACATATAGAATAACGTGCTACCTGATAAATCATGATAAGACAATATGCAACTAGCATAACTTCTGCAAAGAGAAACCATGCCTCACTACTCTATTAATATTCTTTGAATGTGTCGATAAATTATCAAGAAAGGGGAAAAGATTCCTTTGATTACACAAAGTTTTTGACAGGGTTGCTAACAACATGTTATTACTGAACTTAGAAAGTCATACAGAGGCAAAGTATCAGTGTGAATTAAGAAATGGCTAAGAGACAGAAAACAAAGTAAAAATTAATGGCTGAGTTAAAAATTTAACAGCAGATGCCTTGAGATTTTACATTGTCACTGGCATTATTTAACATACCTATTAACACCTGGAACAGGAAGATGAACAGTGAAGCATCTCAATTTGCAGATGACAATATATTATTTACATAACTGAGGACCAGGAACCATTTCAAGGATTCTCAAAGAAACTTAACCTATACAGATCTTAGATTAATGAACACAATAGCAAATAAAGTTCACCGCTGAAAAATGGAAAGTAATATGCATCAAACTGAAAGAAATTCAGTTACACATACTACACACACTGCTTTAAACTATGTTAGGAAAGAGATCGGTTACAATTGTGACCATGTAGCAAAGACTGCAATTGCAATTAAACAAGCAAATGTAATTTAATAACAAGAAAAATCATAATGCCAGTATATGAAATAATGATGTGCCATTATAATATTGTATCTAAATCAGACACTGCCATCTCAAAAAAGTTACTAAAAATTACATGTTCAGAGACAGGTTGAAAATCATTAAGAGCACAGAGGTCACTTACGTAAAATCAGAATGAAAAGACTGGGATTGTTGACTTTGCAAATTAGAAAACCTAGAAAGCCTACATAAAAGTGTATAAAATAATGAATTGTTCAAAAAGGCAGATTGCTGGCTCTTCTCCTTTGCCAAGGAGACATTCAATGAAAATGAAAGATAATCAATTCAAAGCTGATAGAAAGTAATCATTTTTCATCCAGTACATGATAAGACTGTGCACCTCACTGCAGCAAAGCAGTCTTGAGATCAATAGTCTAGTAAAACCCAAAGAGGAACTTGCTTTCTTATTGACGACAAAAATATCCCTCCTTTTAACAACAACGTAAAAAAGTATGCTGGAAGGAATAAATATTCCAAGGTTTAAGTCAAACTCTGGTGATTATGGACTTCCTTGGACACATCTGCAACGTTCCTGCATGTTCGTTGACTCAGCTGGCTTTGGCCCTTGCCAAAGACAAAGGTGGCCTGAATGGACCAGTAAGTCTGATCCAATATGGCAGTTCCTTATAGTCCTATCTTTTTATAAATAAGCTTCAAGGACATGCCTGTAGATACATCCCTCAGGAGGGCTCTGTGCACTGTGGTTACACGTCTACCAGCAGTTCAGTTTGGGGGGGGGGGGGGGGGGGGCAGTTTCCATGATATGGCCTCCTAAATAGCTCTTCCTATAATGCTTCTTTCTTTACATATCAGGCTGCAGTACCTAACGAAGGCAGAAGCTTATGTATTGTCAAATAGTTCATAGAGTGGATTTTCTATCTATTCTTTTTCTCGTTGTGATAGATAGCACAACTCTCCTTCCTCTCATTTACAAAGATTTTTCTCAAATGAACTATGAATAATTAAAATCTAACTCCATTTGTTCTTTTTTTTCTTAATTGAAGAAATTAAAGATGTATGTAGTGTGACTTCAAGGACTGCATATGAAAAGATATACATTATTTTATTCAAGTATAGCACTTTAAATGGTACAGCGCATATTTTTTTACTAATTCATGCCTCATTCAAGTTAAATATTTGCGCTATATGTGGCAAATTAAGCTAATAAAAGCAATTTTATTAGACACTGGTGTTTTTGTCACATCTGCAAACTCCAATTTTTCCATCCTTGTGCTCACTGAGCAGTAACAGTTTCTTTCCTATACTTTCTTCTCCTTTTCTTTTTTTTAACCCCAACGTTGAGTTATTGCATTTATATTATTAATAAGACTGTCTATAGCTAAATGACTGAAAAATAGATTCATTATGGACATAAGCCCTCTTGCTGCAGGGCACAAGCATATCACTGACTGTTTGGGGTTAAGAAGAAATCTCCCCAAAGGTCTGGTTGTTACAGTTATTCATTAGGAGATTAGTTGCACCCTCCCTAGATGAATCTCATTATGATGACTTTTGGAGACTGGATACTGGAACAGACTAATAATTTAACAGGTTCTGTGCTGCTGTTCCTCTGATCCTAACATGTCACTGTGAGAAAACTTATTGAAGATCATTACTGGAGGCTAAAGAATAAGCAAAACCTAATAGGAAATATTTTCCATATGGATCATTTGCTAATTAATTCCATCTATGGGTAAAGAAAAGATGATAGGCCGGTAGATCATTGGATCATTGTATGAATTTGTTTGCAATGCACTCTTAAAGACTTCTTTTTCTTTTTTTTGCAAACACAGAGGTGTGTGTGCGTCCCATTCTGTTTCAGTGGTTGTCCTTCTTACCTCCATTTTTAAGCCATCAGGATATTTATCATATCTTCAGTGAGTTACACAAAACAAAACACAGAAGGAGGAGGAGAAGCTGTTTGGTGAACAAAGAATTTCATTGTGTCTCGTTTCCAAAATCCCTCCTATCAGAATATTTGCAGTTCCTCCCCATCTTCTGAAACATACCACTACCACTATTACAACTCCCCACCATTCCCTATGGCATAAAATCCCTCTCAACTTCCCAAAGCCACTTCCAGACCCTCTTTCTCCACTTTGCTTTCTAAACGGGTGAAAAATGACTTGGGCTGCGGTTAGCTCAGCACTGCTTAATGCTGACCAACTGCTGCACGGGGTCTGGCCAGGTAGCCATTGCCAAACAGAATAAATAAGGGTTGAACCGTCCTTGACATGACTTCAGTTGGAGCGATGATATATTCTCTCATCTACCAAGCCGTTGATTTTCACAAAACTTGTGGGAATGTAATATCTTTGCAACCTTTACTCCTCTGTCAAATAGAGCGGAAATTGGCCCCCAGGTTCAGAAGTTATAAAGATGGAGCTGACAGACAGCATGATGGCATAAGCCTTGTTTCCTTGGGAAACCTGGCTAAAAATATGAAATCTTAAAAGCAAGAAAATGAAGAGCAAAAGACATCATAAATTCTATAATGCTCCCATGGTAAACAAAAATACATTATCCTTGCCAAGTGCAATGGAATGAGATTTCATCACCGCGTAACAGCCTGTGAAGTGCTGGCTGCTTGTTGAAGTCAATGGTGCAATAAGAAAGTGACACACTGCAGAGTTAGCAACACACTTAACACTATTCACTACCCTCAATGAGATGTTGGAAGCTAATATGTCATAAATTAGTGTCTGCGTGATCTGACAGGGATTATTGTTCTGTGATCCAGTGGCTGTCATTACAAATGGGAAACGCAGGTTTGTAGCTCCTCTTTAAGCTTGGCCTGAAACACTCAAAGTCTTTGGTGATATTCACCTGGTATGAAGTTAGACACCTTGCTGGAGGTGCCCAAGCTAGCAGGCTGGTCATCCTAGCCTCTCACTATTGATGCTGGAGAAAGACTGGCTCTTCTGAAGAGCATCTCAAACCAGCTGCTGTGTTGATTCATCCTTTGAAGGAGTTTCTAACTCTCTACTGACCAGCAAAAGAGGCTTATGATACTCATCTCCTAACTTAAGCTCCAAAAATTGGTGTCTAAAGTTAGGTAGAAACACCACCACCCTTTAAAATACTTGCAAAAAGACTGGGTTTTGTTAACATTTTTCCTTTCCATTTCTTCTTCTTTTTAATGGCACGTAAAGCAAAACCTCCGCATTTGTTTATTTTCTTCTTTGAGCACCAGCACCACATATTCCCTTGCACTAGTCTATGGAGCAGGTATATTAGTTGGCCACAGTTCCCTTTGCTGGCTTAGTGAAAAAGGAGCTCAAGCAATGCTGATCCGTGCTCCGTGAAAGGTGAGGTCTCATACGCATCACTCAGGCTCAGCCTGTATTTGTTGCAGGTTTGATGAAACAACTACGTGTTGGGCAACTAAGAGCCCAGGCTAGCGCAATTAATATTAATTAATTATTTCTAGGTCCTGCTGCACGGAAATGTTTAGGGCCTAATGTTGTTTCTGTGAAAGCAATAGTTTAAAAAAAATATTTAGACTCAGAAGACCATATCTTACCAGTCTAAAATAATTGAAAGGCATAGTAATTTAAACACATTTTGAGTCTGAACTAGCAAACTGTATCAACTAAAGGGGCAAGAATAAGAAGACTAATTTGTTGTGGCCTGCCTTCTAGGGTGATTATTGATGTATATGGAGGGGGCCTGTGAAGAGCTGGCTGCTCGTTGAAGCCAATGGTGCAATAAGAACGTGATAGCTAGGCTTCTACATGCTATACAATTTCAGTTCCCTCAGCAAAGTCTAGACGCTCTCCAATACCACATGTGTGCATACTTCCATAATGACATCCCGCATATGCTAAAAACCTGGGCAACTATTGATTTTCAGATAAGCTATCCTGACCAACATGAGTGCAACAAAGTGGGTAATTCTATTCATAGACTCGCAAAGGGCTAAACTGTGGCTTTGCCAGGAGCTCAGAGGAGGGGACAGCAGGATGATTCGCTGCCTAGGAGCAGAATGAGAAACGGACTGTATTTCAAAGGCCACGATCTTTTCCTCATTTCCCTCCAGCACAACCATCTCAGCTCCATTATTTTGAACAGTTTGTTTCCCCTCAGGCACTTGCAATACCCAAGCCTGCTGGAGGTGCAGAACCATGACCTAATCCATCACCTCTGCATGTCCACGGGGAGGCCGCTCCCCCAGTGAAGCTGCTCTCTGCAATGCATGGGTCACCCCACACCAGCAAATGGGAGGAATGCTGCACATGTTGCACTAGATGCTATGAATCAATGTGCTTTAGGACAGTGGAAATAAATATGAATGCCCCCCTTTTTGCCTCCATACTATTAAACAGTCTAGTTTAGCACAAACTGGGCTGATAGCCCTCATTGAGGAAAATCCATAGCCATGTCTGCCCCTTTAGACCAGAAACATTCTTAGAAACCATGCATTCAGACCTAATCAAAGCTTTTCAAAAGCCCAGCAGGTACCACCAGGATGCAAGCAAATTTTGGAACTTCCACCTTCCATTAAATTCCTCACTTGGAAATGAAAAACAAGTGAGATTCTCTTAGAAAGGTCCCTCTACATTGCAGTGGTATGAACAGGAATCAAATATATTGTGTGCATATATATAGCTAATATGTCTTCGCATGTGTGCAGAGTATCTTGTGTGAAAGGAAGCACTCCAATATTTGTTCAGTATTTCAACTCCCAATATAATTTTAATATGTAAAACAAATGTTACTTATACAGCACACTCTTGTAAGTCATACAGGTGTAGTTTGTTCCACCAGGCAGGATTTATTAGTCACAAATCTAGCCAGCTTGTTTCTTTTTCTTGTATGTTGTAGTGTTCATAAGACAATTGAGTCTGGGGACTGAAAAACATCCTCATATGCAAATCTGCATATAAAGAATACCTTTTCATTTATTGTTTGGATATTAGGTGCTGTGACAAGATAAGTCATATGATGTGTAATTGGCCCAGTGAGGATTTATTGGTGTGTATAATGTATACACTTTTATTAAAGTACAAGAAGAAAATTACTTTGTCAATCATTTCTAAGAGAAAAAGGGCCTGGAGAAAGCATTAATTCTTCTGCTGTCACTTTTGGCACTGTAGTCCTTTCTATGCACAACCACGCTTTTAAAAATATTGCTACTGTACTTTAATCATAAATAATACAGAAGTTTTCTGACTTCTGTTTTGATGCAAAAGATGGTCAGATATGTTCACACATGCATGGGCATGTGCACACACATCAAGCAGCCAATACCCGAGTTAATAATTTATAATTAAAAATCCAAATAGATAAAACAACAGATGGGAATGACATTGTTGTCCCTGCTTTGTCAGAGAAGAGGTAAACCCCACCTATAGGTATAATCAGCCCAAGGCAATACTAGAGCTTCTAGCACACATGTATTATTAATATGCAAACCATTCTGTACCTATGTTGATGTTCTGCTTTGTTGGAAATAAGACCTATATAATCACCATAGGAAATAAAAGTACTTCCTTTGCTTTGCTTATATTTTGGCCTTATCCACAACAACATTAGCCTGCTCACAAACACCTAAGCAAAACATAGGAAAGGTAAGGTCTTTCCTTGTGGAGCATAGACCTGCTACCCAAACCGTTTCAGTTCCACCCATCACTGCCAGCAACAAGGTCAAGACTTTCTCCTTGTTTCACCCCCTTTGTCAGCTTTCATTTGATTGTACACTGTTCTTGGGGACCACAACAAATTTTGTCATAAACCATCTGCAAGATAGACCTACACAGCAAAATGGAAAAGGCTCTGCCTTTGGGCATACCAGGAACAGATTATCCCAGGACTTGACTGCAATATCTGCCGGGACCTTTGTAAAGGAAAAGAAACAACTAACTTGTCCTTAAGCAAAGCTAAAGTCCACCTCTGGCTTCACAAGCTTCTATGTGCAAACATCTTGTAGTTACAAATGTTTACAAAGTACTGATTCACACCACCCCATCCACCCTGGGCCACCACCTCTTTGGGACTTAAAGCTAGTTCTCTTTAAACTAGATGAACATCCATTTGCACTGCTTAGAGAATTTTAAATATAATTTCTCTCCTCAGAGTTGGCATTTCAATAATATAATGAGCCAAGAGACTCCTAGGGCAGCGACTCTTTGGGTCACTTCCCAACCGTGTTATTTACATGGACGTACATGATCATTTGTAGATCTATGTCAAGCCTGGGGAAGGGCTTCACAGAGGCAGATGCCAAGCCAGTTAGTACCCGAGTACCAACCCACTCTCTTACTTATTGGCCACCCATTTTGTAGTCCATTCACTCAGAGCCCGAACTAAGCCCTGCCAAGAGGCTGTGAGCCCACGGCAGCAATCCCAACAAAAAGCGTTCAGCCCAGGAGGCTGTCTGGGCCCAGGTCTGCTCTCAGACTGAAGAGCCGGTGGCCAACACTCCCTAATGGGACGTGTCCTGAGGTCTGCATCTTGCAAAAACGCGAGCGTTGGCCTAACTCTGCTGTCCTAGGGCAGCTCTGACTTAACTGCAGAGGGAAGAGAGTCAGAGCCATAGCAAACAGTCTGGCATGGCACAGCCTCTTCCATTCTCTCATGCCACATCACCTCCCTTTTGCGGCCAAATATTCTTTTGCTGTGGGTTTTTTTTTCATATGTAAGTTCCAAAGCATTTATGAACTTGAGTCTTTAAAAGAACTGTAAAATAACATAGCATCACATTGCCTCCTGTCCTCTCTCCCAGCCTGACAGAAACCTCTAGATCTGCTCTGTAGAGCCTGCCAGCAGAGGTAAGAGAGTAGCTGACAGTAGCCACTGTTTCTCATCCTCTGGGTGTAGACAGGGGGAATAAATGGGTATTTTTCCAATGCGATTTACAACTAAAGCCAGCTGGAATGGGAGGGTTCATTTCAAAACAGCTAACCTTCCCCATCACCCCAAAACAGGGAGCCTACACCTAAACCGCCTCTTGCAAATAGTCCCTGACACACGCTAATGCCAGGCCCATGCCTGAGCATCACCCAGGAGCGTGATGATTTATGCAGGTCAAAACTGTAACAACAAATATGTATAACAAATATAACAAAATAAACTATAGTGCCCCAGTACTGGGACACGTGCTCTGACACTGTCTTACTAATACAAGAGTAGCTGCAGTCTGTCCTTGCACAAATACCAGCTCCAGGACTCCTCTCCTGATGCCAGGTGCTGTTCACACCTCTTCCCCCCAGTTCTTTACCAGGATTTTTTCCACTTTTCTCCTCCACCTCCAAACTAGAGACCCACCTCTGAGCTCCTGATCCCAACCACCATGGCCACGTCCATTTTCCTCCTCCTGCTGTGCTTCACGTCCCAGCCACTCGCGCTGCAGCAGCCCCCAGCTTGTCTCACCTTCTCAGGGTGCTCACTGGATTTGAAACCTTTAGGACCTAGAATAACCCTCCAGTGACAAAAAAAGCATATAAAGATGTTTCAGAGACTGTTTGGCTAAATGGAGGTAGCTGTGTGCAAGGACAGCACTTCCCTGACACACAGACAGTCTACCTGCCAAATTTCAAGTCCTTGCCTGAAATAACAGTTAAAAGCAGAACAGGCGAAAACTTGTTAATAAAACAACTGTAAGATTTTTGTTTTAATATTGGCAGAAAAACATATTTTCCCTGACCCAGTTTTGAAAAGTGCCGACTCATTTTTCTTGAAAGTTTCCTAAAATATTCAGATAAATACAGATGCTTTTCACGTTTTGGGAAAGTTTTAATCCAAATTATTAGTCTGGCAAAGTTATAAACCACCGAAAACAGAATTCAACAGTGATAAGGGCTGAGCAACCTTAATCACAGGCTTTGCTACTGTAGTTAATCCCCAGAGGGGGTTATTACACCAATAATAATTTTAAAAGATTATGGAATTACTTAATTTTTCATTTCTTGACTTGGAGAGATTTGTGGTCTAAACATTTTTTGATGTCTAATTATGATAGGGGAATACAGCACTAGTAAAAGTTATTGCAGCACACACATCACTCAGATTGCTAGATTTTGCTAAGAAAAAAAGTTTCTTGGTAGAGGGGACAGTGGAAGTGTCGCGGAGACTTTACAGTTGTTCCTAAGCCTGGATTTTCTTCCACAGGATAATACAGTCACTGCTAGGCTGGTAACAAATTCACATTTCTGTATTGGAATATGTTGTTTTCTTTACACAAGAGAGGGAAAATTCAGGAAAAAAATATACATACATTAATTTTATTGCTTTTTAAGTGCCATAATGCTGTGAACATCATCCCTTAACTGGCAGAAAGATGGGCTTCCCAGCACCATTTCAAAAGAACACACATTTCAGACTAGAAAGCAAAAAAAGTGATAAATCTCCCTTCAGAACATCAGCCACCATTTTTAGCATCATTGTATCAGGCAAATGCATTCTGTTTTTAAAGCTTCAAATTAGGAACAAGGAATAGTTGCTTTTAAGTTTGTTTAAAAGCTGGCCAATGTTATATTTGCTTATTTAAGCTTCATTAAACTCAGGTTCCCATCTGCCTCTTTTTCACATCGTTTCCAAATCCTAAATAAAAGCATTAGTCCTCCCTGCTTGTTATAACAAACTATTCTTGTCAGTTATTGCTCTCTTGACAAAAAAATCCCACCCTTAAAAACTTAGCTGATAGCTCTATATAAAAAGCAACAACACTATACCAAAAACCAAAAAAGCCCCCCCCAAACCTAAACTCCTGGCTTTTCCAAACAGACCGATATATTTGTAACAACATCTTTACCGAGTTCATGTATCTTCTTTATTGCTCTTCATAAACAGGCTATTGGAACCTTTGGACTTCCAATGTGAAAAATGAAAGAATTTCCTCCCATTCTTGCCTCTCTTATCTCATAATTGTTTTGTTCAGAGCAGTAGGAGAGACCAATATAAATGTCTCTGCTGTTTTATTTGCCCTTTTCAAGCTCATTCATACTTTTCTTGAGGACATTTTTTTTCTCCTTTTCCTTTTGAATTTGTATCTGTTTACTGCTCTGTACACACAAGCAAGCAAAATTGTTCGAGATTTTCTTCCAGAGCCTTATGTAACACAGATAACAGAACAAAATATTTAACAGTGAGATTTCACAGTGCCTTGTAATGATGGTACGGGGTAAAAACATTTAGGGATATGTTCAGCCCCAAGGAATACCTGTACAGCTGAACTTACGTTCCCAAACCTGTTAATCTTCTGAGCATGCAACATCAGCCATCCTTTCTTCCATACATCTCGGACTACGTTGTTACGGCCCTTGTTCTGAGCTCGAAAGGAAAAGGATGCAGGAGGCGGCTGGATATCAACAGCTGAAAGCTCTGTCCTGCATGACAGGATTCACAGCTCGTGCGTGTTTTGAAGCATGGCAAGTATAACTGGAGAAAGCAAAGAGCTGGTTTCAGGAAAGAAATTATTTCTCATGATTTTAGGAATATAAATTTTGGTGTGGAGTTTCAGAGAAATCCCAGGACAGGATACCGGTAAAGATCCATTTCCTGCGGCGGAGCCTTCTTGCCATATAACTCTGCTAACCAGAGTAGATACGTGCTCTCCCTGCCTTCCTCCGCCTTCTCACCTGGAGCTTAGGGAGAGCACTTCAGGTGTCTCTAGCAGGCAAAGGTTAGAGAGGTCTAGGGGTCAACTTAACCTATGCCTATAGCTTAATATGCCTATATAGGTTAATATGCCTATGCCTATAGCTATGCCTATATAGGTTAATAATATATAGGTTAATAATCGGAAATTAAAATTCTATAACCGACTCTGTTATTCTCCCATAACCTTTTGCTAGCTGAAATCTGGCACGGCACAAAATCTACGCCTGTGTTTTCAGATGACAGCCTGTAAGGCATAAGACTGGTATGGGAATAAAGGTGATATGCTATTAATTATACAACAGAACTTGCACTGAGAATCTAGAGAAGAAAGTGTGGAAATGATCTCTTCAGGGAAATTGTCATTTGGTGTTTTTTTCTATCCCCTTCTTTTCTCTGCAGGTTCTTATACCATGCTCACATCTGTAGCATCCAGTGGAGCATTAAGCAATGTGACTAACATCTGTCAAACGTGTGGTGTCTGCTTATGTGAATGCTTACGTGGAGTGTTCCTGAGGCTTGGCAGCTGGTTATCTTTTGTGATCTGGAAATCAATCAAGGGGGACTTCTGCCAACTCAGAGATTTCTCCACTCTTCTCCTTACTAATCGCAGCAGACATTCTCTTGCTGAGGTAAAGACCAGTAAGTTGTGGGACTGACAAACAGAAGTACTCGGAGACATGCATTGCCAGGGTGGTTGGGCCAGGTAAGTCTCCTGGGAACTGGTGGAGAGCAGCACCCCATGCTGCCTCATGAGGTGAAGTGAAACCTCAGCTTCAGTTTTAATTGGCCATGTTGTGAGGGTCTAGGGACATTTTACCCAGAAATGGGGGAAGATTGCCCAAAATCTTTCGTTCCAGAAGTCATCCAAAATTGACAACCCTGCCAGTGCACGATGTGGGTGAAAGCTCTTCTGTGATGTTCAAGCTGCTGGGTAAGGCAGATTGATAACTGTTCTAATAATACAGAATAAGAAGAGGAATATAGATAGCAAGTAAATCTTACGTCCCTTCAGACAGTGGCACCCCGTGTTCGTGCAGCATCCCACGGATGGATTTGCCCACGGCACAGTGTGCAGAGCAGGTCCTGTCCATGGAGAGAAATATATCCTTTTTGGTCATTCGAGCTAATATATAATTCTCTTACAAGAAAACAACTCTATTCACAGAGGACGTTCACGTGACAACTTCTTGCTGCACTTTTAGATTAAAGGCAAGGCCACGCAGGCAATGTAATCACCGGTACCAAGTGGGAGCTGCCTGCAGGATCACTCTCACAATGAGCTGGCTGAGGTTGTCCCGTGGCCAGGGGGTTTGTGCAGCACAACACAGCCCGAAGGCCACGCTGGACGTGCAGCACAGCACAGCACGGCACGGCACAGGCTGCTCAGGTTAACTGCCGTGTGGATCACCAACTCCTCAACGTGCAACGGTCTCCTGGTCAAGATCAATACATTCCACCCCTTGATCCACATAGAGTTTTCCTTTCCCAAATATGTTACAACTTACAGATTATACTAATAACGTGCGGGTTTCTCTAGCCCTAAATACAATGGCCAACAGAGCAAACAAGCTCTGTTCAAGATCACTAATTCCTCAAATATGTCTTCTGCACGGGTCCCAGTACAGGCAGCTAGGGAGGTGGTTCGGGGAGGTTCTGGTGGGGTTCCCACAGAAGCAGAAGGGTTGGGTGGTTGTGTATAGCTGCTGCCCCAGGACATGGTACTACCTCTTCTAGGTCCTTTCCTCCTTCCTGATCTCCATTTCAGGCTCATCGTGCGTCACAGAACAGCTGTCGTTGACCCAGATATGCCTCTTACTATTGACAACATCAACACCCATAACTCCGTTTGAGTAATTGAATGGCCCTGCCCTCTGGTGAAAAGGTACGAGCAGCCTTTTTATGGTAACACAACTTTGGTCAGCATTGCAGGGACGAGGATTTAGCCATCCCAGATCCCAGACTCAGAGATACCTAAATCCTACTGACTCATATATTGAATAACACTACAGAGAGAGGGAATCTGTGTGGGATCGTATCAGTGAGAGGTGTCCTGAAAACAGTGCTGTTTGCTATCATTGCCTGCTGCACCTGCCTTGAAGCAGGTCTCACACCATTTAAGCTCATTACCCTGGGGCTCACAGCCTCCCTGAGACAAGCAAACGTAGCTTGTGGCCAACAATGTCAAACATGACAGAGGGATCCACAAGTATGAGAAAAGATGTTCGCCTTCCGTGATGCCTGAGAAATTTATTCCAAAACCTGAACTAAACATTATATCAGAAAAACGTTGTTCTATCATTTATAAAACACTTGAAGTACAGTTACTGAAGTACACTTATTTAATACAATACTGAAATAAAATACCTAGTAAAAAATTAGCTCAATTAGCTGAAACATTTTTCTTTCTACCACTAACCTAAGACATATGCAAAATTTTATTATGTTTAATGGCTGTCTGGGCTCCTGCTGTAATGTCTTCAAGCAGCTCACTGAGCTATGATGTTCTTGCCACGTGAAGTTTAAATGGAGGGCAAGACATTCAGAGGGAAATTTCAGAGAGAAACACAACAAGCTGCTGGACTTGACGGAGGCAGGGAGGTCAGGAGAGAACAGGTAGATTTGTAAGTCATTGATGCAAAGCAGATAGCTGAAGCCACGTGAGGCAGCGAGCTCGCTGAGAGGAAGGTTTTAAATGAGAAAAGTGAGCCAAGGACAGTATCAATAATCTGCAAGTAATTGCCTGGTTTTGCACGTGGTGTCAGAGACGCAGTAGGAAGTGCCTCCTGGGATTCACCTTAAATACTGTAGAGGAATTGAGCGTGGAAGGAGACAGAGGGTGTTTCTACAGCAGTACTTTAGCTCCGGTCAGGACTGTGCGCTAGAAGTAAGTCTCCTGATAGTCACCTGTAGGCTCATACCATGAGTGGTCTCAGAGTAGACAAACAGGACTCTTTGGGGGTTAAATCAAACCAAAGGGTGTGCTCCAGGTGCACCCCAGGTGCATTCCAGCTGCCAACAGGAGTTCATTTCCCCGGATGAGAGTAGACCCAGTCTGAAGTAAAGCCTCCAAAACAAATTTAGTGTAGATGTCAAGTCTTCAGCACCACTCCTCTCAGTCTTACAGCCCTTCTTCTACATACCACTAATGTAAGCACAGCCATGGTGGTATTTTTTGCAACTTTGCTGCAGACTTCCTGTATGGACTCACATAAATCACTTCACTTCTCTATGTCTGTGTCCTTCATATATGAAATACGCTTAACACCACATCCTGCGCTCGCTGGGACATGGAAAGGGTAAAATTGTCAACATACATCAGGCACTCAGACACCATGGTGACAAGCATCCCTCTACGAGGCAGGGAAAACATTCTGTTCGAAACAAGATTCAACGAGTGTTCAGTAAATGAGATGGGGACCTTCCCCTGAGCACTGAGGATAAACGTATGGAGCCGACTCCTTGATTCAGTGACCTGTGCCCTTTCTTGCACACTCTGAAAAATGGGTCCTGCTGAAAGAGGCCGTGACATAATCAAAGACAACCAGTTGAAGAAACAGCACTGCCAGCTCTGAGTGGTGGGTACTTCACCCTGCTGTCTTCACGTTCTTTTGAGATACCTTGGGATGTTCCTTTGCTGTGAAACTGCATAATGTTCTGCCATTGTTTCATTCAGACAGTAACAAAACCCAATTCACTGTACAACAGCAAGGGAAGGCTCCCTACACATTTATCAAGTGTCTCCCAGCTGATCTCTTTGCTTAAAACCTGGTCATTTTTTGTGATGTTCTTGAGGTTGATTCATTCCTGCATTTAACCCAGCTGCGTTCTGCTGTAGAACCCATTGAAGTCAAACCAGAAACACTGGGCTGATATTTCATAACCTTGAAAGCTTTTGCTAATTAATTCTACACTCAGCATAACTGCTACATCTATGTTCTGTAGCAATCATCAGTGCAACGGTTACTGACTTAAATGTAAATCAGCCTTTTCACAAAAGGAGTCTATTCCCTCTTACTTCAACAGCAGTTCTTCCTCAAAACGCCCAATTGTACAAACCCTCCAACAGCATCTGTTCCTCTTGCTGTGAATAACTTTGTCAAGGCTGCAAATGGTCACAAAGCATCGGGTAGCAAACTGCTCAAGCCCTATATTAAGAGGCCATTTCCCACCTATAGAGCTTTCTATTTAAATCAGTGAAATTCCTGAATTAACCCCAAAAGGACAGTTAGATTTTTGGAGCATTCACTTTGACACACTTTACTAGCTTTTCTGGGAAAATAGTCATAGTATCCAAAGATTTTCTCAGCTATTGAATTTATGTTTGTTTGTTCGTTTCTGCTACTTGCACACAAATCTCTTTCCACTACACTGGAATCACTGAAAAGGGAAGATCCACACTCCCAACACCAGGCTGTAATAGCATAAAACATTTTTCTGCTTTGCTGGCACATCACTTACAGAGGCTGTCCGTAATCTTAGTAGAACAGACAATGTAAAAAACCTTCCTGCTTATATCAGAGCTTGTTATTAAATTTATATCAATTTCTCATAATAACCTACATTTCCCTTTATCGGAACTCTGAAAAATAACTCCTCGTGCAGGACTTGAGCATGGCATTTGATATAGTCGTCGGAGGAATTCTGATGTCCCGTCTCGGAGACATGGCAGGGGATTAGTGGGATTGTGAGTAGATGGCTTCAATCATTCCTCACAGACAATACTCAGTGAGTCATGAAGACTTTCTACTTCCAGGGCTATCAGCCATGAAGTTTTGAAAGAGTCCACCTAATTTAGTGTTTAGAAGAGGGCCCTTAGTGTGAAATAGTTTAGACTAAAACACAGGCAATACACCACAGGCACCTAGCGCTAGCTGGAATTGCCTCCGCACCTCTACCGTCCGAGGCCCCGACTGCACAGCTGGCTGAAGAGCTGATGGCCAAGGTGAGCCAGGCTGCCAGAAAGGAGCACCGGTGAACGCACTGCAGCCATCCTGAGCTGGGACAGCCAGCCTTCCCACTGCTCTGCTGACCCACAGGTCTGCTGACGTTTATTATAAAACCAAAGTTTTGAATGGCAAACGAGAAGAACCAGTCTCCAGTTAAAACAAGAGGTGATGTGACTCGAAGAAGCCTCCCTCTGCTATCAAATCTACAGTGCCTTCTGTCACTGCTTTCCTGAGATACAACTAAAGACACCGACGCCAAGCACTCAGTCACCACTCCACCGCTCCACCAGAGCCCTGCACCACTTCTTCCAGTCCAAGAAAACCCTCTGATCAGATATCTTTTCCTCCTCAGCAGAAGTCTGGGCATATTTATGCAGAATACTTTATTAATAACTTCATTCATGGGGTTTGCAGAATATCCTCTGCTTCACGTCTATGGAACTTCAAAAGTGCAATTAATTTTAAATAATGTAATTGAAACAAAGACTCAGATGCATCTGTAGCAGAGAGAAAAGAAGAAAAGAAATTTCATCGCATGTGTGCAGGGAAAGGCAGCCAAGTCATCCACGTTGTGTGAGAGTGACCCCTTTGCACGCAGTTGTCCAGTTTACTGACAAATTAAAACTGGGATGTCATTTCTCTTGTGATGCAGCTCTAAGATAAACGTTTTGAAACACTTCTTCTTTGCCTAGACCTAATTATTCATCCCTCTCACCTTTTTATGCAGCATAGCTATTTTAGAAACTCTTACTAGGAGTGCCATATATAATGTTATACCTACCAACACAAGAAAAAAAGATTCTTCTTTGGAATAATTTGCATCAGGGATAATACATTTGTGGTTTTTACAGGGATCACATGGATGTATTCATCTTCTTTGTTTTGGAGAGCTGGTCAGCACAGTCTGGAGGCAAGGTTACATACCAAAGAGACACAAAGCACTTATTACTTTAACATTACTTTAACAAAAGCAAATAAAAACATTTTTTTTTTAAATGTTCTGAGAAATAATATATTCAACTAGCCCATCCCATCAGCTTTTAGAGTACGTTCTTGCAGGAGCTCTCTGGTGGCAGAGAAATCATTTTTACCAGAGATCTGCTTAGGAGGAAAAAGAAGAAAAGGCCTCCAGCATTCAGCTTGGATTTCTGCAATATTTTTAGCCATTCTGCATGGCAGAGAGAGTTCACATGCTTTCCAGTTTATTCCATGTGCCTAAAATTTGCACCCTGCGCTGCTGGCTCATATTCTGCCTATATTTCACTTTTTTCAGAACTCAGTATAAGCAAGCCCTCTGGAATCATTAATCTCCTGATTCTCAATTTCAAGATGAATCAGAGTAATTGAGACATCCCTTCTCCACTTCGCTTAAGGTTTTAAAGTGGGAACCTACCCTTTAATATCAGGATACTGAGCCAGCTGTCCAGCTGATGTAAAATGATGACACTGTTGCTACCCGAGCATTTGCAAGCAGAGGATCTGGCTTCCCAGTCTGCGTGGACCTTCAGCTTTCAGCCTGAAAGAGGCATTTTCTTTAGTACCCTAGTTAACACCTTGGTTAATTTAAAGATACCAGAGTAAAATAGCTCCCATGACTCTCTAATAAAACTGCAGTCCATTGACCACGAATGTTTGCACAGCTGAAGTCAGAAAAAGTAGCTAATTTACAATGACATCTCCTTTGCCTTTTTGACTGTCCGCTGAAGACACCTAAACAACTCAAGCAAAATAGTTATCTCATCCTTAAATTCTTCATGGTTGACATGGTTATTCAAGGAAACACAAGCCACAGTTAGGACGAGCTTCTTATTACAGCTGCGCTAGATGCAAGCAGGTAGTTGAGGGCAGTCTCTAGTCTCTGAGTTTACAATCGAAGTAGACCAGATGAGAAAGGAATGTATTACCCTCCACTGAGGGTAAACTGAGTCCTAGTTAGATGAAGTGACTTACTACCAGGAAGTCACTTACTACTCAGAGCCAGGCATTTAACTGAGATCTTTTAAGGTGCAGCTCAGCACCTTAATTACTGGATCATCTATCTTCTCTTCTCCTTAGGAGCAAAGGTTTTCCCATAATATAAAATTCTTCCTACAGGTCTGAAAGGTTAAGCTATTTCAGAAACGTGACTTATTAAACCTGGCAAGATTTGTCCAAATAAAAAAAAAAAATAACAGTAATAAAACATAAGTAGTTTTTACATCTCTAAAGCAAAGCAGAAAATATTAGCTAATTCAACCTTATAAGACCCCTATGAGTTAAGTACAGGCTACACTTCTCAAATATGCTTTTTATCCCTCCCTCTCTCTTTCTCTAAGCATGCAACCAAAATTACAAACAAGGTGCATAATGCTTCTGTGTGGTAACCATGGTAATCAGCTGTATCAACTACTGTAAATGGCAATATATCCACCAAGTCCCCTAAAAGCAGACCTACTCCACTCTCACGCGATGCTTTCTACATGCAGCCACAACGTCCTAAAACTGACTGGAATATTTTTGCTGAGCAACCTATCCCAGGCAATATTCAGGAACTGCCCTTTGCAAACCTCTTCTAGAGGTGCGTAAGCAATCACTGGTTGCTTTGGAAAATCCTCGCCCAACGCCTATCCATGCTTCAGACACTCTGTGGCCAACACAGACCTGGTCTTTATTCTTACAGATCCCGCACCCTGAGTCACCGTTTTCCATGACAACTCTTTCTATTTGGCTGAAATTAGCATCTGCACTGTTAATAAAGATTATGACTCAGGGAAGGGGTAAGATTTAAATGAATGGGGCCAGAAACACAATATTTGGGGTTTTTTTCACCCAGCTTTTGCATTTCCCCAAACAACATTGTCCCCTTCACTGCTTTAAGCAAACATGGTTTCACAAGAAGTTATTGGGCAGCACCTTTAGGATATAAGTATGTTTTCCAGCCTCCTGAAGTTAGACTGCATCAGTACAAGACTGACTGATGCTCTGCTTTTTTGATTACTTCAGCTGAAGAAATATGAAAGCCAGTCCTTTCCTCCGAGCGCACTGATATAAGATTACAGGCACCTCTAACTAGTATAACCTGTACCTTCTGTATACCCTGCCACAAGCATTTCTTTTATTAACTGTATTTTGTTTCAAAACTTAATTCCTCCAGGTGCTTTGTTGCCACATGATGACTAAGGCTGCTTAGTTTAATAATGTCAAACACTTTTCATGTCCTTTCTACCCGATGAGGCTAAGGCTCCTCTTACCTGGAGATGTGGTTTTTCACGTCCTAGCAGGAAGCTAAAATGGGGGCTCCAGCAGGTTGAGGAGGGACTTGAGCATGCTTAAAAGAAATCATTTAAATCCAACAAGATTTTGCAACAGACAGAATAGGGTTCAGGTGTCAGTGTGCTGACAATTCTCTATGCCAAAATTCACCTTTTGGTCTCCAAAAGCTTGTATAAATAAATGCAGCATACCTGTCCAATTCTGCAAACCATTCTCTTATTTAGACAAGCGTTATAGCTGATCTCAGTGAGAGCTCAGTCTGAATCTACACCACTATTGTGGTTTAACCCCAGCTGGCAACTAAGCCCCACACAGCCGCCCGCTCACTCCCCCCAATGGGATGGGGGAGAGAATTGGAAAGGTAGAAGTGAGAAAACTCCTGGGTTGAGATAAAGACAGTTTAATAGGGAAAGACAAAGCCACGCACACAAGCAAAGCAAAGCAAGGAATTCATTCACTCCTTCCCATGGGCAGGCAGGTGTTCAGCCATCTCCAGGAAAGCAGGGCTCCAGCGCACGTAATGGTTACTTGGGAAGGCAAACGCCATCACTCCGAATGTCCCCCCCTTCCTTCTTCTTCCCCAGCTTTATATACTGAGCCTGACGCCATATGGTATGGAATAGCCCTTTGGTCAGCTGGGATCAGCTGTCCCAGCCGTGTCCCCTCCCAGCTTCTTGTGCACCCCCAGGCTACTCGCTGGCAGGGCCGTGTGAGGAGCAGAAAAGGCCTTGACTGTGTGTGAGCACTGCTCAGCAGTGACAAAAACATCCCTGAGTTATCAACACTGTTTCCAGCACAAATCCAAAACATAGCCCCATCCTAGCTACTGTGAAGAAAACTAATTCTATCCCAGCCAAAACCAGCACATTCTCCACCCCTTATTCCATACCATTTACGTCATGCTCAGGTCCCACACTATCCAATACAACCTCATTAACCACCACCCCCCTTCCCATCCTTTGGTATAATACACAGATATCATTCCCTTACTCTATGGACCACCCTTGTAAAATGCCCATAAAATGTCCAGAAATGTCCACAAAATGTCCACAGAGTTCATTTAGGCCATGACCTTGGGCTCCATCTCTTACGGTGGTCACTCAGGACAGGAGAGGTGGTGCGTTGCATGGAGTTACTGGGCACCAAAGCCAGCTCAGGTCAGGTCACTGCTGCACTTGCACTGCTTCTTGTAAGGCTTGTCCTCCACTGGTTCGAGTGGTTCCTGCTATAGTAATTCCTAACACATGCAACTCAAATCCTGGGCTACAACAATTTAAAAGTAGATCCATTACAATCTCCAGCCCTGGTCCCTTTGGACCAGACCATCGGGTTTAACATTGCAATGAACTCCTCCCCTTGCCCCTGCTCCAGCTTGGATTTATCCACAGACTGCAGTCCCTTAGGGCTGTACCTGCCCCAAGTGGAGCCTTATCTATGAGCCACAGTCTCTCCAGGGGTATACCTGCTGCGGCATAGACTTATCCACAGCCACAGTCGCTTTGAGGTGCACCTGTTCCAGCGTGGCCTTCTCCATGGGCCACAATGCCTTCAGAGATGTACCTGCTCCAGTGTGGCCTTACCCACAGCCACAGTCTCTTCAGGAGTGAACCTGCTGCAACATGGCCTTGCCCATGGCTGCAGTCCCTCCAGGGGAGTACCTGCTCTGTTATGGGCTTATCCATGGCCACATGCTTTGAGGTGCTCCAGCATGACCTCATGCACAGCCACTGATATTTCAGGGTGTATCTGCTGCAGCATGGACTCATCCACAGCCAGAGATGCTTTGAGGTTTACCTTCTCCAGCATGGACTTATCCTTGGGCCACAGTCCATTCAGAGGTATACCTGCTGCAGCACAGACATAACCACAGCCACAGATGCTTCAAGATGTACCTGCTCTGGTGTGGGCTTATCCATGGCCACAAATGCTTTGGGGTGTCCTGCTCCAGCATGGACTCATCCACAGGTCACAGTCCCTTCGACCTGAGTTCACACTGGAGTTCCAGCCTGTCCAGTCCAGCAGCACAGAACCAGCAGCAATGCCCCGGCCATCTGCCAGCCCAGGCACACCACCATTGCTGTTATCAGAATGTTCCCAGGCACAGCAGAGTAAGATCATCAGCAGTACAGCAGGACAGCAAGCAGCGAAAGCAAAAAGCAGCCACTAACGAGCACTGGACTCTAATGTACAGTAAGGCAAGCAAGCCCCATGGCAAGCACAGAAGCCTGCTGATTAATAGCTAAACAGCAATAACAGCTATAAATTCAATCTAGCATACTATAATCAAACCTGTCGTTATCTCAAACCCTTCGAGCCCCACGTTGGGCGCTAAAAAGGACTGTCGTGGTTTAACCCCAGCCAGCAACTGAGCCCCACACAGCCGCTCGCTCACTCCCCCCCAGTGGGATGGGGGAGAGAATCGGAAGGGTAAAAGTGAGAAAACTCCTGGGTTGAGATAAAGACAGACAGTTTAATAGGGAAAGCAAAAGCCGCACACACAAGCAAAGCAGAGCAAGAAATTCATTCACTCCTTCCCATGGGCAGGCAGGTGTTCAGCCATCTCCAGGAAAGCAGGGCTCCATCACATGTAATGGTTAATTGGGAAGACACGCCATCCCTCCGAATGTCCCCCCCACTTCCTTCTTCTTCCCCAGCTTTATATGCTGAGCATGACGCCATATGGTATGGAATAGCCCTTTGGGCAGTTGGGGTCAGCTGTCCCAGCCGTGTCCCCTCCCAACTCCTTGTGCCCCCCAGCCTACTCGCTGGCAGGGCCGTGTGAGGAGCAGAAAAGGCCTTGACTGTGTGTGAGCACTGCTCAGCAGTGACAAAAACATCCCTGAGTTATCAACGCTGTTTCCAGCACAAATCCAAAACACAGCCCCATCCTAGCTACTATGAAGAAAATTAACTCTACCCCAGCCAAAACAAGCACAAACGCATAGGTCTGTGCTGTTTCTAGCAACAATTTGCATAACAGTATTCATTTCCAAAATGCTTCACAGGCTTTATACCCACAAGACCATCTCTGGATGGAGAAGACAGAAAAACCAGAAAACAGAGTGATGGCCACCTGCAGAAAGAAAAGATGATTCTAGCAATATTGACATTTGGGACTGAAACCCTCTTTTTATAACAGAAAGATGGTTGGCAAAGAGCTACATAGTGACATCCGTCAAGGTCTGCATAACCCTGGATGTCCAACTACAACGGGGTAGGTGCAGGACTGGGACCTTTCTATACCAGAGTGGCAAAACCTCAGCATTCAGGTTTAATTCTGACGATAAATGCATAGTACCTTATAGACTGACCCGCGAATCCTGGGAGATTCCAAGACTGAATTAAAGCTACTAAAGGTGTACCTGCAATTCTAACAGTTGTTTGCAACCGCATTCTTAAATACTCCCCAGCCTCCCCCAGCAGCTCCCCTGTGCTCCCCCATTTCCCTAAACACAGGGAAATTTGCCCATTTTAATTCTCTTCTAGTCAAGGTAGTTTCTTAGCGCACCTTGTTCACCAGTACTACTATCAGTGACATGATAAATACCTCTCAGGTATCATTCATCTTCTCCTTCTTGTTATTAAGGTGAACTGTGTGTGCAGCATAACATTTTGTTTTAAAAGGACTTGGGATTTTCAGGGGAGAAAGGAGGAGATAAATATCATTGTCCGTTCTTATTCTAAGAAGGCAGGTGAAAGAGGCAGGCGTCCGGGAAAGTGGGAGGTGATAAGGTTTGCAAAGGTCCTTAGTCCCTGAGCTGCTTTATTTAGGATGAGAAAAACACCCAGGCAGCTCACGGATGCCTGGTGAACAGCAGGGTAAAGGAGAAAGGGGCCGCGCGTTGTTCAGCATCTTTCTCCCTGCAACGATGTGAGGAATTGCATCACCTCGCTGACGCTGAACCCGAAGAGGGATAAATCGCAAGCCGCAGCTCGCCAGCTTTGCCGGCAGCAGGGCAGCAGCCGGGCGGTGAGCGCCGGGCAGCGGGTGCGGGCAGTGCGGGCAGGGCAGGGAGCAGCGCAGGCAGGGCGCAGCGCAGGCAGGAGAAGGGCGCAGTGCAGGCAGGGCAGGGCGCAGCGCAGACAGGGCCGGGCACAGCGCAGGCAGGGCAGGGCGCAGCGCAGGCAGGAGAAGGGCGCAGCGCAGGCAGGGCAGGGCGCAGCGCAGGCAGGAGAAGGGCGCAGCGCAGGCAGGAGAAGGGCGCAGCGCAGACAGGGCCGGGCGCAGCGCAGGCAGGAGAAGGGCGCAGCGCAGGCAGGGCCGGGCGCAGGCAGGAGAAGGGCGCAGCGCAGGCAGGGCAGGGCGCAGCGCAGACAGGGCCGGGCACAGCGCAGGCAGGGCAGGGCGCAGCGCAGGCAGGAGAAGGGCGCAGCGCAGGCAGGGCAGGGCGCAGCGCAGGCAGGAGAAGGGCGCAGCGCAGGCAGGGCAGGGCGCAGCGCAGGCAGGGCCGGGCGCAGAGCAGGCAGGAGAAGGGCGCAGCGCAGGCAGGAGAAGGGCGCAGCGCAGGCAGGGCCGGGCGCAGCGCAGGCAGGAGAAGGGCGCAGCGCAGGCAGGGCCGGGCGCAGAGCAGGCAGGAGAAGGGCGCAGCGCAGGCAGGGCAGGGAGCAGCGCAGGCAGGAGAAGGGCGCAGCGCAGGCAGGAGAAGGGCGCAGCGCAGGCAGGGCCGGGCGCAGCGCAGGCAGGAGAAGGGCGCAGCGCAGGCAGGAGAAGGGCGCAGCGCAGGCAGGGCCGGGCGCAGCGCAGGCAGGAGAAGGGCGCAGCGCAGGCAGGGCAGGGCGCAGCGCAGGCAGGGCCGGGCGCAGAGCAGGCAGGAGAACGGCGCAGCGCAGGCAGGAGAAGGGCGCAGCGCAGGCAGGGCCGGGCGCAGCGCAGGCAGGAGAAGGGCGCAGCGCAGGCAGGGCCGGGCGCAGCGCAGGCAGGAGAAGGGCGCAGCGCAGGCAGGGCCGGGCGCAGAGCAGGCAGGAGAAGGGCGCAGCGCAGGCAGGAGAAGGGCGCAGCGCAGGCAGGTCCGGGCGCAGCGCAGGCAGCGCAGGCAGAGCACGGCGCGCGCCTCTTGGCGCCCTCTGGCGGCCAAACGCCGAACTGTAAGGTGGCCGCGCGCAGCCGCCGGCCTGCGGCACCGGCCGGTTTGCACGGGCGGCGCGGGAAAAAGCGGTGAGCATGGCGGCGGAGTAGTTCACCCTTCCTCAGGTAACATACTCGCTTTGCGCACACTCCAAAATGGCATCAGCATTGCAAGAAAGCCCAATAATGCCATTTTCGTACTTCTGGAGGGCCGCGAGGCTTCACCGATGCAGCTAAATTAAGGCAAACAATGTTCCTTTTGATTACTTCATGTTTGTGCTTTTGAATGTGAAGTCTTTGACTGAACTGGGCTTTTAAAGAACTGATGCTGTATTACGTTATTTAAATATCACTGGATGTACCAGAGGCTGAGCAAGCAGAGCTAAGAGACAGGCAGCGGCGACTGCGGCACGAAACGAGGAAGATGAAAAGAAGAGGGAAGCGATAAACGCTGTATTCAGCAGAGGCAAGCAGCAAAAGAAGGATCTGAAGAGGAGAGTTTGGTTTGTCTGACAGTTTCATCTGAAATGCAAATACATTTAATTGTTTATAAAAGGGAACTGATAGCGCTTCTGCCTGTAAAGGGAAATTTTTGAAACCCGAAGACCATGTTTGTGAAACAGAAAGGCGAGCGTAAAATCGTTGCTAAATCAGGACCGCTGTTTCACAAAGAAGTCTCTCTTTTAAAGAGAGGTGCTATATCTGCTGTAAAACAATGAGTATTTACAAGGCAAGCATGTTGACTGTGCTATGATATTTTGCATTGCTTCCTATAATTCAAATAAGAGATATTTCAAAATACATCTTAAGGTCTGTCATGTTTTTCTGAACATCAAGCCTAATTTTGTGCTACCCCTTAGAAGACCTTTGTAGGATGTGGAGAGATCAAGAAATCAAAAAACCAACAAAAGCATAGGCGCTTAACTTAGCTTTACTTAGATCCTGATCCTACACACGGATACATACATAGCAGAAGAAATTCATTTCAGAACTGTAAATATTCATGTGTGTCTCCCGCAGCAAGTGCGTCTCAGAAGGAAAGAGGGAAAGTTCTTAAAAATTGAAAGACGCATTAAAAACCAAGCAGAACCATTTGATAGCTATTGTATATACGTAGTAAGGTTACGCCTTAATGCACAATTAAGGATCTTTTCTAGTGGAAGCACAGCTCTCCTGCTCAGAACTCCTTCGTACAGAAATGCAGGACTTCTCCGGTAGAATTCCTGGATTCTCTTGAATTGAATCATTCCCCTTTTCAGTGCTTGCTCCATCCTCCCCCCTGTCAACTGATGGCATCTGGCATTAGACCGCAGTCCCTGTCCCGCAAAGAAATAATACCAGTATTGACATTTACAACTTTACATAAATATACCCTAATGAAGGCATATGGGTAAAGTGTGGCAGGTAAATAAAGGTGACGGCATAATGGTGCACACACTATTTAAAGCAAAAAGGGAGGAAAAAAAGCTTCATACCACCTATTGATAAGATTAAACATCCTCCTCTTAAGGAGGGAAGTGAACCAGAACTGATCGGAGTTGGAGTCAGCAGAGTTCTGGAGCGCTGCGTGTCTGCGAGGAGGGTCATTCCAGTTCTTTTGGAAATCGATTACATTCCCCAGCTACCTACTGTTATATTGCACCAGGATATTATTGTACAGTCTTGCTACACAGCCCTCCATTACAGAGCAGTTCTATTGGCATTTCAACGTTCAATGAAGGCTAGAATTGCCACAGAGGTTTCAATTAAAGAAAATTCAAAACTAAAATGGAGAAAGAAAAAAAAAAAAAAAAAGAAAAGGTTGGGTTGCAAGTTTCCAGCAAAGGTATTTATGGCTGTCTGTCACCCTCTCTTTTTTCCTCCTCTCTCCCAAAGGGTAGTCTAAAGGATCCATTTAAACAGGCATGTGTTTTGCAGAGTTCTTGGGAGGAACACAAATGGCATCGTTCCAGCGGTGTAGTAATAAATAAAAAGTAGATATCTTCACCCGTTTGGTATAAACTCAATATTGCCCAAGTTAGAAGGGGGTAAACTACATTTACTTGTATTCAGCCTTGGCTGCATCACCGCAGGATGCTACTAGGACATATCAAAAGTTGTTATTCAGTCCATAGCAGGCTGTAATCACTATTTTCCCTAACTCCTACTCTGGTTAACACACCCTGTGGTACCTGCCGGAATCACGCAGGACTCCATATATCCTTATCTAAACTGAACAGCCCAGCAGAATGGGTTTTTACCGGTTATTTTATGCACATCAACATCCAAAACTGGAGCACTCGCTGGGTTAGCAGAGAACGCAACTTGCTTGCAAAATGCGGCTTATGTTTGCCTCTACTAAGGTTTGGTTTTTTTAATGTTTTATTTTTTGTATTAATGGTCTGAACAAATTGGGTTAATTGTTTTGTTGGCTGTAACAGACCCTATATTTGAGTTCAAGATTAACGTTGCAGCCAGTTTCCAAGGTGATGGCCATTTAATTATTGTTTATGTAGAAGTGATTAACTAAATGCCAAAAAAATTCTAGTTAAAACTTGAAACCAAGTAGGGTCTGTAAAAAGTTAAACATAAACCTAAAGAATTCAGGCGAGCATGTGAGATCCTGTCTATAAGGGGGTTTAATTCCCTTAAACAATTTTTATGTCACGAATATGCTGTTTACAATGAGATTACAAATCTTTAATTCCACTTTCACCATTCAGTTATGTTCTTTAAAACTTTGCACAAGACACGGCTGGAATGAGAGGCTATTATGGAGGGCAACAGCCACATTTGAGAGAGGTTTTTTTCATGCACAGGTCTCTCACTAATCCTTATTTTTACATCTTGATTGCATTTCACAATAGCAACCAGGCACTCCAGGCAGTGTTTTTAGGGCAATTACTACAATTCTCGGGTGGTCACTCTGCATTAGATTTCATGCCTTATAAAACAACATGAGGTGTGCTATAATCACTCAGAAATATACAGCCTTTCATGTCCTATTGCTTAATTAAGGAGGGTGTTTTGCAGTACAGATATTATTGCTAGTCTGTGGTTTTTAATTTTACTATACAGTAAAAGCACCCTAATTCATACCAGTAACAGGCAAACCTGCAAATTAGTGCATTTTCTGAATTAGAAAATAAGTGAATAAACTGCAGAAAGAAAATCTAAATGTGAACACTGCAATATTAAAGCAAATGTGCTCATTTATCCTGGGAAATATAGCTGAGTCTCATTCTGGTGATATTTGATAGCGTAACACCTTGGATTTTTTTAAAATATAATGAGGCTTCAATGAGGCCCTACAATGAGCTCCCTGTGTGCGGACTCCTGTGCAAACACGGATTTCAGCAAGGCCTCCCGGGAGAGCTCTCTGAGCATCAGTACCGAGAACGGGGTAACAAGATCCTGGAAGGACTTGTTGAGACAGCAGGGTTTTGTGGCAATTATCATTTCTGTGAGGTGGTGAAATAAAAGCCAGTGATCTTCCAGTGACTTGTACATTAGTGTAAATACTGTAACTTTTAAAGCTATGCCTGATTTTTTGAGAGACACTGGTAAGTAGATAAGTCGCAAAATTTGACCTACTTGAATAAAATATCGATAATCTGACCAACAGTGTGCTGTAATCTCAATTTCTCTCTCTCTTTTTTATAAACCCACTGGCCTTTTTGCTGGGATATGTAAGATGGCCAACTGCACAGACAACAACTCACGGAGCAAGTGCACTCACTCTGCCCATCTCCTTTTCTCCCTGTACCAGAAGTTAATAAAACTGTTGGCCCCAACCCTCACCCCAAATTATTTTGACACCAGCAATTCTCCGCATGTAGACAATGAAAAGCACAATTGCTAGCAAATGCCAGCCATGCTGATGCTCCAGGTTCAAAGCCTGGTGTTTGAAGGCCATGGGGCAGCATGTAATGAGTACAGGGATTTGTACAGGATTCTCCAACAAGGTCCAGATGTCCTCTTCTAGCACAATGGTCCCTCCTGAAGGAGCTGTATCTCCAGCTTGCTCCATCACCCCCCATCAGCCTTGTCTGGGCAGCTCTGCCTGCCTCACCCCTCATGTGAATATACCCTAACCCACAGCACTCTGCATGAGCTGGAGGAGATGAGCAACAGCCGCCTATTTAAGCTGTTTAAGCCAACCTTTGGTCAAGTTGGCCAAAAGAGATTATTGGCCAAGTTGGCCAGAACACCTTTCCACCCAGGCTCTGCACAGCTCTTGTTGACTCACTCCAGTGGCATACTCCAAGAGCTCAGCCAGGACTGTAGTTTTTGTCCTGCCTTTGGAGAGTTTCAGCTCGCCAAACTCCCATCTGCACCTGGTTTGCAGTCATTAATGCTTAATAATTATTGTCCCTAGTCTGGTGGAAGTATGTTTAGTCAGCAAATAGCTAATTGCTTGTCTACTGGAGAAGTTCATGGGGTCATCTTTGCAGCTTCAGACAGAAATCCTAAATCAGCCATAGACAGATTGCCCAAGCCATCACAACGGTGCTTCCACAACTGCCTGGTTTATCGTGTTCTGGTGCTTCCTTCCGAGCAAATCAGAATACTAGCAAATAGTAGTCCTATGCTAGTAGTGCTCTGACCCGCACTGGCAACTTCTGGGCATGAAACTGTTATCCCATGGAGAGGAAGGGAATCTGTGACCTGTCTGGGAGCCAGGTTTCATCCTAGGTTCATGAAGGAGAAGTGTGTGATGTCCCTCCTGAAAGTGAAGAAACACTGTACTTCTGCCACAGGAATTATTCAGTGCTCTTCAGTCTGAGATCTGACTATTTGTGACCACAGGCCCCCAGATTACTGAATACTTTTGAAAACTACTTTGGGTCTATGACCCACAGCAGCAGTGATCTTAACAGCCTGTCTACAGCGCGGCATGAGGAAATATTTCCTTCTATTGACTTAAAATTTATATGCAACCTACTTCAATGAAACACACTTATTTTCTCTTCCCCTTGGGAAAACAGAGGGGGGAAAAAAAAAGAAATGGCTGCTCCGGTTTTATTTATGTTCTCTGTAATCATAAATATCTGCATTCAGCCTCCCTCTTACAAGCAAAACAATCTAACACTGCAATCTCTTACGCCAGGCCCACTTCTGCACTCGTTGTAGTCAGTGGCCAAAATTCATATGGATTTCACAGGGAACAAGAGTACGCTCTATATATAAGCGTCCTTATACGTCTTGCCATCTGTGTTGAAGTAAACAAAAAAAGCCATATTAAAATCAAGCTCAGCTGGAAAGAAAAGGAGAGAAGGAAATACCAGCAATTGCTAAATATAAAGAAATAAACAGTTTTAAAAGGTGTTACAAATAATGGATGGCTTTTTAAAAAAAGTTACAGCCATGCTATATATGACTTTCTTGAACACGCCCATGTTGAGGCTCTTTCTTTAGTGAATATTGCATTTATTAATATAATATAGAAAATAATCTATAATATTCATTAACACTATAGACAGTAATATAAAATATTTTAAATTATTGATCATTTTTCACTCCTTCAAGGAGAAATCTTCATTACAATCCCAGCCCTGTTATGGGCTGTGTGCACGCTCAAATTTGCACAGTTTCATTTAACAGAGAACCATACAAGCCCTGGGATTTATCCCCAAAGATTTTGCTCAGGAGTAACAGGGTGAGGCTCTCACTCTACAAAATACAATGGTGTGGCACAGGCTTCAAATCAGTAAAGTACCCCAGTTTAGGAAAATACACCTAAGACAAGAAGCCTTAGGCATGTGCTGTATGTGCTTCCTTGAATCAGCCTAATTGCTCTAAGTATTTTCCCTGAGGCAGAGATAAGGTTTACAGACACAGGTCCCAAATTTGGGCCAGCCCAAAGATAATTTAAATGCATCTCTTTCCTCTCCCTCTTTTGCTACTGAAAGAGCCGGGTGTGCTGCACATCTTATTCCTATCTGCCTTTATTAGGCTTTTTATAAACGTGTAAGGAAAAAAAAAAATTCAGCATCCCAGACGTCTTCTTGGGTTTAAGATCTTAACAAATGAGGACACAGCTGGGCTACTTGGTCTGTGGATTTGCTAGCTGCAGGATTAAGTCCAGCTGAGCTGAAGTTTATAAACCAAGTTATTGACTTTAAAAATTCTCATACCGCTTATCAAAACACACCACATTGAAAGAACACCCTTCCCAGAATCAAATGTGGTAAAGCTTTCTCAATTATAGGCAGCCTTTCCCCATACAGCCGCCCTCACTGTAACTCTACTAGTCTCCTGCATCTACTTTATTTCAAGACTCATTCTCAAGTCGCTCTGAAAAATAGCCTTTTCTATCTTCTATCCCAAATAAGCAGGGTCTAGGCAGTAAAAGGTCGGTTGCATATAGCCCAGCACTGAAACGGGAAACAAATAGTGCACCAGGCATCATGCTCCCCCGGCAAAGCCCGGGCTGCCATTAGGTGCTACCCGCCTAAAAGGATTTCCTTCTAGTCTGAAGTTAGCACGGTGCCTTTGTACATTGCTTTTCACTAAAGGTCTGATCCAGCTGCCATTAGAATCAATGAAAGGCTCCCATTGACTTCAAAGGAATCGAGATATACCAGATATTGCAGTAGATGAAAAATACCAAAGGAAAAGAAAACCTCTGTCTTTTAGTATATACTTTCAATTTTTATATAGTCTTCATCATAACAATGTTCTGAAGGAAAGGGACTGGAAAATTTTCCAAGTCAGTCAATGCTGAAAACTGCAAAAAAAAGAAAGTTTTTGACAAAAGCAGACACTTTCCCATTTATTTCAAAACGTATTTTTTCTGTCAAAATTTGTTTTCAATAGCAAATAAATATGTGACTAGTTTAAATTCTAAACTACCAATAGAGCCAGGAAAGTATTTGCAAATATATAATCTTTGGAGGCATACACATTCTTTCTGCCCACTTACTCGTCAGTCACCAGACTTCCAACTCCACATTTCTGTGACTTTGGAGCCTTAAAAAAAAAAAAAAAAGGTTGGATATTAGCGCTTTTATTGCCTGTGTCTATAGGGAGGATCCCAGCGCCTGCCTCTCAGCCCAGTGCTCTGTGACAGATGTAAGATGGGATAACATATAAGAAAGAGAAGGATTTATTGGAGTACAGAAGAAGGCCAGGCTAGAAATCCAGCTATGAAGCTTTATAGGTGCATATATTTAAAACACTTTTCAGCAGCTTTATATACCATTACAGTTATTGGATCCTTCATCTTTGACTTAGATAGGAATTATTTAATTAGAGACTTCAGTACCTGCGTAACTTTGAAACCTTTCCGCTCTTATTCTTATTCAAAAAAATATTTGCACCTAAGAGAATTTCCCAGCAGTCAAAACTTTTATTGTAAGTGGTAGTACAACTGAGGTAGGCTAGGTTATTCAGGTAATTTGGATCAGGCCACATTTTGGTTTGGATTACATCTGGCTTTCCTTAAATGTAGTAACCCAACATTTGGTTATCGTTTAGTGAATATGATTTTCTGCCAAATTATTCCCTCTGGATTCTCTGGAATCCAACAGAAAAAATCTTGAAAGCATCCAGACATCTCTAATTTTTTTTAAACACTCATTTTAATTAATTCTCTCATTTTAAAATATTTTATAATTCAGTATCTCCAGCAGGTCTGTCTTTTTTTTTTTTTTCCCCAGTAGACTACTTTGAAGGAATCACAAGCTGCTGAAATCTATGCAGGGCATTTGTCCGTTATGGAAAGGAGATCACAAAAGCATTTCACATCCTGCTGTTCAGAGTAAGAACAAGTCTGTTTCTACCTCACATGGTAGGGTCGCATGTGTGGTGGGTTCAAAGAAGAATGACGGTGAAAATACTCTCTATATCGGATGCAATTATACAATGTGTAGAACTGACTGCAAACACGTAGCTTACCTAAGGGATCCCTGCTGACCTGCTCACCCATCCGTCCGTCTCGTTCCCATCCACCGCAGGGTTCTGCAGATGAAGGGCTGTCCTTGGGGTTCTCCCCTCGCACCCCTCACGTACCCCGGGAAACACAGACAGGACACAGATGGGAGACCATCCTTCCACGGCACCCTGGCACGGGCGCTGCGGGCTTGTGCTGTAAATCCTGACGTGCCCTTAGGAAAAGTGACTCATTCCTTAAACAAAAATAAAGGTCATTCAAACCTGTAAAAGACAAAGCAGGGTGTGCTTCTAAGCAATTTATGGGCATTACATTAAATTGCCAGGCAGATGTTTTGCCATCCTGCAACTGCACCGTACCTGATGTTTTAGGGGCAGGGAGACCGTTCACAAAGAGTAGCAATTGATCTCGTTACTGAAGAGTGATTAGAGTATTACAGGGGTGGGGACAGGCTGGTTCGTAAAGCTGCTCTAAGAGGAGATACGTCTTTTTACTCCATACAAGCAGCGAACCTGCAGGCTCCTGCTGCCGCCCCTTCCCCGGCGCAGACAGCACCGGTGCGCGGGACGCTGCCGGGAGGGCAACACACGCACCTGGGACACACGTGAAGTTCCTCCCTCGCAACCGCCGTCCCACCGTCCGTGCTCAGAAGACCTCTTAGAGCTCAGGGACCCGATACAGGTCTGCAGCGTTCACTGTCTGCGCTGGAATTGATCACATATTTCACAGCTGACCTTCTCACTGTCCTCTTGTGTGGGCACCGGTGGCATGAGATCACCATTGGAATATTCTGCACTGAAAGGCAGTGGTTTGTAAAACATTTTTATCAGTATCTATCAATTATTATATATCAATATCAATCTATTATCAATCTATTACTGTGAGCTGGCAGAAAGCACGCTGGACATTTAGGAATTGGCACCATTTAATGTATGATATTTTTTTCTTTTTTTCCTAGAGAGGAACACCCCCATCTTATGGAAATGTATCCAGCTTGACAAATGAAAATGAATGAAAAAAAAATGAAGGTTTGAGTGAACAACTGCACAGCTCAGGGTCGCAGCTCATCCAGTTTGCAGGAGTGACACTGGGCAGGGAGGGAAGGGCTGTGTTAAAAGGAAAGACAATGATGAGCCTGTTTGATTTGGAGTCGTGATAAATAATGAATGTAACTCACAAGGACAAGATAACACAGTAGTTTTCACTGACCCTAATGTCAAAATGTTTCCTCTTCCCTCTGCTTCATGTCCGAGAGAGCATCTCCGTTACTACCTTGCCTTTGCCAGTGCCGCTACCCTGAGAAACGCAGAGGCTGGAAGCGATTAGTTTTGGGACTCCAGCCCCGGACACGCTAACCCGCATGCCTAACTTCACAGGAGTAGCTGAAGACCAAGGGATTACTCCTGGAAGTCAAGTAAAGCACGTGCGTGTTTCTGGCTGAGGGTTTCTGACACGAAGGAGTCCCAGCTCCCCAGGATGCAAGGATTATTTTTTATCCCTAGTGCCTAACAAGATATTGCTCTTTAAAACAGTCATTGGTGCACAGGAATAGGAAATATAAATGCCATTTCCAAGAGAGACGAAAATGTTTTCAGCATAATAACAAATATCCTGAAACAGTCTGCACTGGTGAGTGAACAGAGGATTACATTTAAATTCAACACTCTTAATGTACATTTCTAATCTTAAATTTCTAAAACGATTAGCCATTTACACACTGAGTAACAGCTTCTGCACTCATTCCAACTAGTATAAAAATCATAAAGGTTAGCAAACTGTGTGCATTGGAATATAAACTAATCGGCATCTGGGATTAGGAAGAAATCTCCTCCAATTCATTGGTAAAGGCTTCCTCAAATACTAAACGGAGCCCATTATTCTGTTTGGCTGTTAATAACTCAGGTGACATTTGCCATATGCCATCAAAGAGCCTAGGGTCAATACAAATTTTATCTCTGTTAAGGCCTCCAGATTCAGCATCAAATTGTGAGTCCGCAATTCAATAGCGAGTTGAGCATTCCCGTTTTTAAACAGTTTTTGAAAGCGGTGGGGATTATTTGGGAATGGTGTGATACAAAGGTGCAAGGGAAGAAGCCATGGAGGGGCAGAAAAGAATGGAAATAAGATTTTGACACAGAACAAATATCAAAGTAGGTGATTTCCTTTTTTTCTTCACCAACTGTGCTAAAGTTGTCTTTTTAAACTGGAATCATTGTGTATCTCCAATCAAATCACATTCAAAGCAGTTATTCTAGTATGTCCCTAGCTGCATTTCCACAGTAATTGAGGCACGTTATTCATATGCTGAGTTTCCTACAGAAATGGAAATAAACTGGAGGAATTTTTTCCATAGTTAAAAGAAAGCACAGTGAAGGTTTGACCTTAAAGGAAGGATGAGACTCAACATGTTCCCCATTGGTTTTTCTGGAATAAGATTTGACAGCCTTATATAGGTGGAATTAAGCCTCACTTTCTTATGCTTCAAACCCTCTAGAAAAGTCACACTTTGTGCAAGAAGGGATCTGGAACATCATTTCAGCCCCTCTTTCTGGAGGGGCCATCTCTCCTATGGAGAATTAATGAGATGTGTTTAGGGGTGGTGGTAGTCCTTGCCCAGAAAAACAAGTTGTCTTGATGAAACTTCTTTTTGTAGAGCTGCCAAGCATCCCAGCTGGGAACAACCCTCAGTCCCCAGCGTCTCTTGCTGCCGTGGCTGCAGTGTCTGCATCCCTGCTGCCTCCGCTGCACTTCCAGACAGCCTGCGATGTCCTTGCGGGATGCAGGCAGAAAGGTTATAGAATCATAGAATCATAAAATGGTTTGGGTTGGAGGGGACCTTGAAGATCATCTAGTTCCAACCCCCCTGCCATGGTCAGGGACATCTTTCGCTAGATCAGGTTGCTCAAAGCCCCATCCAACCTGGCCTTGAACACTTCCAGGGAGGGGGCATCCACAACATGGTTGGAGAGTTACGTTTTCCCCAGAAGAGTCCAAACACCAAAAGCTTTTCCCAGGTCTACAATTACAATCTAAAACCAGAAGTCCATCTGTACCCTACCTGGCATGTCCCAAGGGAGGATGTCTAGGGAAGAACATAAAACAGGGAGGTTACTCGGCAATACCTCGCTACAACGTGTTCCCTGACTCCAGCTAAGGGATTTGGTAGTGGTGGTCTTGGCAGTGTTAGGTTTACGGTTGGAGTCGATGATCTTAAAGGTCTTTTCCAACCTATACGATTCTGTGATTCTGTGATTTCTTAAGCCGGTGCTGGTGCCTCTGTGTTCAGCAGCTCTCCAGAGATGTTTTTCCGTGGGAAATTCATCCCAGCACTTTCTGAGCCCACATAAACTTTTAGCATTCAGAGCGCTCGGTTTTGTGAATGGCCTGTATGGAGAAGTTGTCCAGCACAAATCGTGAGCAGAACAACTCCCTGGGGCTGTTTTGAAGCCGGCGCCTGCTATTTGCCTGCGCTGGCCCTAAGTCCAGAGGTGATGCTGTCACACGCCTGGAAACCCTGCCAATCATGATGCCTGACAGAGCAGCCAAACACGCTCAGTTTCCAGGAATATGAGAGGTTATTATGGTTATTTCTTAACGCTGAGTGAGGGTCTGCAAGCCTACAAGCACGGTACTCCGTGAAATAAAGGGTTCCCAGAGGTTCCTCCTTGGGCCCCAGCCAGCAAACACCTGCTCACATACAAAACTCTCCATTCAAGCCAAGGGGACGACACTCGTGAGCAGAGTCACCCCCGTGATGATACCTGTCTGGTTTCCCAACGGGGAGAAAACATGTTCCAAGCTGCACCGAGTGACTGATGTGTTCTGTGCTAATATTTGTTTCACAAGTCATAAATCTGCTTCGCTCACGTGGTTCTGGGGTAACCATAAAACAGCCGCTGAAGGTGGAAACTGCAAGAATTTCAGCCACCGCCAATGAGTGATAACTCACTGGAGTTTGAATACCTTATGCATTACTAAATCAAAACTTAAATTAAAGGCAACTTTTAAAAGACACTAATATGATTGCTGAGCCTCTGAATACCTTGCAGATCTATCCTTTGAGCACTGAAAATTTTTAGCCATGATATATACAGGCCTGATGCTGTAAAATACTAAAAGCCCTGAACTGTGGTTACCAGGCGGTGGAGCGTTCTCTGCCTGGGCTTTACATCTACACGCACGCATTGCCAGAAACTACGGTGGGTGTTCACAAAAATTATTAAGATGACTTCTGAAAATCATTAAGATAAGTAACATAAAAGGCAAAGTCCTTGTAGAAAAGCACCTATTATTAGAGAAGTAAAAAGACAGTTCTATATTAAACACTCTCTAGTGAGACTAGTAACAAACCATCTTTTTGAGACAGAAGGAAACTTAACATCTCCCAAAATACCCAGGCATAGCACGAGATACAAAGAAATATACTTTGCAGAAATATTCCTGCCTCTTCTTTGAGGAGTATGATGGAGAACTCTCAGATGTGGTGATTCTGCCCAGCCACAATACACAGCGAAGGTAATGGAAAACACAACAGGTAGGACTAGTTTTTGGGAACACTCGCATGCTTAACTTACTTGGTGCGATCCCCTGGAATGCATCCATTTCCCCAATATTCAAATACAAAGGGTTTTAAGGTGAAGAAAACTTGCATCCAAGTAATGGAAGGAGGGTATTCTCCTCTTCCTCTCTGAAAAGGCTACAGGATTTATTGCATTGTATAGTGCCATTTCAAAATGGTTGTAAAAGTCTGTCCCTAGGCATAAAATCTGCTCACTTACTTTGTAGCAGTGCATCAGCTAATGAGCTCTTATTTGCCTTTCCAAATTAAATTACTCGTTACAGGTAGGAGGAATTTTGCAGTGGTGGGTTAAAAGTAATAGAGTAAAAAAAGCACATTAGGCAACTTTTCTAGCCTGTTCTAATTCAAAGGTACTTTACTGTTCTTCTAACACCGAAGTACTAATCTCACACATCAAGTAAAAGTTGCTGGCAAACTCTGAGGAAAGGTGCCCTTTTCTTTCACCGTCAGACAGCGGCGGAGCTGCCGTTTTCCTCTGCCTCCAGTGGTTATGTCATCTCTGAGGTCAGTTTTCTGCTTCTTGAACATGGCTTGGCTGGGTATGAAACGTGAAATCAGCATCAACAATTGGTAGCAACTTCAAGAAAGAAGCCTTGGGCTAACAAATAATAAAAAAAATCCTCATTTTTGCCCACAATAAGAAAAATCTACAGAGCCGCCACCTAAGGGCTTTCATTGCCTTCGGCACAGGCACACTTCGGAATCCACATTTAGAGAGTGCAGCCTAAACATTTTCACTCACTGAGCTCGTCATTTATTTCCGTGGCAGGCATCCCTATGTGAGACCTCGCCAGTCATCAATCCCTCTTTAGATTAAACATGAAAGGGGGCCTATCCTCCCATTAGCACAGGGGAGATGTACTAATATGGCCCAAATTAATGTCCTAATCATTCCTTGACAGAATAGAATTTAAAATATCCCAAGTCTATCACTCCAAAATCGTACAGTCTGAATCTGATCATTTGAAAATTGGTTTTGGTCATCAGGGATCTCAGATTTCAGCTGAATTATTCAGACTATCAGGTACTACCACACAAATTATGCTGGGGCAGCAGGGAAGGGGAACGAAAGGGGGAAATCGGGTAACGTCGGTGAAAATCTAAACACAAGGCAGTTCAGCCAAACCCCGACTTCTTCCCAGTTATTTAGTTACAGAACAGCATTTTCCTCCAAGAGAGTGCTTGCAGAAAACACCATCTTTGCGCATACTTGCTTGAATACACACTGGTATGGGTTTTCATTCGTAGTGTTTACTGGGGCCCTGGTTACATTCTCCAGCCAATTTACTCATATAATGTGTTTTTTTCTCCCTCTGGCTACCGTGAAACAAAGCTTCAAAAGGGATGGGCAGGAGAAAAAAAAAATCCTCTTGCTCATGTTTTTCTCTCCTAAATACTGAGGAATTCTACTTTCCTGGCACTGTTCTCACTATTTACATGTGTGTAGCTGTGTACATACCCCAGCTTACTAACCTGTGCTCTGCACAAGGGATATAACTGAATAGGGTTATTCATAACCAAACCCTCATACAGCTCGGCCAGTGCCAGGATTTTAGTCTATGCTCACGGGGCTGTGATTAGTCCTGGAGAACATTATGAAAATCAACCTGGCTAATTATTACTCCAAATAACGGAGAAAGGAATGCAATAGATTCTCCAGGAAATACTATAAGACAATCAAGATTTGGGTGTTTGCATTTGTTTGTTTGTAAATGTTCTCATTAGCTCATCCGTAAGATTTACGTTCCCTGCAAGAATTAGCAGGGGAAGTTCTATAGACTGTCCAATGAAAGAAGGCAGATAGATCATCACATCACTCCTTTTGGATACAAAAGCCTCTGAATTTCCAAATGCCAAAATTTTGTGCAGAATATTCATCACTATATTGTTAATCATATCTTTATTGACTATGCAAACCATTTATAGAAAGTTTCACAGAATTTAAAAACAGAGCTGAGAGCCTGATCTCTGATATATCTCAAAGCAATATGTTTTATCCCTATTTTAAACCTAAAAATTAAATCACAGCAGTTTAGTCCTTGGGAGAATAGATTTATGTATAAAAGGAAAAGAACCTGTCGCTAATGTCCCAGACCTCTGCGAAAGAACAAATGGACTAAATGAGAAACATCTAGATGATCCTAGTGTGCACATTGAGCCTGATGTACTGGAGAAGATGTGTAACCTTCAAGATCCCTGCCAATCTGACATGAGGCAAAAGTCCTAACCAATTTAACTATTGGAATTAGTATGAACGTAAATATGAAAGCAAAACACAGCACCCAGGCACCTATGGCTGGGGAAGGGTGGGTTTGCACCAGTGCAGAACACTGGCAAAAAGCCATCCAAGGCCACCCCTTCATCTCCGGTGCTCCAGGGGAATGCAGAAAAATGAAACAACTCCCAAATAACCAAGATATATGTGGCCAATTTCTTCCAAGAGAAAAAATAAATCCTTCCTGACAGTCTGCAAGACCTCACCAAAGCCACGAAACAAGAGAATGATTATTTGATAATAATTATTCTCTTTCCAAACTGCAAGCGTTACGAGGATGCTGAGAGCAACACCGGCAGTGCCGGTCCCCGCAGCCTCACGAGGGACTGACTAACAGGAGGAATAACAGGTTCTCAGACTGCGAGACAAGGAACTGCCACCAAGCTCCTGACAAAGCTCCCACTCACACATGCACAGAAAGATGTACAGATTTTTCCACAAAGCGGATGAAAGCGTGTATTTAAAAATACATATTTAACGTCCTCTTAAACATCCCTACCTGTGACAGCTTTTACAGGACAAACAGTTTTATTATTTAGGGCTCTGTGGGATAGAAAATGGTGTCTTTTGAGGGTGGATTTGTCTAACTTAAGCTTGTAACCACTGGGTCCTGTAATGCCTTTGTCAGGTAGATAAAGTGGCTACTCGCTCTTGGATATCTTTTCCATGGGTCAGTACCTACCTGCGGTGACCAAGTCACTTCGCAGCTTCTTCCCTGATGAGCTAAATAAGTTGAGCTGCTTATGCCTCATGTTGTCACGCTTGTTTTCTGAATCCTTTTTCATACCTTTCCTTTGAACTTACCTTAGTATTTCCACACTGCTTTTGAACTGTGAACACCAAAACTGGACACAGTTCCTAACAGTAGCCTTGCCACTGTTGTGCACATGGGCAACATCAAATCCTCTTATCTGCTTGATATTACTCTTTTTTACATCTCAGGATTGCATTGGCCTTTTAGCCACAGAATTACAGTGAGATTTCATTCTGATGTGCTTACCCAAAAAGAATCCTAAATCTTTCTTAAAGTCCTTGCTTTCCAAAAGAGAGCCTCCTGCCCGGCGTAGCCTCGTCTTCTTTCTTTATTATATTGCCTTGCACCTAGCTAATATTCAAACTTTTTTTTTTATTTTGACCTCTTCATTAAGCACTTCAGGTCACTCAGCAATAATAATTTGCCCCTTTATCACTTATTCTCCCATTTGTTCACTGTTAACCTGTGCCATGTATAAACCTGATTCTGTATCATTTCCTTGATCAGTGATAAAAACATTTGGCCTTTAGTCAAAACCTGATTCCTGGAGGACTCCATTAAAAAAGAGTTCTATGTAACGTTCAGAGTCTGTGCAAAGCATTAACCAAATCAAAACCGGGAGCACCACCGTTTTCAACCTGACTTTTACCGTGCATCGAGTATACAGGAGGAAAACTTCTCGTTATAGCTAGAGCAATGATGCCACCCCCCTCACCCCTTCGGAGTGATCCTGCCCCTCTGCTCTGCTCTGGTGAGACCCCACCTGGAGTCCTGCATCCAGCTCTGGAGCCCTCAGCACAAGAAGGACATGGAGCTGTTGGAGCGGGTCCAGAGGAGGGCCACGGAAATGATCCGAGGGCTGGAGCACCTCTCCTACGAGGACAGGCTGAGAGCTGGGGTTGTTCAGCCTGGAGAAGAGAAGGCTGCGGGGAGACCTTATAGCAGCCTTCCAGTACTTAAAGGGGGCCTATAGGAAAGATGGGGACAGACATTTTAGCAAGGCCTGTTGCGACAGGACAAGGAACAATGGGTTTAAACTAAGGGAGGGCAGATTTAGACTGGATTTAAGGAAGAAATTTTTTACAGTGAGGGTGGTGAGGCACTGGCACAGGTTGCCCAGAGAGGTAGTGGAGGTCCCATCCTTGGAAACATTCAAGGTCAGGTTGGATGGGCCTCTGAGCAACCTGATCTAGTTAAAGATGTCCCTGCTCTTGCAGGGGGTTGGACTAGATGACCTGTAAAGGTCCCTTCCAACCCAAACCATTCTATGATTCTATGATTCTGTGATTCACAGGGCGTTGTGATGATGAACTCCCTAACACCTGTAAGATGCTGGAGGGACCATCTGTACGCCTGAGGCACCTACCTCATGGGTAAACTTTGGGGTAAATCGGCTCTTCTAAAATAGATGTCTATAGGTATGTGAGACCTCTGAGTGCATCCAGACTCCAAGGTATGCTGGCACACCTAGCTCTACCTCAGATCCATCCCTAGGGAAGCCCCAGGTATCATCAGCTTCCCTCTATCAAGGTTTCTATGGGTCTGAAGGGACCTGCTCTCATCATTCTGGAGAGAAGGAAAACAAAGACTGTGGGGTGTAGCACTGTCTCCATCTCACTCCAGAGCCTAGATATGGTTCCCTGTAGAGTCAGTGGCAAGTAACTCAGGTGGCAACTAGGTCTTCTGGGAGGCTTCAGCAGCACCTACTTGTCTCGGTTTCCTCTCTGTGAACCTTCTTCTGGTTCTTTCCACAGTCTGTCTTACAAGGTACATAACATTTACAGGAAAATTCAGTATTTGATTAAGCTGAATTACATCCCAGCGTTGTGCTGAGATTGTTTTGGAGGCCATCTAAATACACAGAAAAATGATGTGTAGCTGCTTAACCAAAAGATTATAGCATAAATTTGGGTGCCTCTATTAAATGACAGAATGGCAGCATCTCCTCCCCATGCCCAGGGTGTCACAACACTGTTTCACTCAGAGCTGAAATGAATTATTTTACAAGAATGGGGGCCATGATGTGCCCTAAGGAAATGTGACTGAGTCATTTATATTTTTTGTTCTCACTCTCTGTTCTACTTATGCCACAGATGGCAGAAAATAGGAGTCAAACCAATTTAATACAGACATTCAGTTCAAAATGGCATGTATTTTCGTTTTCCCTGTATAATGATGAGGAATAGGTGGAAACATATTGTTACTGTTTTAGACAAACAAATCAAACAACGCAACACCCTCCAAAATCACCCTGAAAGTCCAATTCCTCCTACCCCACCCCCCCATAAACCAGCATAGTGGAGTCACTTTGACAAAACTCAAGCAACTGATGCAATGGCTTCAATGGAATGAAAATGCCTCTCCTCGTGATTGAGTGGGACTAGAGGTGACTTGGAAATAAAGTTGTTAAAGAAAATCTTCATAAACTTTCAAACTTCGTAACTTTCAAAAAGTCCCAACAAAAGCCTGACTTTTCTGCTATCCCCAACCATTAGAGATTTTCACATAATTCAAGATAGAGCTCTAGACTCCGCCAATGCAGTGAAATAGATGTTACTTTTATTACTGCCCATCAGAAATCAAAATCACGACACCAGCAGAACCCACTTCTGTCTTCTGGGGGAAGTTTTAGCAAATGGTTCTGTCATAGCTAAGAGAAATCAACTCAATATACTACTTGCTCTTAGAGGATCAGACGCTTCTCATTCCCTTGCCAAGTCAGGGACAAGGAAGTTTCAGCTCACACACCTAAAATCACACAAATCTTTATTTCACCACTTCCAAGCAAATGACTTCATAACCTTTGCCCACAGAGCCACGCATGTTTCTGCAAACAGTTTGTGGTCAGATTAAAAAGCTAAATGCCTGAGAAACTCAGGCATATGTAAAGTCTGGGAGTTAGAATACAATCCTCTCGTGAAAAAATATGAGAAGAATGGTCCGATATTCGTAAGATTAATATCTTCCTCATCTCTTGGTAAAATAATTTTACTCCCTCTATAGGTTATCAACCAAACAGTGGCCACCTGATGCTCCCCTTCTTGTCTGATGATTGATTCATTCCACAAGAATAGTCGCCTGCCTTGATCACTACCATAGAAACGACGTGGAGGTGCGCATGGTTTGGGATGCATGAAGTAGAGGATCCCTTTCTAACCGTCTCCCAGTGACAGGACCTTCTACCTGCTGGCTCTGCCTTCCCACCCCTGATACCAGCTTTGGTTACTCCGCAGAAGAGAGAAGATTTGCTCAGGGAAGGAGGTGTTTCATTAAATGTGGTGCGTCCACAGAAGTCAATGATGTTTTTCACTAAATTCCAGAGGTTAGCAGTTTTTAGCAGTTTTAATCCATCTTAAATTTATATTTTGGCAATTAACTCAAGCAGCACGCCTAAAAATTACTTTAAATGTCGCTTCCTGCTTCGTTTGGGGATTATCTTTCTGCTAAACACTAAGGATAATTGTAAGAGATATGTACAGATGAATGCTAAAAGTACCAGCGAACAGTCTTTACACTTCAAATAAATAAAAATAGATAATTGAAAAAAACCCTAAGATATCTTCCTGATCTCCACTTACATTTCCAGAACCCTTACACCCTGGAAATCTACTAAATATCTATTACCATATTTTCTAGATATTCTACTGTATGTATTACCAGTAGAAAATGAAACCATTGACATTAGTATCCAAGTTGTAAACCTGTAATTAAGGAGATCTTCCCTAGCTGAAAGCAGGAGGCAAACCTTGCAGTTAAAGTTTGGATAGCAGACATTCTTCTTTGGTTATGGCTTAGAAAAATCTCATACAACGGTTTTGGAGACGAAATTTCATTACCTTTGAAATGGCTCAACCTGCCTCAAAAAGTAAGAAATTTTTAGTAACAACTTAAAGAATTGTATTTTAAATCCCTTAAAATAAATAAGAATTTCACTCCCTGAAGCATGTCCAAGCCTAGAAGATAAGGTTACCAGAAAGTGGGAAATATTTATGGGAACCCCTTTGCAAAACCCTGGTACCCGATTACTACGTTGGTCCCTGCAATATGCCCACAGCTAATCTACCAGCATTGCCATCAAACATTTTGCAGACTAAAATGAAATCTCCAATAAGATGAATAGATCTGTGTGTCTTCTAATATTTTATCAGAAGATGGACTCGATGCTCTGACAATTCAAGATGCCATTAGTTTTGATATGATCAGCAAAGACAGGGGAAGTCGTATTATTCTCATTCTAATACACGCCTTGTAACATAATGATCTATTGCTAAAAGAGGAAATCTCTTCTTTCAGTGGAGCAAGCTTTACCAGCCACCAAAGTCTTGCAGGCTATCAGGTGCCTAATCCAAAATCGGGATTCTCACAAACAATCCTCAGCCTGTCAAGTACAACCCTGTAACAGATTCTATCAAAAAACCCACCCACCCATCCAAATAAAACCCTCACCACAGAATATTTGTTTTTTCTCTAAACAGATCTTTTGTTTCACCAGCATTTTAAGGATCCTTATTTTCAGCGCTATTACTTGGAGATAGGTTTGCCTCCCTTAAAACATGGACTAAATGAGGGGACAGGATTTTCCGAATGCTGAGAAAGGATGTGAGTGGCAGCGCATCGTTCCCAGTGCCAGGAATAGCGTGCCGAGCACAGAGGAATTAATTACTCCAGACCCAGGTATTAACCTTAATTTTTAAACAACTTCTTGCGCACTGTGACTCTACTGAACCATGAGCAGGATTGCCCCCAAATCATTTTTCAGCCACCTGCCCCTCTCTACAAAGCCCACCTATAGATGCCTTTCTCTCAGAAACAGAGCAGGAAAAAAAAAAGGAATTAAAAAAAAATAATAAAATGAAGCACTTCCTTCTTAAATTACTCAAGTTGCTAAAATAAGAAAATCCAAGCAAGAAAATTAATGTAGAATACTGTATTTAATGTAATCATATGCTTATTCTGCATGAAAATTGTGGTTCATATTCTGAGTTAAACTGATTTAGATCTAGAATAAAGTCACTGAGGATCAAGAAATTCTTTGAAATTCATTACCTGTAAGTGAAATCAAATCTGACCCTATGTCAGCATTTGTAAATCAGATATTTAACAAAATTTGAAGGGAAAACTAAGGTCAAGATTTGAACTCTATCTTCCTGAAGTGAAAGAGTATGAAAGTACCTTCCTAAAATGAAAACCCCAGAAAATGGCCAGTATAATAGACCTATAGAGCTTCATAGCTTAAAAGTGCTGTCCAAATATTAGCTAAATCCTTACTATAAACCTGTGAGGCAGATAAGATGGAAGCACTTATGCTAAAGATAAATAAAACCTAGAACTGTCTCATATAACCGTAAGATTTTATTAAAAATAAACAGGGCTGGTTGGTATCCTTAACCTCAAGGTCACAAAACAAAGTACTAGGCACTAGAGGATAGCGGCAGAAACCAGTACTCCAAAATCACTGTGTCTAATTAAGGATTCCAAAGAATCTCTGCTTTATGCTCTCTCCTGTCTCGAAGCATTCGCTGCGAGAACATTCAAATGCCACCGGGAGACTGACATGCTACTTGTTAGGTCAACAGTCCCATTGAGACTTCTTCTCATCGGCTTCGTCGGATTCTGGGTCAACTATATATGCTGGGCAAATAACACCGCACCAGGGCAAATAACACCGAACGGGGACTCTCGTGTTTAAAAGGGAGAAAACTAAGGGGGGGGGGGGGGGGGGCGAAGCAGCTGCGTGGAAATTGGAAATGTGTTGTCTGCGCGCTTGCTAAATAATTCAGATTTAAACTGTTCTGAACTTCTGACCCTCACACTCCACTGCGATGTACAGGGCTAGAGGTTTCAATGTTAATCCACGGTATATTAGCAACAAAAATGTATGGAGCCTTCCTGTTTCAGAGTGAGGCCATATTCTGCTAAAAGCATTCTAATATTAATGATGATGGCTGGTTTTAGAAATGTTTTAGTCCACTGCAAGAACGTATTTTCACTTGTTTGTGAGGTTGGGAAGAGAGAAAATGAAATTGCCCTTTTAGCGCTGCACCCCGCTTCCTCGCAGGCATGGGGCAGCGTGTGTCCCTTTTCCAATAAAACCGCACACTTGCCTCTCTCTGCGGGCTGTGCGCTTCCCTCCCTCCCCTTCGCTTTGCTCAGCTGTCATTTGGCACAACTGCCTCACTTGCACCGCGTTAGAGCATATATTTCTCCACGGTGCATTTTTAACTGGCAAAGTAAGGAGAAAAGAATTTGATTAAGCTTATTTTTATGCTTACCGGAAATATAAAAGACAAAGTGTTCTACGTTTACAACTACAGCATATGCAGCTTGTGTGCGCATCAAAAAGATCTCTACAAAGCAGCACGCGCGGAGACAAGATCATACGGAATGGAGAGACAGATGCAGATTTCCACGCGTAAAATCTGTAGTGGCTCCGAGCACGACGGATATTAAAAAAATAAATACGAAAAATAATAATAACAAAAAAGCGGTGTCGGGAGAGGCTGGTACCAACCTATTCAAAGACTCCCGTGGACTTCAAGAGGCTTTGGATCACGCCCCCGGAGAGGGATGATTTAATAAAGCGGGGTAATATTTCTTTTCAACTACACGCTACTTTTGAAGACAGCTGGGAGACCGGTGACCTTTTCGGCAACACGCTCTCCCCCTGCACGTCCTTGCCGCGGACCGAGGGGGAGCGCTCGGCACACAGCTGCGCGCTCCGGGGACGCGGGCGGAGGCACCGTGCCCGCACCTGCACCCGCCGCGGCGGCGTGGGCCGGGGGAGCGCGGCGGGGCGGCCCCCGCGGGGCCCGGGCGGCGGCGGCGGCGGCAGCGGCGAGGCCGGCGGGGCCGGGGCCGGGGCCGGGGCCGGGGCCGGGGCAGCCTCCCGCGGGGGCGGCCGCGGGGCGTGGCGGCGCGGCGTGCGGGGCGGGGCGGGCCGGGCTCCCCCGCCTCCCGCCGCCGCGGTGATTGGCCCGGCCCGCCCCTCGCCCCGGCGCCCAGGCCGCCTCCCTCCCCGGCTAAAGCGGGCAGTAGGTGAGGGGAAGGCGGCCAGACGGGAGCATGGTCGCGGCTCCGCAGCAGCCTCCGCCGCCGCGCCGCGCCCCCCTGCCCGGCCTCCAGCGCGGCTCCCGGCGCCCGCAGCCGCGCGGGGCTCTGCGTTAGCGGAGGAGGCTGCAATGCACAAGCCGCCGCCGCCGCCTCCCGCCGCCGCGCATCCTCCCGCCGCCTGAGGACGCGGCCGCGCACCCGCGCTGCCGGCCCAGGGCCGCCTGCGCCCCCGCGGAGGGAGGTAAGCGGCGCGGCGGCTGCGCGCCCGCGGAGCTCCCCGCCGCCGCCAGCCGTGCCGGGCATCGCCGAGCTGGCGGCTGCCCTGCGCCTGCGCTCGCTGCCCGCATTAAAAACTTCCTGCGTGCCTCCTGCTGCCGGGGGGTGCTGTGCGCCGAGCCAGCGGCGGGTAATACTGTTGTTGTCAGGATGATTTGCTCTTTTTCCAGGATTTTTTTTTTTTTCATGTTGGCGTGGAGGTCCCCGCCCCCGCCGCGCACCCACAACTTCAGGCGCTCGCTCCGCGCCGCGGCGGGGAGCGGGGTCGGCCGCGCACCCCCCCTCCCTCAGCCCCGGGGGCCGGCGGTGTCCCCGCGGAGCCCCACGCCTCCCGGGGGCGGCTGTCCGGGAGGATCCCCCCTTCTCATCCTCGGGCCCGCACCCGAAACTGCCGGGGAATGGATCGGCGCGCACCCCGGCAGGCAGCCTGCCTGCCTCCCTCTCTCCCTTCCCAAATGCCTCTGCCAGCCCCGCCGTCTCCCTGTGCCTGGAATACATTTCCACCCCCACCCCCCCCCTTTTCCTCCCCCTCCCCACGCGTGATGTGTACGAGGAACTTCTCGGCACAATATTGTTTAAATATATATATTTTTAAAAAACACTTCGTACGCGTTTCCCACGCCGTGCCTTGCCACGCCGTATGGCATCCCTCGCCGGTGTGAGGTTTTGTTTGGCTGCTTGCTGGGGTTTTGTACTGATGCTTTTTTTTTTTTTTGGGGGGGGGGGGGGGGGATGTTTTCTTTTAACTTATCTTTGAGCCGAAGTGCTGTCTGGTGCCGGTAGGAGCACAGAGGCGCATCCCCTGGGTACCTGTTTTTGGAAGGTCTCGCTTAGGATGGGAGGGAAAAGCTACTTTTTTTTTTTTTTTTGACATTGAGTGGCTGTGACTAGCTGTCCTTGTCGTGTGAGGCTGCAGGTCTGTGGTCCCCGGGATTTTGGGTTCAGATTCCTTTGCCTCCCCGGCGGGTGGAGAAGGGTCTGGAGGAAGGGAGTTCTGGGGATGGATGGTGGTGTTTCTTATACACTTCATAAATAGTGTGTGCTCGTAGTCTCTGAGATTATTTTATTTTCTTTCCCCTTCTGGCTTCATTTATTGAACCAAAAATATTCCTAGAATGCTGGAGATGGATTTATCTTCCCCATCACCACCAAAAATTATGGAGCCCTGGTCATGTAGTTGTTTGCTTATCTTTTGTTTATTGTATGTGAAAACTGTTTAGAAAAAAATACAGTGTTCTGGTAACTAGATTAAGGGGGATTTAATCACTTTTCCATCAATGAAGGAAAAAGACATGCATGTTTGCTGCAGGCTTGCTATTTGTTTTAATGGAAGATTATATAGAGCATATTCCTGATAAATGAAGAAACTTTCTTTTTCCTGATATTCTTTAAACCAACTGAGCAAGTATGTGTCTGTGTACATGTAGGCACGTGTGAGTCTCTTGCACTGATTTAAACACATTTATCGGGCTATCCTTTTGAGGTACTTAAACCAAACTACTGTAGCTTTAAGGTGACTGCAGATAACAGTATTACTGTCTCTTATAATTAGCAATCTGCTGAAACTTTAAATCCTTCTTGATAGATATGATGATCTGTGTGAGAAGGAATAGTATTCTAGCAAGCTTTATTCTTTTTATTATTTTTTTGCCTCCAAAACAAAGCAACAGTGTGTCTGTCTCTTATTATTGTTGTATTCTGGTTTAAACTGCTAATGGCTTTATTTTTTTTTTTTTTCCCATGTGGAGAAAAATAAAGTACAGCCATATTTTACACTGACATTTATCTGTGTCAAACTTTAGTTATGCTCAGGAGGTTGTTTAATCTTCTCTGAATAATGTACAGGGTTTTTGGCTTTTTTTTTTTTGTTCTTATAACCTGTCCTCACTGTGTGTATTTATGGAAGTTGTCTTCAATTTAAGATGAAATATGGGAGCTATGCAAATAATTTAGTGACCCATCCAGAATAAGACTTAGCCAGCATATGTAATCTATGTCTTTCATTGCCTACTTTCATATAGATATCTTTTCCCGTAACATGTATTTTGATATTTCTTAATAGAAACTGATTAATGCATATGGTATTTTAATTGAAAAATAAAGTTTGGGGTTTGAGTTACGACCTCTTCTAAAATATGAGAGTATCATTGTGATTTATTTAAAAGTCGAAAAACATCCAGTCATACCAAGTAGTTGTCTTGCAAGTAATGACCAGTAACACTTAATTTGGATGAATTTTTGTTCATGTTCATTTAGCTTCCTGTAGAGGGTCTTAAATGAACTCTGAAATACATACTGGGTTCTCGGTCTCAAAAACTGCCTGACTTTCCTGTATTTGTTGTCTCTGGTAGCTTATGAAATGCGTGCACAGTGTGTCAACCTTTCCCATAACAACAAAACCTATGAGCAAATGTTCAGTGTGAATTATATTACTGAAATAAAATATTCTATAGTTGTCATGGTTACAAATAGAGGCAGGGTTACTGGTTTTCCTCTGCATGCTGGGGAGGGGGAATCTAGTTTTGTCACTTTTTAATTACACTTCTAATGAGTGATGGTCATACTTCAAGTACCCAATGTATTAAATATACAGCATAGTGAATAAGATTTTGTTGAAGTCTTACTGAAATGAAACAAAAAGTGGTGGTGTGCTGGAACAAACCTGTTCTTGTTCACTTGTTTTTTTCGAAGCAGAAATCTTGAGGGAAGGAAGTAATCACCTCTGTTTTGTCTCTTCTTCTAGATTAGCGTGCTGCTAGGGTTTCTGCTCTTATTCTTCAAACAATAATAAAAAGTATATAGTGTGTATGTTGACGGGAAATCCTCTCAGTGAAGGGAGAGGAAGACACAGATCTAGAAATGATATGATTTTTGGGTTTACTGTGCACCGTATCTGGCGCTAGCACTTTTAGTGCCTGTTTGTGAGGAGAATTCATTATCCCCAGGTTTGCCGCCCTCATCTCGCCAGCAATATTGCTTCGCTCCCATGCGTCCTTCTCCCAGGTTGCGAGCCGTTGTTTCCATTGGAGTCACTCCAGTTCGGCACTGTGCTAATGGCCACCAGAATCGGGGCCTTAACTAATTGCAGTCGTTGGCGCTCATCCCAAATACTGTTTCTCTGCTTCTCTCTGCTCATCTGCAATTTAGTCTTGTCCATGCCTACTTGCTTTCCTGACCTTTTAATTTAGTTCTGAAAAAATCTATGGGCCCAGTTCTTCTGAAGCACAGAAAAAAAATCAAGGGGGGGGAAATGTTATTTTTTTTAATTTTTTTTTTCCTCCCCTTCTTCTGTATGTAGGGCCTCTGTGTGCTGTGGTGGAAACTTACATACAGCTGTAGGGGGAAAAAGTACCCCTAGATCCATAAACGGAGAGAGAAATCGCAGTCTGTCTGTCTTGTTTAACCCCCGTCTCTTCCATTATATCCCTGTTGTGGGATTTCTTTTTTTTTTTTTTAATCTTAAAAGTGATCCGGAGGGTTTGTTGCTGCGCTTTAAGTTTTGGAGTCTCTTTAATATTTTTGTTAATTATTTTAGCATCTTTTCTTTAACTGTAGGTTGAGCATAGCATTGCAAAGGCTGTTGCAGTGACTTGTCCACTAACGCCACCGATCCACTTGGATTTGCTGCTGTAGGCTATGGAGCCAGGGAGCCCAGACACCTGAAGACCTGATCCTGAAGCTGCTCTGTTTGCAGAGCATCAACTTCATAGTGCGCCGCAGAGGTCTACATCGTTTTCAGATCATTAATTCTTTGTGCCGTAATCGAGGCTCTTAGCTAGCTAAAATCTCAGCATGGGTTAGCGACTTATTTGGTCCTTCAGCTTTTTTTTTTTTCCCTCCAGATCTTCCATTTTGCAATATTTGGCCTCGCAGTGTGCTGATTCAGTAACCTTAATATGACACAGTATCATTAGATTCTGTGATTTGTTTGTGTATCTAATCACTTTCTTAATGTACTCATCTCTCCACAGATGAAATACTGTATAAATACCTATATCCTAAAGCCCATAAACATACAAATTAGATAACGTTGCCTTGACGTGGGTACTTGAAATTATTGTATTAACCCTTTGTCCCATTTTTTTAAATTTCTGTTCTGGTTTTGTTAGCTTACCCTGTGTGGGGAAGAGTTTTAGCATCCCTCTATGCAGTTAAATCTTTTATAAAGTTACTTGTAGGAAGATGGAGCTCCTATGCAAAGGCTGAAGACTGTCTTCTCGAAGTAACCTGCCAACAGCAACTCCGAGTGTGAGGCTGTATGAAGCATCAGCAGCTTTGACATGCTTCTGTCACTTCTATGTTTCCTTTGTTACCAGAAGTACAAAGAACTCTTCCTCAGCTATAAAGAAAAAGATTAAAAGGAAATAGATTAGAAATCTCTTATGGGAACGCCTTTCTGTCAGATTTTTAAAAGTCTACACGCTTCACGAGTTGTGAATATGTGCTGCTTACCTGTTACGGTTAAAGCAGAACTGAGCAGACCTGGTACAAGAGACGCCCCGAGAAGCCTTCCTGGTGCTGTCCTCATGCAGCCCCTTGCCTCTGTGCTGTCTTGACCATCTGATAAATGACAGTAACTGAATTCCCAGTCACACTCTTCCATAAACAATTTTATGTTGTGGATTAGAATATTTGGAAGATGGGACTGTTTTCCTTAATTTTTATGTGCTGCTTTTCTCATTAGTGATGCTTAGGTCTAGGTTCTCAAATATCCTCAACTTGGATTTTTTGGTATAATTGGCATTAACGTCAGAAAAACACATAGTTTTTTGTAGCCTTAAACTTCAGGTAGCTTGTAGTGCTGGCTTGCAATAGTAGGACTGATTCACTGAAGCAGCCTGCTCGAACTACAGACAAAACCAGACTTTTTAAATTAATTCAGCATTCCCTTTGCAGTGTTTTGTGGTTTTGTTTTTTTTAATTTTGTGCCATCCATTACAATATGTTATGTGACATGTGACATTAAATGCTAGGACTTCTGTTTAGGTTTGGTTAGGCTTACTGGAAGACACAAATGTACGGTTCTTGGATTTGTCTCCAGTTCTAGGACTAAACTCTGCATAAATACGGGTAAAACACAATTTGTTTGAGAAAACCAGATTCTTTCTAGGGGCATGTTCCGGAACTCATTCAGTGCAGCAGTTCATAAGAAAATCTGCCACTGATACCGTTCTTCTGCAATATTGCTATTAACTAAAAATTTAGGCGTGCATGCGGTAGGAGTGTTTTTGGACTTTCAACGTAGTTGAGAGATACTGTGAAGAATCTCTCAAGTTCATATAGAGGTATTTGAGGCAATGGGGTCGTGTAGGAGGTCTCAAACTCAAGATGGGCCTAATTTGTTGAGCTGGACTTTATTCATACATCTCTTGATATTTTTGAACCTTGAGAGAGACACTCATTATCAGTCTTCACTCTCTTTTTTTTTTTCTTTCAAAAATAACAACAACAACAAACCAAAAAGTCCACCCCATAACCGTGACCCGCATAACAATGCGGACAGTAGCAATCCTGGATTTAAAGTGTGATTTAAGAGCTTTTGCTTCAGACACTTCTTGAAGTCCATGCTGATGAGTAATTAATATTTAAATCAGATAATTCAGCTCTGCGATATGCTTTGTCAGACCTTATTTTAGGGTTTTGGTTTTTGGTCCGCGAGTGCGATGCTGGTGGATTTGCAGATCGCAGCATGCTGTAACTGCTCAAATAAAACTTTTTCTTTTCAGTCTGAGGCTTAAGCATGCTGTTGCCTTTAATTAGAGGGAGAAGAATTTAAATGCCATTCATTTTTTCCAGCCACAGGTAAACCACAGATCAAAAGAAGAGAGGTGAAAGAGTTCAGGAAGTTCATTGTAATAATCACATGATATAGAGTAACTTTAAAGTGGATGCAGCTGTGTTTACCTGTGCTTTGAAATATATATCTGTTGCAAATTTTGGTTGACTTGTGGCTTCTTGAACACCTGAATTCGTTAAATGATCCCTAACATATTGTATACTTCAAAAAACTTCATTTTTAACTTTCTCTTGATTTTTATTGTCTCTTGCTTGCCAAGAGTGGGAAAAAATGCCAAATTGGAACACTTCATATTACAAAATGTTGTCGGATATATAAATGTCTGGAAAATGCTTTTGAAGCTATATGAAATGCTACAGAATAACTAAACTTAAGCAACATCTTTTTGAGCTTACTCCTTACCCCTTCATAAAGTTTGGGAAGGAATGTGTGTGGGGGAGAAGTTGCTAATTCTGCATGCAATTTCGAAAGTTTTGGAATGAGGGGAAGAGCATAAAAATACGTGGGTATGCAAAATGTGTGAACTAATTCAACTGCATCAACCTATACACTATGAAACAGCTCCTGTCAAGGAGGTATAGGACAGTGCCTATATTCTTAAGTATATCCTTAATATATCTGTAGTGGGATGGGTCAGCAGAGCTGTTGAGCATGATGCTATTGTTCCTTGGAGTATCGGGGCTAGGAACTCTGGCAATGCAAGTTGGTTCTTCTGGTTTGGATTTTTTTCTTCTGCCTTTTATTGAATGGCTTATTTTAGTAAAATGTGTTGGAGGCTATACAGGATATCTCAGAAGGACTCTGAATGACAGAAGGAAAAGGATAGAAGAAACGCTTTTCTCTAAAATTGTACAGGTGGTGGTAGTCCCTGGAATAGGAAGAAATTTCTGGAAGGTAGGAATAAGTGGCTTCTTGATTATATGACACTGGCTATATTTTAAGGGTTCTATTTAAGAAATGGGAGACTCTTATAAATCATAATTGCTTCAAAAATGCAACTTTTTTTCTTCCTCATCTTCCCTTCTCGCTTGGGGATAGGAGTAGATGCAACAAAGCTTATCCAGATGTTCTCCATCATAACTGGACTGCTCTGCTTCCCCCCAAACACTGATTTGTCATGTCCTGTCCCCCTGTCCCGTGTGTCGTCATGTCCCCCCCCCCCCCCCCCCCATTTCACAGTTCACAAACATCTTGATCATCTTGATATATTACATCTGAAAAGCCTAGATACTACCACGGACACTCTGTAGTCTATCCTATTTGAAGCAGAGAAATACCAGATACAGTAAAGATATTGTGTGGTAAGAGGTTATGAAAGATGCTGTACTTCGCTTTGTTAGGAGAAGGGTGAAAAAATTGTGTGGCTAACACTTCCAGGTCATCTCTGACAGATTTGCTAATACAATGCAAGGCAAAATGTTAAATATACTGTACTGCCCTCTTTATTATGCTATTTTTTGGCTGATCATATGAGCAAAGTATGTTATTTAAACAAAACTCACTGTTCTGAGTGTGTTTTCCCTTCCTTTTCTCCCCTTCATTATTTCACATTTCTAAACATTGAGCATACCAATCAATATTCCATTAAGAGGAGAACTAACCTGGGAGAAGCTTGCATGTATTTGCATGTAGTAGTTTATTTCTTGGTCTGTGGCTTTGTGTTGCATTTCCCTCATGTAATCTTTTTCTTTTTTTAAAGAACACTCCAAATATTTGTGCAATTACTTCTAATAGCGAGGTTTGCCATGCCCCATCTTAATTCTGTCAGTATGAATTGCTGGTACAGCCTTCTGCAATGCCCTGCTTGCGGGCAACATCAGTCAAATGTTTGTAGTTACTTTTTTGCTTCTGTTTTACAATAGCTGGACATCAAGGTACTAGGCTTCAGATCAAATGTTGCTCTTGGTTACACACACGTAGTTAACAGAAATCAATGTTGCATAGACATAAATGAAAGTTGGATTTGATCTTTTGTGAGTTAACTCTTATCTCATTTACCCTGATGCTAGTCTGGATTTTCTGCAGGCTGGATTGAATGCCCAATCTCAAATTCAGAAGTCGTGAGACTTTGGCTGTCTGTGCCAACATTTTATTCCTTATTTGCTCTCTACAAGTCTGAAAGTAAAAACCACCCTCTTGCTTTCTGAAGTCTAAGCCTTGAGACTGCAAACAAATGTAACGAGATTTGATTCAAAGCTGCCTATAGCGTGGGACATGGCTGTGTGGGACCTTCTGGGGAACCTCTCAGTTGATCTTGATGTGTGAATTGTCACAAGAGCTGCTGAACTGTGGACCAAATCCTGATCTAGTTAACACCTGTGGAGCTGACATGTTCCGATATGTATCTGATGTTGCGCAGTGTTTTTGTACCCTGAGGAACAAATCACTTGTGAAATTCAACTGTGAAGGTCTTAAGGTCAAAGAAAGAGTCTGCAAATCTCAGTAGATGACAGCAGCTGCGAAAGAGGGGGGTGGACGGCTGAAGGGTAGGCATATTTCCTGGTCTTCGGTTTGTGTGGTTCAGGTGCTTCAATACCTTTTTTCTTCTTTCCCCTTACGGTTCTGTGTTATATAAAATGGGCCAAATTTGTCCTTGGCCCAAATCTGCTGAGTTAAATTAAGTTACATTTGGTACCTTGAAAATCTTAGATAAATGTTCTGCCTGTTCTTTAAGATTATCAAATCCCCAAAGTAAAGCCCATTTTCTAGTACATTTTTCTTTTTGGAAGAAAAGTGTGTAATTTTATGATTAAACTTCTGGGCAGTTCTGGTTCTGCAACATCACAACCTTCTATCTCTGAACTAAATGGCAATGGGAAGTTGTGGCTGATATTTGAGTTGTTATTTATAGGAGGAAAAAATAGAGCATAGAAATGGTATAGGCAGTAAGGCAACAAAAAGGTTTGCCTGGAGTCTATAAAACGCAGGGCTGACTTTAAAAGTGGTACTCAGATACAGAAATGGAGCTAAAGACAAAGAGGAGAATTGTGGTTCACTTGCTGCAATAACACTCTTCATTTTGGTTGGTTTGTTTTTCCTCTGTCTCAGCTAGAAATTTTGAAAGCCCACTTGTGTGTGTGGGGAGAGGGGGGGATGCTCTTGTTAAAAGAGGAATTGCAGCGACTTTTCTTTAAACTCTCCGTTTCAATATCACACTTGAACAGTTCACAGCAGCATCCTTCAAGCCTTCTAAAAAACTGTTCTTAGACAAATTTTGTGGTTGCAACAGCTAAGTTAATGCAATACTTCAATTCAAGAATAATACAAGTAAAACAAAAAAACCCACCAAACCCAAAACCCTGTGCTGGGCTGGCTTTATTCAGAGAAGTTCATGCAGCTGCAGTGCTCTGATGGCAAAGTTAAGGTGGTCTGGGCTGGAGATCAAGAATGATTCCCAGTTGGGTCAGGTTGAGAAGCTTAAACTGTAATTTATGATGGAAATGCAGGTGCAGCTTGAGCCCAGGCATCTACAGCTTGAGGTGATGGTTAATCAGGGCATTAGTTACTCTTCATCTGGAGAAGCCAGTAGGCTGGTTAGACTTTTGCTGCATGTAATCTGAGTGGAAGTCCTGGTTAACTATTTCCTTCCTCCTATTTTCAGGCCATGCTGTTTATCATGCAGTTTTTCATCTTTAGCAAAACACGAACAGGCTCAGATTTCCTCAAGGTACTTCCTAAAATGACATTGCATATGCAGCAGATTATAAGCCTTCCCCTGTCTAAATATTACCTTGTAAAATTAGAACATATCAGTTCTCATTTTTGAGTAGACCTGTAACCTCTTGAATTTTATTATAGCCATTTCCAAGTCTGCTTAAGAGGATTGGTTTTACCCTAAAAAAAGTACAAAACCCTTATTTTTATATGTAAAGATTGTAAATGTAACAACAATCACAGCTGTACAGTCTTGGGCCATCTTCTTGATTAGAAAATTGAAAGATATGAAAAAAGGTGTGTTTTCTCCTCTGTTGTCAGGCATGGTAGCATGCATTTTGTTTTAATATATTATAAATATTTATATATAAATTTGTTTTAAGGGGCCAGAAAGGGGGGGGGCGGAATAGTGTAACCTTCACCTCTTAATTGCTACTCTAACAGCAAAGCTTCTTTTGAGAAAAGACTAACCATCAGGATAAGATCCAAGGAATGTCAGTACTAATCTTACCTAGATAATCTGTTCTTTTTAATTTTAGGCAAAAATTCAGGAGCACGGGCATTGTGTGTATAACTATTACAGGCACAAATACACTATTGAATCTTGGCTTGCTATATTACATGCACAAATAGACCATTTAATCTTGGCTTGCTGTATCTAGTAAGAGAAATATGTTTCACTGTAGCTGCAATCAACATAATTGTCTAGAGATGCTTGCGAGAACGATGATCGTGACGTGGTGATAGAGCTTACACAGTACAACAGCAAGTGACAGCACTGCTCTGTGAAATCCTTAGCCTCTGTCTTCAGAGAAAATTGTAAATGTAACTCTGAATCTGAGTGGGCTGTTGGCAAAGAGGAATAAATGGGGGATCTTTGAATCTTAAATTAAAAGTTTCTGATCTTTGAGCTAAACCCCATCTGTTAGCCAAGCCCAGAGCAGGCTTACCAATTGGTATGTGACCTGGCTGCCACTAGAGAGGGACGGAGCTCTATACAGAGCAGGGGTGCTTTACTTTATATAAAGGGCAGATTTCAAATAAATGAGGGGGGTTTGACAGTTTTGTTTTTCTTTCTGAGAGTAGAAAAGGAGGAGGTGAATGTTAAATCATACCATTGTTCACACCCAAGAACAACTTCACAAGCAAAGTTTTGTTGCCCAGAAACATCTTTAAAAAGACAGAAATGCTTCACATTCCATGATATAGATCAAACTCGCAAATATTCTTAGCATAAAGCAACAATTAACTGCAAATTGTACTGTGGAAGCTGGAAAGAAATTTCTAAGCATTGGGGTGAACAGAGAAAGTGCCATATCCCGTATGAAATGGAAGCACAAAGGCTTCCTAAGGAACTCGGGGAAAGCAGTGGAGCTCTTCCTTTTTCCTTCATGTGATGCAAGGGTTTTATGCTGCTTATCCTTATGTAGCTGTGACTCTGAAGCTTCTCTGTTGAAAGGGAAAAAAAAAAATCCCTAGAAACTCTGTGGGGTCAGCTTCAATTCTGTGTGTAACTGCAGCTTCTTTCGGCCACGTTGGGGTCAGGCTTGCGTAGTCCAGTCTGCCTGGCAGCTCTCCTTTTCCAGTTTGGCTGTGGTGTCAAAGCAGTCTATTTTACATATATACATATTCTCAAAGTAGCTGCATATGCACTCTGCCCCCAGGTTGCTGAATTACCTCTTCTATCGCTGTATCTTAAGCCTTCAGATTAGATTTATCTCATTTCAGGTTAATGAAAGCACCACCCACAATTATTGAGCATCTTAAGGAGATGAAACACAGCCTGTTAACTTCAGTTTATTTTTGAGGGATTTTTCCATCCTTGCCTTTTCTCTTTAGGCAGTAAACTCTTCTGGGACAAGGGCTGTTATTTTTCCCCTGTACAATTAGAACCTCCTTCCTAGCTGTGCCTTGTGCTCTAACAGGACAAAAATGATTCATAAGCTCTGAAAATGCTGCTCTTCTCTACTCCTCCTTTCTCCATTTTAGTCTACAAAGATTCTGTTATGCTGAGGCAAAGCAAAACTTAATGCCACTTTCCTTTTCTGTTTCTCTTAGTTAGTTATTTTTAAGGAGGAAGAAGTATCCTAAAGAGGTAAAATGAACATTAAAATAATTTTAGGAATCATGGAATGCTTTAATAGGATTTTTTTTTTTATAACTTCTAGCTCATATTCTGTTGCAGGGATACTGAGCAGTACAACATGGGCTCACTAGTCAGGGGTGTATCTGTTTCTTCTGGAAGGCAAGTATGTGCTTTGTCTCACTCCTTTAAAAATAGTAATCCCAAGACTATATTGAAGGCTCTGAAGTATTTAGGAGGTGGTGGTTGCTGTAGAGGTCCCCAGTCACGCCCACCAGAGGGCATTTGATCACCAATTTCTTGGGGAGAAAGTTTTTTCTTAAGTCATGGATAAAGTAGTAAATATTGGATGGAGAAGCAGTCTATGAAACATTGTACAGATAGCTTTTTTGTTTATATATAAATACATATGCTTATTTCCTGGCTGTATTTATATGTAAATAAGTAATGATGTCAGCTGAAATGGTTGGGTTTCCCCTCTGCTTCCTAAATACTTTCTAATTTTACTTAGGGATAATCTGGAGAAAAAGGAATTCTTCAAAGCTCTCCCACAGCTGCTCTAGCCATCGGTTACCAGGAGACTGGCCTCCCTACCAAACAAGCGCAGCAGATACTCTGGATGATTGCGGTGTACCTCTACTCCCCTCCTTGTAGGGCACTCGGAAGCAGAGGCTGCTGTTCAGGAGCCCTACTCATTTAGGAGGCTGGAATTTGCAAATATACTTAATCGTGAAGCCCCTGAATCTTAAGGAAACACTTGGCAGCCAGGGAAGCGTACATCTGCCAGATGGACCTGACGTCTTGCATTTGGCAGCAGTAAATGCTAAGGCATGATATGCAAAATCTAAGAATGACAGCTAGGAAATGAATTTTTATTTTAAAAACTGTATTTTGGGTTTGTTTTGGTTTTTCTTTTCTCCCATCCATCTTCCATTATGAAATAAAGCCTCTGCAGGAAGGAAAAAAAATCCATTTCTGCAAATACCTTCCCTCGCTCCTTTTTGGGTTGCTTCCTTGTAAAGTTGACATCTGTGCTGAAGGTTGGGCTGCCCCAGTTTGGATGTGTGACCTTTGTCAGCCTGGTACAGCACACATAATGTGATTAATTCCCTTTGGTTCCCTGTGGACAAATATATTCATTCCCCCAGAGCCCCCATGGCTTGTTTGCAGCCTCAGCAGAGGCCTGGGGTCATATGAGACCAAACTGCAAACCTGGGCAGGGTTCTGAACAGCCTGTGCTGTGACATGTAGGGAGGGCAGCGGTAAAAACCTTCCTCCCGATGCAGGACCCTCTCTGCACGTATGTGGGGGACACAGCGAATGATTTGAGTAGAGACTTGGATACCCATCGTAAATGCAGCACTGGGACCTGTGGTTAGGACCCCATGTTGTGTTTGTGGCCATCTGGATAAAGAAGGGAATTATTCAGAGCATGTCTGTTGCTTGTCAAAAGTAGCTGATGTCATGAGAATGGATAATGATGAAATGTAGATTTGTTTTTTCTTTCTCCTGTTCTCTAAACTGTTCAGGTCAAAAGGCTGCACCTTGCTAGGGCAAAGCAAGCACAGATCTACGGACATCCCACCACCCCACCCTGAATGAAGTGCACACAGAGGCTTTGATTTCTTTGAGGATCAGGCCCTAATCCGGAGAGGTTAGGGTGATCTGGTTTAGGATGAAGGGAAGCAAAGATACAAGCCAACAGCACAGTTCTCCGGAGCACAGCATCCAGGGAGATCCTTGCAGTGAGGATGGATGGGTCTTTCTTGTGTGGTGTTAGTGGGGAGGCAGAAGGTGCTGTGGCCTCCCTTTATTCCCGGCAACTTCCCCTCCATGGGTAAACAGGAGTGGGAGCAGCGCTGTGGTCTGAACAGCTCTTCCTTCTCCCCAAAATAAGGTTAAGACCCTCAACAAATGGTGGTTGGGGAATTGTGTGGAAACAATTGCTCATGCCTTAAAAAATGTTTGCGATGAAAAAGTGAGGTGGAGAATTAATCAAGACTAGCTCCTGCCTGATCAGCGGCAGGCAGTCTCCTAGTAAAATGCCTGAATGTTTTTCAGCCTCTTTATTCAGATGATAGATCCTTTAGCCAGGAATTTTTTTTTCCAGTGGTGTTAGTGTCTGTGCAAATAAACAACTTAAAAGAATTTTATTAATCCTCTAGGACTGAGACTTTGAATAACATTTTTTAGTTAGATAGACTTGCTTTCCAGAACTGTCCTGATGATTTGATAAGACCTATGTCTTTGCCACCTTGTCATCTCTGAGCTTAGTAGCTTAATACCTACAAGGGTTGTAAAAGATATCTTGTGCTTAAGCTTTGAGGGAGTTGGGTTTTTTCTTTATTTGTATTTGAGGGCTCAACTGTAAACTAGCATTAAAAGGAGTTTGGATCTGATCCTGTGGTTTTTTTTTTCCTGTGCTTTTAATTTTGCCTGTGGTGATGAGCTGGACTAAGTATAAAATTGGGGACGCAACTGTAGAGACTCAAGTGAGCCAGTGGTGTTTGTAGTGGGTGAGTTAGTCTAAGAACTTTGTTAGGATAAAAAAAAAAACCCAAGCCCTGTTAGGATGAAAAAAAAAGTAGATGGCAGCACTAAGCTGTTCTGAGGGAGAGAGGATTTGAAGGTGAGAAGGATGAAAAAGCCTGTTAAATCTGCAATTATTGCAACAGTGCAAAGCTCCCGCAACACTATAGTAACTCATATTAGCAGAAGAACCTTGCAATCTGGTTTCCCTGCTGTTACACTGGGAATAGATACTACTACTTCCTCTCCTTTCATTAGCAAGGACCATATGAGGTCTCAGTGTAATTCTGAGCTAAAACAAGCTCATATCTAGGTTTCCTACAGAGTGACTTAAGGATTTGACCTGGCTGCTGTTTGTATCTTGATGCTAACTTATTAGCACTATTGCTATTGTATCAGAAACAATTCCTTCCAAAGTATATGCAAAAACATACTTAATTTCGATATATTTTCATTTTGGCGTATAGGTCTGTGGCAAAGTTCTGGGAATTATTTGCTTGGTTAGGAGGACTGCGTAGCCAACAGCGTTTTTTGACAGAAGCCCGTACCAGACTGAAGTGTTATAAAAATGCTGATTATCCAGTATTTGAATTAGTATTTTGACATACTTCAGCAGAAGGCTTTCATATTGAAAAGAACTACTTGTCACCTTTTGCTAACTTTGCTGTTTGTTGTAACTTTCCTCAGTCTGGGTTGAACACTGATTTAAGGCACCTCTAGAGGGAGGGAAAGAAATGGTTGCATTGGAGCCAGGTGACCGCCTTGCTTGAAAAATATTTTTGAGCAGAGAAAGGCTGTCTTTTGTTTTTGTGAACTCCAAAATAAAGCAAGGAAAAAGTTCACTGTTTTGTTATTGTTCTTGTGCTTCGAGGCAGCCTGCCCACCAATATTCAGAGGAGTTGGCAGCATGTGCCTAGGGGAGGGGAAGAAACTTGGATACCTTCAGGACATCCAGCTTTGAACAGAACAGAGGAAAATCCATGTGGTTTAATTTTGACATAAGCACAAAGACAGCTGTTTACAACTTTTTGTCTGCCCGGTGCTCTCCTTAAGGAGCAGGAGAACCCACTGACAGTGCAGAACGTGAGCTTCCCCCAGAGTGGGTGGTATGTGGAGAAGGGGACTCTGTAGGCAATGCAAACCAGCAAGGAGCAGAAAGGGAATAACAAGAGCTGCAGTGCTTCCTCCACAGATAATGTCTCCCCCATGCCCCATAACTGTGGGCTTTAAGTCTCCTGTTGGAAGGTGGTGGGTGTTTTATAGTGCCAGAGGGTATGATGTGGAGGATCATAGAATCATAATGTTCTAAATCACATGATGAAGAGCGTTGCCCAGATGCTTCTTGAACTCTGACAGGCTTGGTGCCATGACTACTTCCCTGGGGAGCCTGTTCTAGTGACCAACCACCCTCTCAGTGGCTGAAACCTTTTCTTAATGTCCAGTCTGAACTTGCCCTGATGCAGCTTCATTCCATTTCCTCGTGTCCTGTCACTGGTCACCAGAGGGAGATCATGAGCATCTCCCCGCCTGCTTCCATGAGGAAGGTGTAGAGCGCGATGAGGGCACCCCTCAGCCTTCTCTTCTCCAAGCTGAACAGACCAAGTGACCTCAGCTGCTCCTTGTAGGTCTTGCCTTTGAGGCCTTTCACCATCTTGGTCACCCTCCTCTGGACACACTCTAGTAGTTTGATGTCCTTCTTATAATGAGGTGCCCAAAACCGCACACAGTACCCAAAGTGGGGTCCCACCAGTGTGGTGTCAAGTGGGAAATTGCCTCTCTCAACAGGCTAGCTATGCTGTGCTTGATGCACCCCAGGACACGGTTTTGGCTGCTAGGGCACACTGTTGACTCGTACTCAACTTGCCATCAACCCAAACCCTGAAACCCAAATGAGGATGATCCTGGCTTACTCTGAGCAGCTGATCCAAGCAGCCTGTGGCCCCAGCCAGGGCCTCACATGGTGGGAGGGCAGGCCCCAGGGCCTGTCTTGGTCTGGGCTGGCAGGGATTTTGGTTCTTTTTAATATTGATGACTAAAAATAAATGGTGGAGTGGGTGGTCCTCTGTGCTTGACTGAAACCCATGTCCTGCCCTGAAGGAGGCAGTGTGGGTTGCTGGGAAGGGGCCACATCTCCCCTGCCTGAGGGCTCAGCTCAGCAGCAGGCCGCCTCCTCTCCTCAGAGCTCCTGCTTGGCCACCAAATGCCTCATGCCGGCTGGCGGCTTTATCCAGTTGTGAGTTTAGGAAATGGCCCTTTCAAAAACAATAGGTTGTTTTTGAATCTGTCCTTTGTATTTTAAAAAACAACAGAAAAGCCTCTTAGGAGGAATCGTTACTTCAGCACGTCCATTCTGCAGCTCCCCCAAGGTCTACTTCTGATGGGGCTTCTGCTAGCAGGTAGGTTAAAAAGTGATTATCAGTGTATTTGATCAATTGCAAATAGAAAATTGACTGTGTGGTTAGGTATTTGGTGTGTTAAACCAAGTAGCTAATAAGAAACCCCCCAAATTTAAAAAAAAAAAAAAAAAAAAACAAAAAAAACAAAAAACCAACACCAACCCAAGAACTCTTTACATCAGTTGGTTTGTAGATTCTCCTGCACTGAAAGTAACTAACTTTATATGGTGCTGATTGCACGTACTGTTTGTTATTATAAATACTGTAGGAATTTGGCAGGGCTTAAGGCTGCTAAAATAAAATGTAACTTTAGGAAACAGCAAGTAAATTCTACTTCTGGAGTACTGGATGTGTTTTGAGGGCCTGGTTTTTAATATTACAATTTTTTGTGCTCTCTGGAGCAGCTAAGGTGGTTAACTGATAGGCCTTGAGGAAAGGAAGAGGATGTTTGTCTTGTGGCTCTTATGGTTCTGTTGTGCCCTCAGAAAGGAGATGGGAAATACGATGTGTTCTTTTGTCTGAATTTAAGTTCCTGTGATATTTCTTTTTTTTTTTAAGAATGTTCATTTAACTCAGTGAATATTTTCTCTGAAAAACATCATTTTCAAGGGCTAAATGTGTTGTATCCAAATGAAGCTTAAAAACAGCCTGACCATGGAGCTGCCAGACTTTTGGTCCGTCTAATCAAGTATCTACTTCCAGCAGTTCCCATGGCCAACCACTTATAGAAGGAGAAATGATGCTTTGGTTTGGGCTGTTGTAATTACCTTTATCTCACTACCTTTCAGGAATTGTTCCAGAAGTTAAATAGCTGGTACCAAGAGTTTTTATCATGGACTCTTAAATCTCTTGATGTTCTTAACCATATAAATGTGTCTGCTTTGGGGGGATTCTTGCTTTTTTGGCCTTGACAGCTTCTTCTGGCTTCAGTCTGGTTAGACATTTTAAGACTATCTTATTTTTATCTGTTCTATAACTTGTAGCTTTTATTGAATTCCCCTTTGTTATGAGACCGAGGAGAGAAACTGAAGTTATGACTTCTCTCTGCTAGTCACGATTTTACATTTTTATTTCGTCTCTAAAGTCTGCTATTCAGTCTTCAGTCTGCCTTCAAATAAGCATCTCCACATCCAAAATATTGTTGTTGTAGTCCTCTGAGCCCTCTCTGAGTCTGCAGTATTTCCCTTGGATTTGGGTGTCTAGCACAGAGAGCGAGGAAGCAATACTATTGATTTGATAGTGGCACTTCAAAACTGCGTTATTGCTCAAGCTAACACACTGAAGGCTTTTTGGTATTGTTTTCCCTGTCTCATTGAGCAGTTGTTTCAGGATTTTCCATGACCTCTCCAGAATGGTGCCTCTATTAATTTAGCTGAAATACTTAAGTCTAGCTTACTCTCCCTGAAATGAAATGACTCAATCTATTCTGCTTATTTCAGTACAGGTTATTGTTGGTGGTGTTAAGGATGGGAGTTTCCCTTTTGCTTACATCAATGGCTCTTCTGAGCGGTCCTGCAGATTAAGAGATTTTTGGGAATCTATGTTTGGAGCTAGGCTAATGTTGAGAAATTTGTGGATGGATGCTGATTTCTCATGTGTGTATCAAGGATGTGTATTCTATCAAGTGTCCTGCAGTTGCATAGGTTTCCTTTCTTTACCAAGCCTTACATCAGTAGGACATGGTGATTTGCTAAAGTTTAGCTGTTCCCTTACTGTTCTCAGGATTAGACACTAACTTTTGTCTCTTTCTTTTTTTTACTCTCATGAATAGAACATGAAGCGGGGAAAAATGAGCGGTATCACTTAGTGTACATCATGCCCCCTCTGTTTGACAAGCTATACAGCCCCTGAGGTTCCTGTTGGCTCAAGCTGGAGCAGTAGTATTTTCAGTGCTGACAGTCTTGTGTTTGAGTCCTCCAGGTCTACACTGCAGCACGCCGGTGTGCATTGGATTTCCCCCAGCTGAGCAATGCCCTTCTTGGCTGTGTGTCTCATCCCCATCCCACCCATTCTCCCATGCTGTCTTTATAATGAGTCGAGTTGAATTTCTTTCAAAAACTTGAGCCAAAAACCCCTCAAACCCGACTTCCCTCCCCCCAGCAAATGTGGCTTCAGCTTCTGGCTTTCATTTCTCAGGTGTCTGAACAGTTGCCGCAAGGCTGCTTCTGTTCTGTTCGTTTGTGCTGATTTAAGCTGAACATGGCTGATATATGAAATATCCTAAACAAAGTTGGCTGGCTAGCAAGGTTGTGTGTTTTGTATTTTTTTTTTTTCACTTCATGGGAACTTAATTACTGGGGGGTAGGAAGGATTTGGGTGGCTGATATTTTTCTGTTTTTATTCAATTTTCATGAAAATTAGATTCAAACATAAGTACTGTGAATTTCCTTCATGCTGCAAATTCTGAGAAAATATCACTTATAAACACTGAAACAAACAAATAAAAACGTATCCCTTGCTTGTTGGCTTTGAAGTAATACTTGTACATAATCAAATGACTCCAGAAGCTGGCAGACTGCTTTAAGAACAACATCAAATGTGATTAAAGAAAATACTCAGTTGGCAACTGTTGGACCTTTATCACAGTTAAGGCTTCTCAGTGCTCCTGAAACAATGTGAGAATGAATAAATAACCATCCTCAGAAAATTTGAGGCGATCGTGTCTGTTTGGCCCCAGTCTTGCCATTCTGCTCAGTGACTTTCTGCATTTCTGCAGTGCCTTTCATTCATGTATGTCAGCCTTTGCAAAGCTGTACGCATGGGGAAGCTGAGATGCAGAGAGGAGAAGGGATTTGCCTGAGGCTCTCAGATCAAATGTATTCCCAGTTCTGGTAGCAAAAATTGCGAATAGCACATTTCTCTCTAGGCTCAAGTAGTCTGTTGTCCTGTAGGCCAGCACTGTTTATTTGTGCCGGGAAGTCTCGAAGGTGACCTGCCCTTGGGGGTGGGTTGGTGGCTCTCGGCTGCGGGGGGGAGGTGAAGCTTTGCCTGTGCTTTGGGCAGGCTGTAGTGGTGATAATAAAACCATGTCGGCCCAACTGCTAAGGACTAGGTTGGTCTTATAGGTAAAATTTACTTCTAGTATGACTGTCCATCCTAGTCCTTGTAGAATAGATGGAGACAAGACAGTGATATTTTATAATTTTTTTCCCCTCCAAAGGCGAAGTGGTCCTTCACCTCAAAAAGATTGAGAAATCTTTTTTTGTCATATGCTGTCACAGCAGTGCCTGTGGCTTTCAGCACTTGAATTTTGCCACTTTATTTTGTGAAATATCTGTTCACTTCAGTTGTACACTGGGCCGTGGAACACTAGGCTCCCTAGCACACCCTGAATCTGCTTCAGTGTGCCTCCGTGATGGCTGACAGCCCCAGAGACCTTGCCAGGGAGCTGGTCAACACAGTACGCAGAGGAGTAGCAAAAAAGAATGGGCCAGAGCTCTAGCAGATAAAGACATGATTTCAAAGCTGAGACTGAAGCAAGGTTTTCTGAGCCTGGCAAAGGAGGCTGTGATGGGGATTGCCTCGGAGCCGCCTGGGAATTGACACAGGAGAGTTCATGTGAGCAAACCTGGGAGAAAAACCAAAAAGTTGGCTGTGCCTTGTGACGGCCTCCTTGGAGGCTGGAGGTTGAGGTTCTGTAGATGATGCGAGTGGCTTAGGGAAGGTGGAAGAGCCATCATGCTGAAGGGAAATGCATGTATCTTTGGTTTGGTGATTATGGGATGCTGGCATAGATTAGAGCTGCAGGGTCCTAAATGGTTGGGTTATCTGTGCTGATTTTTGCTGAGTGTGAGTAGTTGAATTGGGGCAGCTGCTCCCAACTGCCTGCTTCCTTAAATGGGGTGCCTCTTGTAAGGTTGGGTAGCAGGAGGCAGCAATGTTCCAGTTACCTGGAAGAACGTGAGTAATTTTAATCTGCAATACAGTGCAGAGTGGTACCTCTGGCACCAGTGCTGTGCAGTGAGCCTTTGCATGGCACAGCGACGAATGGAGCCAACAGACTTTGTGTGTAGGGCCATGAACTGTCAGAAGGCTACCTTGATGGATAGTCCTCATCCTATTGCTGCTGGATGCTGTGGGGATTATTACTCTACATTGCCTGCACGTGGGTTTTCTGCATGTAAAAACAGAGTCATGAAGTAGGAAGAACCTTTTCACCATTGTGGGCATCAGATGCCAAGACACCAGCAATAGCTGTCAGATAGGTCTTTCTCAGTAGCACAGGGAAGCCAGGGCTGTGGGATGGGACTAAAACTCTTCAGCAAGAGGATATCCTTAGAGCATAGAGCTAGGGCTCAGGCCAGGATCAGAGTAGCAGTGGGTAATGCTACTGCAGAGATGAGTGGTATAAGCAGCAGGTATCACAGCAAGTAGGGTGTTGGAAATCTGAAGCACTGTCCAGAAGGGAAACATCCATGGAAAGAAAGCGGGATGTGCAGGAAGGAGATGATAGAGCTTTTCTTGTTTGAGCTTAAAGGAGAATTAAGAGGATAATCTGCTGTGACAGCTGCCAGGTATCTACTGTACTGCTGCGTTAGTGATGCACCAGTCCTTTCCTAGCATCCACGGCTGCCAGCTGCTGATAGAGGGATGCAGCCATGGATGGGCCAAGTGGAGACATTCCCTCCATGCAGAAGAAGGAAGAAATTGGCTTCTGGGGAAAAGGAGAGCAATTACAGAGAGCAAAATACTTTCTTTCTGCTTGGAATAGGTGACTACCAGTTAAAGATAAGCTGCAGTGTTGCTTATGCGATCCTGCTTTCTTGAAGGTTTTCAGGAAGTAGCAACTGAAAAAGCTGTTTGTAGTAATCTCATTGCTGAGAGCTGTTAGGTGCTTGAGCCCTTGAGGTATTCAAATTGTTCCTGGTGTTTTATTTCCACATTTGAAAAACATCTGAGAAGGAAATTACTGTCCAACTGTCTTCCAGTTGCGTTCTTATAGCGGTTGACCGTGCTTCCAGCCTGTGAATGTGTTGCCAGTTAGCTCCCTCTTTTTAGTTATTAATTGCTTTATTTGCATTATCTCTTAGTTCTTGCCTTGATGGGGTTTCTCTGCGTTGGTCATGAACATATGCAGGTGGCAGGACAAGTCTTTAAGCTTTGAATGGTGGTTGTGGCAGAAAACAAAAGTATCCAAACCTTTGGGGGAACACGTTACTTCTGAACAAACTAGATGGGCTACCTTCTTTTTTCTTTCTATAATCAAGCCACCCCTGCTCTGACCTGAGGATCAAGAGGTCATGAGTTCCCATTTCCCTTTTTGGCTCTTTGTAGCCATTGCTTTAGGAATGAGGAGTCTTTGCTGGCTTTGGTATTTGACTGCCACTTGAGAACTAGACTGAGAGGCTGTCCTAGGGCAGCTTTTCTTGAAGTGACCTACTTCTTTCATCTGGCACTGGCATCTCACCCAACCAGCAAAGCTGCATGTGCCAAATTATGTGCTTGTTTGATAGCTCCAGAGTCCAGACCACAATCTTTTCTTAGCATGGGAACCAAACCCAGGAATTGGGGGGGTGTCCCCTGCCTGGCAAATAATCTTGGCAAAGCACGCACAACATCTATCCTTAATAATTGGTCTATGCAAGCTTTCACCTACATCTCACCTAAAGCATAAACCTTTGCTTCTTGAATGTGAGAAGCGTTTGGGTTTACTCTGTCCTGTAAAAGATTGTGATTACACACTCAACTGTTTGCTTGCTTTTTATTTAGAAAAAAACAACAAAACAAATCAGTAGTTCAACACTGTAAGAAAGTATCCTTTAAAAACATGTTTGACAGTCAAAAAAAGCCTGTTACGCACTTACAAAAGAACGTGCTGGGTGTTTTCACAAATGGCTGCATGTGTTACTGGCTTATGCCACTTCTGGCAAGTTCAGCAGTTAAGCAATATTGTAAGCAGTGGTGGAGTGCAGGGCAATAATAGGGAAACTCCTGCTGATGGAGAACTTAAACTATTTAAAGACTTAAACTGGTCAAATATCTAACTTAAGTCAGAGACAAATGTTGAAATGTGTTAGTTTACAGATGTGGTGTAGAAAGGGATGTTCTTTTGAATCCAGCTGGACATCTTTAGCTTGAAAAGAAAATCAGCAACACAGGTAGATACCAAATCTGTTCTGCAAAGAGCCGTTAGTCCCACAGGAATGATGCCTGAAATGAAAACTTCTCCAGCACCGTGAAGTACCGCTGGTGGATCCTTCCCCACAAAGAGGATCAAGAGCAGAAAACGTGGATCATCCATCAAGCAAGTTTCCTGAGGTCTTTTACTACTTTTTCATCATTTCTAGTGACAGAAGGTAGCCAATGTTTGCTATATCAGTTGGTTTGGTGTTTTTTTGGAGGGAAGAAGAGTAGCATTGGGGAAAAACATAGTAGCATGAGAGAATTCAGTATTTCTGCAAAATAGACAGGCAAACTAGTCTGTTAGGAAGTATCATAATTAAAAGCAAACTACAGTTGTCAAAATAAATGAACAAAACACAGTTTATGGTACATTAACTTGTTTGCTTACTTGCACATAACCAAATTCTTTTGGATTAGCAATTGGTCTCCCACTCATTAGTGAGCATTAATTAGATTCTATTGTGATACTTATTGGCAAATTTGAGAATAGGGAAAGAAAAGGAAACAAGAATTGTTGGGACGGGGACCAGTACGCTGCTAAGCACTTGTTGACTTGATCTGAATTTAAAGGCATAACTTAAGCTTTCCTTCATGACAGGGGAGAAACAGCTGCCCGCAACCTGCCAGGACAGCAGCAAACGTGCTGTTGTGTTGTCAGTCACAGCCCAGTTGCTCTGTGATTCGGGTTTGATTTTTTGGAAAATGTCAGAGGTATTGCAGACCCTCTTGTGCTGCCAAACCCAGGCCACGGTCTGCCCTTCACCTCTCCCTGTCGTGCTGGGAGGGGAGTGATGCAGCTCGGCCCTTTTTGTCTTCTACCCGTTGGAGCTGCAGCTGCCTCCGCTGTTGCTCATAGCTTTCCCAGAAGATACAGAATGAAACTGGGGTGAGTCTTGCCAGCTCCTTCGCTGTCTGTGAGGCTGTGAATAGCATTAGTGAAAACTGACTGTAGAAGAAATTCTCATCTTGCTGCTGGGAGAGCTAATGGCTGCGTCTGAAACATTTCCATGCTACCAACACCGGGAACGAAGCACTGGTTTGTGTCACAGTCACAAGCCAAATCCCTGCAACAGAGGAGGCTTCTGCGTGTGTATAAAGGTGGCAGAGGAGATGTTTTAGCAAATGCATTAATTCTTAGAGAATGATTGTGTGGGGTGGGGTTCTTCCCCCCCTGTATCAAGGAGGTTTCTCTCTTGACTGGTGAATTTTATATGAGTAAGAGGTACAGGAAAGAAACTGCATAATTTGTTGAACTGTGTTTTAATCAGATGTTAGCACTTCACAGTTCCAGATCTGTCTTCCTAGCTATCTCAGCAAGTCTTTTTGGATAACCGTAAAACACGAATCATGTCACTCTTACCTTTTCTTGCTTTACCAAGCAGGACTCAAATGAGAAGGTCAGTTGCAGTGATACCGAGCCAAAGAGCCTCAGAGGCTTTTAGCTGAAAAAAGAGCGCAATGGGAAGGAAACCCTGGTGATGTGATGTAGCAGAAGCTCTTTAGTGTTTCTAGCATCCAGGATGCCAAGGCAGAAGCCATTTTTTCTTGTACCTGAATGTTATGCCTCCATCTTAGGTAGCAGGTAAAGAGCTTGCTCTTCTCTTTGTGAAGCACCTGCTAATCGGTGTCTCCAATGCTTGGCATAGATGTTTGTAAAGTTTGTGGTCAGAGGTTTATTCCTTTATATTGTCCTGGTAAGCCTGATACAGAGTCGGTGCTTTCCTGTATACTTTAATCTAGTCTGAAATGTGCTTGTAATAAATTTGTTCTAAATTTTGTCCCCAAACTCTTTTACTGCTGTTGGGAAATACGGATGGCATACATATATTTAGTGATATCTTTTTTGTTGTTGTTTTTTAAAGAAGTTTCTTTATCCAGAGAAGGACGATAAGCAAAAGGAGATTAAAGGAGTTGGTTATGCTTGGTCTCCAGTGCTCCATTAACTACATACTGCTGACAAGTTTGGAGGTTACAAATAGCTGTCTTTCACGCTGAACTCCTTATTTTCAGGGTATTACAACCTCACTCTGAAATGCTGAAGTACTTCCAGTGGTTTTAGAAGAGATGCAAGTTAATTTTAGAACTTGTGGTAAAGCAGATTGATTAGTAACTTGGGGTAGCTAGAGCACAAAGAGCGATGGGGTGTCATAACTCTCTGGAAGTGTCATCTGTGTCTAACTGAGCTCGAGATGATGTCATATCTCAAGCCACTCTGTGATCACTGAAGGCTACAGAGATGGATTTTCCCGTTGTTGTCACAGGGAATCATCTGGGTCAACGCCAGAGTGGAACTTGCTTGGCCCTTTTGGTCTCTGGCTGAGAATTTTTTCAGGCATGCTGGAAATATGGTTCATTTAGCAAGGCTTATCAGCAAAGCCAAATGCTGTGTTAAGGTTAACATTCTTGCGTAAGAGAAGGTTTCTTGCATTATTTCCATGTGAGTATTTTTATTTTGCTGTGATTGATGGTCAGCACTTAACTGTGTGTCTAACTGCCAGGTTGGCTAAGCTAGGCTTGTGAAGTGTCTTTGGTTATGCAGTGCTGAATGTTTGAATGCTGAGCTGTCAGGTGCACTGCCAACTGTTAAAATACAAAGATTCAAATTAGATACCTTTGAATACAGTTCATAAGGAGTCCTGAGCTCAGGTCCTTGAGATAAATTGGGCAGAGGAACAGTTAAATATGAAGTTCTCATGTGTTGTGAAAGCACTGAAGCTACCAGTCTTGGTCCAGTCAATAAGTAGGAAGGGTAGAGGTGAAACTCTTCTGGGGTATGCCCTGCAGCATCATCTTTTTGGCAACATTTGGACTCAGCCAGGCTTTTATTTTTGTGCCTGTCATTGAGAACTTCAACATTGAAGAGGGACATAATTGCAAGAATATTATATTGGGATTATTCTAATAAATGCCATTGGAGTTTGGATTCCTAGAACTCATTCACTAGGGCACATCAGTTCCTATCTTGATCTAGTCTCCTGGATTTTTTTAAGCTGACTTTATAAAAAACAAAACTGAGACCAAACTGATTTTGAGGAAATTACTATACCCTGTAGAATTGAGCAGAGTGCTGCTGGCCTTCTAAAATTATGCTTTCAACCTCTGTACCGGGAATATCAAGTTGGGACTTTTCCACAATCATTTAAATCTTGCTGCATGCTTCGAGTTTATCCGCAGGAATGCGTAGTGTGTTCTTTCCTTTCTACCCTCTACCCCCCGCCCCCCCCCCCCCTTTATTTCTACATGATTGTGCCCTATTGGATACAAGACAAACATACTCCCTCCAGAAGGCTCTGCGATGCAAAGAAGAATAGAGATCTGCCTTCCCCATGGTGATAGAATGCCTAAATAGTTGCCAGCATGAGCAAAGAAGCTGGAGTAACAGTATTTTAACCGCTAAGAAATATATTCAAAGAGGTATCAGTATTAGAAGAAAATCAGCTAAAAATAAGTCTCCCCCTTCCTAATGTTATATGGTGGGTAGAAGGGAAATATTTATCAATTTTCCACTCCCCCCCCATTATTTGATTTAAAAATTCTTATTGAATGGTGTAAGGGGATTGTCATCAGCCGGGTATGTAACCAAGAGTATTTTTTCCACCCAGTAAAACCACTTTTATAATTGTCTGTCCCGTCGCTTTCTAGTACTGAAAATAGCCTTTTTCCTGCAGAAGGATGAAGAGTGCTGCAATGTGAGATCTCGCTTGCAGAAAAATATGTGCCTTTGTTTTAAAGACAGCAGTAAAAGGATTTGTTTTGGGTGCTAAATATGTCAGCATTGTAAAGAGCCAGCAACCCACTTTGTTTTTAAATGTTTAAATAATTGTTCGTATGCTATGCCTTCTTGAATTATGATTAATTATACAAGTCACAACTTGGTAAGAACCAACCCATGAATGAAATACTATAGTCAGGGGTTTGTTTTTCTGCCTTTTTTTAAAAATTTGAGGTGTTTTTTTTTTTTTTTAAAGGCTGGCTAAGAGAGGCCAGCTGGCATTATTACAGAGTAATACGGGAGAGCTGTGAGCATTGAGGAGGCACAGCGTGACGGAAGGCAGCCAGAAGGATTAAGGTATCTTAGAACTTCTTTGCCACAGGCTTAGTCTGGTGGCAGAGGGAACGCGTAATTCCGCTTTATTTTATTTGTGGCATGAGATGAGGGAAGGGGTCGGAGTTTTGCCGCCACTGTTTGCAGGATGGGGGCAGCGGGGCTGGTGCCGGGCTGTCGTGGAAGTGCAGACAGAAGAAATGGGAGGGATGTTTTAGGTCACCTTTTTCCTAAAGCTGCCCTCCTGTGGTTCTGTTGGCATAAAAGGATAGTGAATGGGGCTGTTTGAATGGCAAAGGTCTCGAGGGAGGATTTGGAGTAATAAAAGCGCACACCGCTCACGCACACCACTTCAGTATTAATGCTGGGTTGACAGAACTCTGCAAATATTTTAAAGTATTTTCACTGGACATTCAGGGACTACTGTTGCCTCCTGTCTTAGACAAATGTCCCATTTAATCTGTAAGACGATAGTCTACTTTTTATTTATTCTCAGTTTTTTATAAGCAACAAAATTAAAGCAGTAGGCATTTTTATTTTTGAGATTTGTTTGTGGAAATTCAGGAGAGACTTATTTGTTTGGATTGAGACTCAAACCCCAGCAATGTCAGTCTGCTTCAGGACTTGGTTTCATATTGCAGGTGTCATTGATACCAACTTGCATATACACATGCAGACATATTCACACACTTAGATATACACATACATGTATTTATGGATGTACATGGGTATATATATTTAGTGAAGGTCCACAAAATTAATAATAAAAAAAAGACCCAAACTGTAGTTTGAAGTTTTTCAGATTTATTCTAAGAATCTAGGTGTGAAGTTGACGGTATCACTTTAATACTTGCACTGACAGTATCTCTTAAATACTTCCCGTATTCGGTTTTAAAACGTAAGTACTTGTGCCTCTTATCTTCTGCGGCCACTGTTCTAAGAAAGAAAATCAACATTCTTTGTAGCTATTTTACTTTCAAGGTATTGAGCTCTTGTGCCCTAATCTCTCTTGGAAAGGATTGTAGGAAGTGAAGTGCTGACTTGCTGCCTGTATTTAAATCCTCTTTGAGAACTTTTAATCTTTTTTTATTTAATATTTTTAAGTCTGTTTGCAGCACAACACTACTCACAACTGCAGAGACACTTGCGTTTTAGGAAGGAGAGTACAACCTGTTTCATGATGATTGAGATCTGGATGCTGGTGTATTTAGTAAGCCCTCAGGACAGAGGTTGGCTGGACCTTAGGAACAGCCCTTAAATACACATGCATTCACCTTGTATAAAGCTGCTCGTACTTCTGGAAATACCTCGTTCACAGCGGGTGTGCCAAAAGGCTTAACGCTGGCATTACATAGTATTGGGTTGACTAATGTTATTGCCTTAGCTGAAGTGGACTAAGCTAAATGCCACCCAACCCTTCTAGCACTGTTTACGAAAGTAATTTGAGAAAACTTAGAGACCCAACAGGCAGTGGGCACATCCTGAAATGGTGGCAGATGAGCGTGGTTGCAGAGGGACACTGTAATTCTTCACATTTCTGACTTTGGAAATCCTTGGGTTTTGCCTTACCATGGTTAAACTTTTTGGAAGGAAATTGTTCACTTTTCCCATATTTCTGGGATATTCCTGAATTGGAGCCTTGAGTGTTTTATCATATGTTTGCTTAATTTCTGGTCTGAGGTTTTTGAGTTGTGGGTTACTGTCTGTTTTTTCAATTGCTGTCTGTTGTTATGTGGCAAATATTTTTATTCTTAGCATATGTGTACTTAATAGCTAAGCATCCTTTAGTGCAGTTTGACTGGCCAAAACGATAACAAACAGCAAATGCTTTTATTAATTTTTTTCTTCTCTTCATTAACTTGCCATAATTGGTGCAAGATGAGCCTACACCTTAGTAAGAGGGGGAAGAAAATTGCAGCTGGCAAGATTAAAGCCCAGTCTGCAGTGAGTGTTGATAAGATAGATTTGAAGAGGGAGGCCATGTTGTCACTGTGGCACTGTTAAATCTCTCTCCCCAAACAGTTGCATGTAAAGCTCCACCTATGTGGCTAATCATGTTTGCGTTGTTGAACATTTCCATAGCACAGCAGTGCTCGCGGTGCTGCTTTAGATTAAATTAGCTGCATACTGTGTTGAATAGATAGCATTTTGAGTACCAACGTGTCAAATGATACAGCCAGTATAAAGTGACTGAAGCAGCATCTTCCTCTCCCTTCCTCGAACCTGCAGGCCTGTCTCCAGGAGGCTATTTAAACTCATTAGAGTCAACAGCTTAGTAGGGCTGACCAGAAAAGGTGATCTGAAAATATTTTTTTTTTGTCTGTTGGAGAAGGAGACTGTTTTACTTGTAGAAGAATATTAATTTTAGAAAGCAGCAGTACCCAAAATTCACTTTGTCTCTTACAGAGGGAGCACCTCACTGTTTTTTCTGTTGCACAGTAATTTTGTGATCAAGCCCTGGATGTACAGTTCTGCATAGACTAAAATCTGGAAGTAGGTTATTAAAGAGAAGAAATGGTTTTCTTGCATAGATGCTTAGGTCCTAATTAGAGATTATTTTTTTTATCTAGACAGCAAGGGAGGTGGTGCAATATGAGAAAGGTGCACTTCTGTTCATGCAGCAGTAGCACGTGCTCCTGGGGGTATTCTTTCTCAGATGGCTGACAAGGGGATATCTCTGTGTTTGCACACCTATCTTCAGAGCATGCCTGGGATCTCGGCAGATTGTGGATGCCTCTTGTTGTATAGAGGCAAAAATAAATATACAGTTGTGGCAGCGTGTGTTGCTGGACAAGGTGAGTTTGTTTTCAAAGCACAAGCTTCTCTATGCTGCTTATTTTGGAGGGTGGGGAAAAACTTATTACAATCAGTTTGGAGGAGCAGATGCCTTCTAGACCTGTTTAATAGCTCTACTGACTGCTGCTCAGATGGACAACTGCCACTGGTTTTCTTCTTGGTTCGTTTGCGGTGTCATGACTCAGGCAAGCAGATTCTCAATTATTAATGACTTATCTACAAAGAAAAATAATTAAAAACAAACCCAAAGCAATAGAGCACTTAATTAAGAGTTAGTGGTGGAGTTTCCGCTGTCTCTTAATGGAAAGCTTCCAAGAGCAATTTTACCTTCCAGAAAGAGTACCCGCTTCAGCATGCCTGATTAAAAATGCTTCCTGTGTAAACCAGAAGCTGGATCATACTTTTAGGCAGGCAAATAAACTTATTGATTAGACACTAATTGGAGTTCTGCAAAGTGGAAAGGAGCCTGTACGTATTTCGGAGACTTCACGTAGACACCTGCATTAGTGTTGTACTGTAGATGATCCCAAGAGCAGCTTATAGGAGGCCTAAGGAAACTTTGTCCCAGAAATGAGTTAAGACATTTTGGTCCTCTATCTGTTATGGCATCTCTTGGTATCCTGTTGACTTATGAACTCCCTCAGGCATTTCAGCAGTGTCACAGAATTGTATAGGTTGGAAAAGACCTTTAAGATCATCGAGTCCAACCGTAAACCTAACGCTGCCAAGACCACCACTACACCATGTCCCTAAGCACCTCATCCAAACGTCCTTTAAATACCTCCAGGGATGGCAACTCAACCACTTCCCTGGGCAGCCTGTTCCAATGCTTGATAACCCTTTCAGTGAAGAAAAATTTCCTAATATCCAGTCTAAACCTCCCCTGGCACAACTTGAGGCCATTTCCTCTTGTCCTATCACTTGTTACCTGGGAGAAGAGACCGACCCCCACCTCTCTACACCCTCCTTTCAGGTAGTTGAAGAGAGCAATAAGGTCTCCCCTCAGCCTCCTTTTCTCCAGGCTAAACAGTCCCAGCTCCCTCAGCTGCTCCTCATAAGACTTGTGCTCCAACCCTTCACCAGCTTCGTTGCCCTTCTCTGGACACGCTCCAGCCCCTCAATGTCTCTCTTGTAGTGAGGGGCCCAAAACTGAACACAGTAGTTGAGGTGCCGCCTCACCAGTGCTGAGTACAGGGGCACAATCACTTCCCTAGTCCTGCTGGCCACGCTATTTTTGATACAGGCCAGGATGCCATTGGCTTTCTTGGCCACCTGGGCACACTGCTGGCTCATATTCAGGCAGCTGTCAACCAACACTCCCAGGTCCTTCTCTGCCAGGCAGCTTTCCAGCCACTCTTCCCCAAGCCTGTAGCGTTGCATGGGGTTGCTGTGGCCCAAGTGCAAGACCTGGCACTTGGCCTTGTTAACCCTCATACAATTGACCTCGGCCCATCGATCCACAGTCACTGTTACTGTCCTTGCTGTAGTACCATAGACTTTGTTGATGTCCGTCCCTTTTCCGTGTCTTCAAAAGCAATCTGTAGCAAATTTTCCCCAAAATAAAAGGAAAAGCCAGATGTCTTAAGTAGAACTGAGGTTTTCTGAAAATGCGAGTTAGCAGTTTGTACTTGTGAGGTAAGATGTAAATCCTTCATGGAAGAGCTGCGTGTGCAGTGTGTGCGAACGGGTCCGTTGGTCTCTCCAAGAGGCCGCATCCAGGCTGGCTCCCGCCTCCCGCCCTACTTCCCTGGCGTTTCCTCCCCCAGCAGGTCTCTGAAGCTCTTCCAGTTTGGAGAGCACAGCCCTACCAAGTCTTGCAGCAATAAGACTTGCATAAATAAAAAGCTGTCTGGGTCTCACAAATTAAGTGGTCTCTGTTCATGGGGCCAGAGACCATGATCAGCAGCTTTAAAAAAAAAAAAAAGAAAAAAAAATTAAATAAAATCAGCTTATTGCAGCTAAACTGAATTTCCGAAGGTGTCTGTTTCCTCACATCTCTCTTGCTGTTTGGTTTTGTGTGTTGCTGTATGCTTGCTTCTTTCCTTCAATGTCTTCCTCCCTGCCCTGTGTTTCTGTGGCTTGTTTTTTCTTTCCACGCTAGTGCGTGGTGTAGACTGTCCTCGCTTTTGCAGCCCTGTTGTCCTGTTCACCTTCCATCTGTGAATGTGTCTGTAGTTACTGAGGATGCATAAACAGCAAGCACGCTAAGTAAGTGTCTAAATGTATTTTGGTAGCTTGAAATAAGGAGCAAAACCAGCAGGATGTGACCAACAACCGCTTTGCAAACCAAATGGGTGAGTGTTGTGTTAAATGAAGTCACAGTCCTTTCTCTTATTTTTTTTTCCTTATTTTAAAGTGCTGGCAGTTTCAGTACTGGAGGGTTTTACTTTCCCCATGGTCCTCTGTATGCTATGGTAGCTGACAGTAAATAGCTGATCAGGTAAATGATCTCAAGTCCTATCCTTATGTCATTACTGTCTGTGGTGTTTTTGTTTTGCTTTTTCCCCCTCAAGACATAATACACTGGAGGAGGGCTTTAATTTAATTACTTGGAAAGAAGAGTTGGTGAGTGGTCACTCAAGATCTTTAGAGGGTTTTAACCTCCAACTCGTTAGTGTGGCTCGAGATGGAGTCATCAGTGAAAACCGAGCGGGCAGCCTTTTACAATCAGTGCAATCATCTGCTTTAATTATGTTACTTTATGTTCCCTATACAGAAGTAAGTAGCCAAAATTAAATTTTATAAGGAAGCTGTTAATGAATCTTAAGTCACTCAATTTCTGCCTTTTCAGTTAAATTGGAGATAATAAATAGCCGAAACCTTGGCAGTGTCTGATCTAAAACTTGTCTCTGGCTGAACTGTGCTTCCTCAGAGAATTAATGAGCAGAAAAATTATTTAAGCTGCAAGTTTTCTGTCCTTCCTGCTTGAGTTGTGTGGGTGTCAGAGGCTGGACGGAGGCGTGATGTCCTTTAGATGGATGGGTAGAGAGAACAGCATTTCAGAGACGTTGGGCTCCTTCTGGTTTGCGTCAGTGATGGGCCCAAAATCGGTAGCAGAGAGAACTGCAAAAGGGAGAGTTCTGCCTTAAGGGTTGTCCCTGCCTGCAAGGTGATTTTGGCAGCAGTGGTATCATGGCATTCATGTCCACGCTGCCTTTCTGATTCCTCATTCGGTGTGTTTAGTTAATAGGGTTTTGTTTTCTCTGAAGGTTCAGCTTACCCCAGTCTTTCGGCACATGCAGGCAATCGGTTGCCACAGGTAGCAAGGCAAGCACCTTCTGAGTGACTTTGTCAGAGGATGCATTGCGTCGGCTTTCCACAAGCTGAGATATCTTGATATTTTTTCTTTTTTCTTTTTACTCTAGCTATTCTTTGAAACTTAGGTATTGATCTATCAAAACCTGTGTGCTCTGAGTTTCTGTAAACCACCTTTGATGGGAAAGCTGAACAGGGCTGCTGCTGGTGTATGCATCTCATCGACTAAAATGTGGCCCTCTATTGAGAACAGCAAAGACTAGCATGTTCTCCCTCCCCCGAGGCAAATAAATACCTTTTGACAGTTAACTTGCTAACTGTGTATTTGTGCATTGTGTTAAGCATGATTCCTGGCGTACCTAATTACCTTGAAATAGCAGATAAACAGCTCTTTATACTGACTTGACCAAAAATATTTTTGTTGCAACTTTGATTTATAAGAATGTGGCATTTTTTGAGGTATTTTTAAGCAAACATATTCTATAACTGCAGCTGTATTGTTCATAATACAGCTTTGAAAGGGGATTGTTGATTATTATACCCTTAAAACTACAAAACAAATTTTAGTCCATTTAAGAAATTCATGTGTGTGATAAAAGCAGTCCAGCTGAAAGCATGCAGTGTGGCTGCTCCTTTTCATATGTAGGATGTTTATCAGTGTCATGGTGGGTTTTTTGGGCATTTTTTTTTTGTCTCTGTGTTTCTGTTACTGAATGTTAGGAAGCTTAAGGAAAATATCATCTGCATTTTTAACCTTGCTGAACAGCCAGCCTGCTCTGAAGCTCCTGATTAGTGCAGAATTTGATCAGAAAGCGTGATTGAGAGTAGCAGCTTGTCACTGTGTGTGATTAATGACAGCTCCACCTGCCATGGAGCTTCCTAAGTGGTAACAGCAATCCAAACTGGAGTGTCCTCTTCACTGAGTCGCAATTCAGGTTGCAGATTTATTCCCTCGTCTCCACCCCCCACCTCCAAGACTGTGAAGCCGAAAGAAATTATCAGAAATACCTGTAAAGATTTAGGATTGCAACAGCAAACTGCTGGCTGGTGTGGTGAAATAGTGGTGCAAAGAGAGGGGCAGATGTATTGGTGGTTTTGGTTGTGGGTAAATAGAATATATAAATATGAGTATGCCATGCTGCTCCCAAAATGGGTGCTGCTAGTGCAAGATGCTGCGCAGAATTAGTTCAGGTGCACTCCCTGTGCCCAGGCAGGCAGTCCCACCGGCTATCCTGGCTGCTCTGACTAGATTTTAGTCATTTTTCAGGCTAGTTCTGTACTAATTCTCAGTGAGAACTTACTACCTTTTTTTTTTTTTTTGCATTTATTTCTCAATACTTAAGTCAAAATTTAACATCTGCTCCCCAGCACCTCTCCCTGCTAAGCTCCTGTTTGGCTTATGCTCTGACCAAAACCTGTACAGAAGTAGGAGCAAGCCTGTATGTCCTGCCTGGCTTTTGAGAGCAAACCAATCTGGTACTATACCTGGAGAAATAAAGGTACCGGGAATATATTCCTCAGTAGTTGATGACTTCTGCATGAATGAAGTCTTGCAGATATACTTAGTCATCCTGATGGGTCTCACTAATATTATTCTGGAGCGGAGTCTTTTACATTGCTAGTTGTGCAAACCACAGCCTAGATTATAGGGACCTGCCCGGGAAACGTGTATATCTCTCTGTAATTGGCAAAGAAAATAAAACTCTGCTAAAAATGAAACTATGAAAGTATCACTAGTGGTAAGTAATGTGCTTCACAATTGTGTATTGGTGAGAGCCTCCTCCCTTGTTCTGATGCCTCAGGTAAACACTCTAAATAAATGATGCTTACAGTTTTGTAGCTGACAGATCTCAAATAAAAATACTTGGGGAAAAAAAAAAACAAACTAATTTTTTTTTTCCTGGCATTCAGCACTAGCTGCAGGTGGTTTGTCCTGGTAAAGCAGGTGATGATCATGTTGAAGCACAGGGTAATAACAACATCTTGTGGTAGGAAGCACAGGCAGGCTGGGGGAGGTCTGTAACAACGCTGGAGGTCCGGAAGAGAAGAATTTGAGAGGTGGCTGTGGTGGATTGCGAGGGTGACTCAAGCACATTCTAGCATTGATCGCCTTTCTTAAAATAAAAGCTGCTTGCATTCGTGGCAGTGAGGGTGGGATTCGTCTCCCCTTACTTCAGACATCTAAGTTTAAGCTCCTTGCCCCAGGGTGCCTGCACAGTCAGGAGAAAGAAATAGATTGCCCTCTGAATGTGCCTGTTTTGAATATGGTAGGTGCTGAGCTTAAGCTGGGGTTAGCTTTTCTCTCGGCCGGTTTGTGCCTATGACATGTTGCCTTATTGTTAACCTCATGAAGTTCAACAAGGTCAAGTGCAAGGTCCTGCAGTTGGTCCTGCCAAGGTCAGGGCAGTTGCCAGTATCAGTACAGACTGGGTGATGGACTTGGGGATAATGGTAGGTGAAAAATTGGGCATGAGCTGGCAACGTGCGCTTGCAGCCCAGAAAGCCAATTGTATCCTGGGCTGCGTAAAAAGAAGCATGGCCAGCAGGTTGAGGGAAGTGATTCTCCCCCTCTACTCTCGTGAGACCCTGCCTGGAGTACTGCATCCAGCTCTGGGGTCCCCAGTACAAGACAGACATGGACCTGTCAGAGTGGGTTGAGAGGGATGGAACACCTCCCCTGTGAGGAAATGCAGAGAGAGTTGGGGTTGTTCAGCCTGCAGAAGAGAAGGCTCTTGGGGAGACCTTATTGTGACCTTTCAATGCTTGAAGGATGCTTTTACAGTAACGATGGAGAAGGCTTTTTACCAAGGCCTATAGTGACAGGACAAGGGGTAATGGTTTTAAACTGAAAGAGGGTAGATTTAGATTGGGCATAATAAAGACATTTTTTTATAGTGAGGGTGGTGAAACACTGGAACGGGTTGCGCAGAGAAGTTGTGGATGCCCCATCACTGGAAGTGTTGTTCAAGGTCAGGCTGGATGGGGCTCTGAGCAACCTGACCTAGTGAAAGATGTCCCTGCCCATGGCAGGGGGGTTGGACTGGATGATCTGCAAAGGTCCCTTCCAACCAAACCCTTTCTAGGATTCCCTGACAATGAATATGGGTGAGACGGATCCCACCCTCTGTGCCAAGACTGAGGGTCCAGCTCTCAGATGGCTTGTGCTGCTAGGGGTTCCTTGCCAGCCATAATCTTCATGTATGTGCTTAGATGAGTTCAGAGAAAAACATTTTGGTGTGGTTTGTGGTTGCTCTGGGTGTAGGGCTGCTGCTGCCTTCATTGCAAATTCAACCTGAAATTTTCAGCTCTGGCTGCTTCTGTGCTGCTGCTTGCTTCCAGCCAGCCTCCCTGGTGCTCTCTGCTGGGTAAAAGCTTGACACTTCATTTTAAACAAAAATATCAGTTTCCAGCGCATCTGTTTTGAATGCAATAGGAGAGACTGTGTGTGTAAATACTTGTTCCGGCTTGTGGCTCTGTCTGCAGTGTGAATTAACATCAGTGTTGTCTTAAAAAAAAAAAAAAAAAAGTTACCACATTATGTTGTTACATGCCAGTATAACAGCCTAATAGGACCACTGCATCCAACTTTTCCCCTCTCTCTCTACTTACTGTGGGAAATGCTATCAATTTAACTAATGAGGAAGCCAGATACAGTAACTTGCAAAGCATTTGTATTTTGGCAGTCTGGTGTCTCTACAATATACAGGCCTGTCTCCTAGTCCTTTGGTTTCAGGAGACGATACACTAGTTATTTCCATTTCCCATCCTTACCACAGAGTCTGAAGAGTAACATCGCTTAAAATGCAAGCATAGAACGTAATGTCTGGAGAAATATTTGATCTGATTTGCCTTAAAAATATGCATTTGTGGGGAAGGAAATGCTAGAAGGTGTTTGGATAGTAGGAACTTTTATGGTGCTTTTATTTATAGGTTGGCATCAATAAGTATATGAGCACGTCAGCTCATCCTTTGATTTGAGGTGTTAAGGAAGTATTTCTGTCCCTAACTGGATTTGGGGACTGCAGGGAGACTGTGCCCAGAATCCCACAGACCTTGGTAAAAGAGGCAGCGACAACCCGGTCCTACTGAGTCTGAGTCCTGTTCCCTACCAAGCTGTTTGGGAACAGGACACGGAACTTCTTGAGTGTGCAGAAGAGCATGGCTTTGAGACACCATGGGTGTTTGGTCCTGACAAAGTCCAAGTGATCCTGGCTGTTACTAAGCCTGGGTAACAGCATCATCTGGCCTGTGGCAGTTCTCTGTGCAAGTTGCTTGCTTGCAGTATGCTCAAGGGAATTAAGCTTGGAAGAAAGCAGTTAAAGACTTACCTTATTCCCTGCAAGCTAAGAGGATACAGCTGGGTACTCTGCCTTGCTGACACATGGTGACTTGTTATGGTGCGATAACTTGATCAAGGATCTGAGTGATCAGAGAAATTAAGCCATTTATACTGCAAGGCTAATAATATTTTTATAAGTGGTGTGAAACTGGTGGTGGTTGTGGGTTTTTATTCCTTTCTGGGTATGTCAGTTTGAGCGGTTGTGCGAAATGAATGGTATTTATTTAGTTGATACCAAAATGTATTCTTGGTCTGTAATTTTGATAAATCTCTTTCCTGATACATAATTCAGTTACTGCCTTAAAGGTAGAAAGAGCTTTAAGTGTACCATTGTTTACTTCTATCAAAGCAGAATTTTACCTGCTGACCTAGGAAGGACTCTTAAGATAAAGTTAGTTTTGCTGTACATGAAATGCTGTTAAACTTAGATAAATCTAAACAGAATGAATCTGTACATTGCAAAGTCCAAGTGATGTGCAGAAAATGTAGCATAAGCATATGTTTAAGTTGCAAAATAAAAATTAAAAGCCCTTGGTAAAATTGCTTAGCCTATAACTCAGAAACCAGATGCTTAAGTTGTTTAGAAGCAAAAAAAAATATTAGCTTTAGTTTCTAGAAAGTAGAAAACAGTTATTACCCTAACTCTGCTGTCAGAAAAGTGACTGTAAAAAGGTGATGTCTTGCTTAGCAGGTCTGTTTCTAGCCTGTATTTCAGGGTTTATTTTCCTTATTTTCTTTTCTTCCTTCCTCCTGATGAATGCTTTTGCTCTTGTTGGTTTTGCAGAGCTAGCACAGTGTTGATTGAGGGGGGCTGGCAGACACAGCAATTGGAATTATCAACTGCTTTGCCAAATTCTGCATTGCTGACAGCTGTGCAAGCCCATTGGGGACAGTGGCAATGTGCAGGTGTCCCTGTGCATGGGCTTGGCCTGCGGTCCTGGTGTTACTGGTAGTGATGGGCAATGAGAAAAGAGCCCAGGATGACTCAGGAGTGTATGGTGGGATTGGCAGGGAGGAATGTAGGGAGAACATCTCTGTTTTGTAAACTGAGACTTGAGATAAAAGTAAATCTGGAATATCACAAGGGCCTCTTAAAGTCTTTTTTTACCTCTTCTTTCCCTTCCCCTCCATATCCACTCAAAGGAAGTATTGTTTTCAGTCCACTTGAGAGCTGCTTGCTTGGAGTATGGGAAAGAAAAATAGAAAAAAGCTAAAACTCTAGTTTTTTCTATATGGAATATTCCATTTTGTGAAAATTACCTCAAACTAATAAGGCTGCAGAACAAGATCTCTGTGAATTCAGGCCATTTTGTGCCTTAAAGATTTCTCCCTCAAGAAGCAAAGAAAATAGTAATAAAAATAAATCCAGCTATCCAATTAAATATTAGAATTTTGAAAACTTAGGCGTAGCAATTAAACAGAGCCCCTTCCTCCTTTTATTTTTTCCGCCTATTCTAAACAAGCCCAAAGCACTTTGCAAGCTACAAATGGAGGTCATACGACACAACCCAGTCCCTGTGGTCATTAGCCAGAAAACTGAAATACAGATGTCTCTGGGGCAAAACAAAGAAGTTTTTAAGTAGGACACAACTTCAGGACAGGAAAAGGATGTCACCGAGCTGAGCTGAGATTTTCAAGGTAACTAAAGAAGTTGAGCCCTTAGATTGTAACTTTAAGGGTCTGCACACAGCTAGCAAAGGGACTGCAGCCTTAAATATGCATTTATTTTTGCATTTACCTCTGTCAATGCTGCTTTCTCACATCTGCCCCTTAATACATGGGGTTCAGTTTGTAGCATCCCATTTTGAAGTTGTTATTTAGAAATTCTGTTGTTCTTCCATTAAAATGTCATGGGAAGGTTGAAGGACTTTCTCTTCAGCCAAAGCATAGAAATTTTTTTCTTAACTTGGAATAATTTCAGTGCTGTAGTGACTGGGGAAATAAAATAATCCCGCAGAACTTGTCAAAATGGAAGCGTAAACAGAAGCTTTGAAAGCCCATGTTTCGACTGGAAAAGAAAGCACCTTCTCAAGCTGTGATGGCTGATAGGGCTTTACGGTATTTTGACCATAAATGCTCTAAATTGTATAAAAAAAACTAAAGGAAATGGTTTTTCAGTAATCAGTATTTTTTAAAAGACATTGTTTTTTCTAGATTCTATCATCTCACTTAAATACAGTTCCATTAAATTACCAATATTCAGTTGTAACAATTACGATTGGTTTTATTTTTTTTTAGCCTACTGTATTGGGTTTGCATGGCAAGGTTTTGGTAGCAGGGGGGCTACAGGGGTGGCTTCTGTGAGAAGCTGCTAGAAGCTTCCCCTGTGTCTGATAGAGCCAATGCTAGCCGGCTCCAAGATGGACCTGCTGCTGGCCAAGGCCATCAGTGATGGTGGTAGTGCCTCTGGGATAACATATTTAAGAAGGGGGGGGGGAACTGCTGGGCAACTGTAGCTGGAGAGAGTGAGAATATGTGAGAGAAACAGCCCTGCAGACATCAAGGTCAGTGAAGAAGGAGGGGGAGGAGGTGCTCTAGGCGCTGGAGCAGATATTCCCCTGCAGCCCCTGGTGAAGACCATGGTGAGGCAGGCTGTCCCCTGCAGCCCATGGGGGTTAATGGTGGAGCAGATATCCACCTGCAGCCCGTGGAGGTTAATGGTGGAGCAGATATCCACCTGCAGCCCATGGAGGAACCCATGCCAGAGCAGGTGGGTGCCCAAAGGAGGCTGTGACCCCAGGGGAAGCCTGTGCTGGAGCAGGCTTCTGGCAGGACCTGTGGACCCATGAAGAGAGGAGCCCACGCTGGAGCAGGTTTGCTGGCAGGACTTGTGACCCCGTGGGGGACCCATACTGGAGCAGTCTGTTCCTGAAGGGACTGCACCGCATGGAAAGAACCCATGCTGGAGCAGTTTGTGAAGAACTGAAGCCCATAGGAAGGACTCGCTTTGGAGAAATTTGTGGAGGACTGTTTCCTGTGGGAGGGACCCCACGCTGGAGCAGGGGAAGAGTGTGAGGAGTCCTCCCCCGGAGGAGGAAGGAGCAGCAGGGACAACGTGTGATGAACTGACCGCAACCCCCATTCCCTGTCCCTCTGTGCCGCTTGGGCGTAGGAGGTAGAGAATTCAGGAGTAAAGTTAAGCCTGTGGAGAAGGGAGGGGTGAGGGGAAGGTGATGTTAAGATTTGGTTTTTTTCTCATTACCCTATGCTGATTTGATTGGTAATAAATTAATTTTTTTCCCCAAGTGGAGTCTGTTGTGCCCATGACAGTAATTGGTAAATTATCTGTCCCTGTCCTTATCTCAACCCATGGGCCTTTCACTGTATTTTCTCTCCCCTGTCCAGCTGAGGATGGGAGTGATAGGAGGGGAGTGAGGAGGGGCTTTGGGGGCATCCAGCCAGGGTCAACCCACCACACCTACACTAATGGCATCCTACAGGTTGCAGAAGAGCACCCGAAGATGTGGCAGGGAATATTTCTAATCAAAGTGTCAGGCAGGGAAGAGCTATTGTTTGAGGCCTGCACAGCTTCTAAAGCTTAACTGCATTGCTGTGAACGTGGGATTTCTAACAGTCTTCCTGTTCTGTTAAAGGATTTTTTTAAAACTGTTGATTACACCACCATCTGGGGACTTGCAATAACTTTCAAAAGTGTGACAAGTAGTCTCTGTAGTCATTCTGTGTAGACAAATGCTGTTGGAGATGTGGCGAAGCTTGTGTGTGCAGCTACTGCAGGGTTGTGGTATGGTTGACATGAATTTAATGGGACTCTTTGGCAAGAGTCCTTGCAAAACTGATTGCGTGAGACCCACTTAAAAAATGATGGTTTAGCTTGTTGGGATGCATATGGAGGAGATGCTGTCTCTCCAAAGTGAGTGATCAGGCAGGGTTCTTCATGACTTGCTTTGTACAGGTGCTGCCTTCTTCTGTTTCTACCTTAGGGTATCAGTTTAGCGAGCAACCAAACCTAACTTTTGGGGATTGATGGTGGGACATGAAGCCAGAGTTTTGGTAATGAGTTGAGTGATACTCAGCTCTTCTTACAGAACTAAAGAAACATATACTGCCCTTCCTATAGACTTATGATGTTATTTCAACAAACGGAAACCCCAAGTGTAATGTCTATGGGGGGCAATAATGGAATTAAATGGGAATAAATGTGTGGGTCTTGCTCCATAATCCACCTCCAGTGATGCTGACCATAAATCTCTGGCTGAAGCTGGTTTTAATATTAAACAGGATTCTACATTTTAATAGAATGAGCGTGCAGCTGAGACATTAGCTCATCAGTCTTAATCCACTGTTGCATCTGATAATTCATTTAGCTTTTCACTCTGTCTGTCTGTCTTTGAAAGCTGTGAAATGGGTAAATTTGTAATCCCTTCCAGAGGAAACTGTGGGAAGGGTTGCATGGCATTAAATCCTACCCTAGGAAGGTCCCAGGGGAAGCACTTGTTGCAAGGATGCTACAGCAACATTCTTTTTTTTCCCAAAGCATGTAGAAGTACTGTGTCTTTGGAAGAGGGAAGAGGACCGAGAACTACATGGAGTTGACAGTCCACTAGAAAAGTATGTAGGTTGTGGGTAGAGAAATATCCTGGGGGTGGGCTGTGCCAGTATGGGCTGGTGGAGCAGACAGACACACTGCCTGGAGGCTGTGCGCAGGGGAGAGGCTGCTGCTCTGAAGTCCTTTCCTCTAGTCTTCTCACACAATGTCCTTTGGCTCTCATTTGTTACCATGGGTTTCAGACCTTCCCTCACCCTCCTGCTGTGACACTTTCCCCCCTTTTTTCTTTGCCTCAGAAACAGCAAGACAAAAATAAATAGGAATAAAGAAATGATGTGTCACCCACAATGCTTGTTGCTATTTGTTTTTGTAGGGTCTACCTCTTTTTTTTCCACCTGCTTCCATCTCTGCTATTCTGACTGGCTTTTTAGAGCAGGCAGTGCCAATGTGCATTGTGGATAGAGCTATGACAGTGGTTGGTCCCAAATGATTTTAACATGAAAATAATAAGTGCAGAGGGCTAACTAAAATCTCAATATCCATAGAAGAATAGGAGGCTGTTCCTCTCAGGTGATGTTTTCCACTTCTCAGTTCAATGTCTCCTACTCATCTGCAAGGTCATCAGGGAGGTCCTGCAAATCATGGCTCAAATTTGATAATTTAACTTTGTCCAGATGTTTGTGTTTTAGGCTTCTTGTTGTTATGGCTGTTGAGAATGATCCTGCTGGGTCTGTGAACACTGGATCTGTCTGATGTGGAGTCTGAGTGGAAACTCAGGTAGTAAATGTACAGTGAGTCTGGTTGGTTGCTGTGTGTGGTTTTCTTTTCCTCTAGGATTGTTTTTTATGCATAAGTATATTGTAGCAAAATCACTGGAGCTCTTAATGTCTATCATTCTTCGACAGTGTTTTACATCAGCTTTATTTTAGGGCTGGTAACCTTCTACTGATCTCTTTCTGATTCAGATAATGCTAATTTAAAATATATTTATATCTATGTATGTATATATATAGTGGGTAGAGAGCAACTTCTCACCAGAAGTGCAAGTTGAAATGAATGCATTACACTGGAGAGAATCATGGGTTAATTTTTTTAAGAGATTTTGAGAACTCTTTGAAAGACAGACTCTTTGTAATTTAATGTCTAGGTTTTTTTTTCCCTTTTTGGAAATGGGGAAACTTCTTTCCTCCAGCTATTTTCAGTGAGCCAGTTCCTAGAATTTTATAGAGAAAGGATAATATTTAGGTCATATGAAGTAGGCTGTTGGAGGCTTACTTCAAATATACTGTAAATATCATAGTAACAGTTATGAAAGAAGGAGAATAGTCACCTCAGAATATTAAACATCAAGTAGCTCAGCTAAGCTCTTAATTAAAACTATATGAAATGCAGTGTAGTGCCACATTAGGCTATGTGAATGAACCAATAAGATTTTCTATGAAAGAGGAGAAGTAACCATCCAAGAAAAGTATATGTGGGACGATTAAAGCTGGAATGCTGTTTTTTTTTTCTTTAAATGGAATAAACTTGAGAGGAAAAATAATAGTTCTGTTGTCCATCAGAAGAGGCTCTGTAGCTCTTCAGTGGACGACCAAAATCTTTAGGACTCCAGAGCTGGGAAGTGCTGCATATGCCATCGAGGCATACCCACATTGTAATGCTGAGACATCTGCAAGGATAAATAAAAATTCAAGACCTGTGGACATAAAAACTTTTCTGAATGTAATATTTTTTCCTATAGCTGAAAAGAGTTTTTTGAAAGCCTGGGAATGGCTTGACAGAAATTGGTAAGAATTAATAAGTAGATCTTTTTTTATTGTTTACACTGAAGTAATGCAGTATCAAAAGAGAATGTTAACAACTGGCCTAAGATGAGAGTTCGATTGAGTATAGAGTCACACAGTGGCATCTGGTCAAATGAAGTTAATCTCTTCTCTGTCACAAACTATCAAATGTTACACTTTGGCTCATGGGTAAGTGCTCATTAGCAACGGGGAGCTACTAGTATCGCTTTTCAAGGGCCTGGAGAGACCTTCTCTGAGGTGTTGTGACTATGCCAGTTCAGGGAAGGTTAAGTCAGGCCAGAAGAGGCACTTGCAATGTCTGTTGCCCCATTGTCCCCAAACAAGGGTCTCTGAGGCCACCGGTGTGGAGGGGACCCAGGCAGTGTGCTGCAGCCTTGCAGCTGGCTGGGTAGAGAAGGTAATGCAGGTGTCCCTGAAAGGATGGGTGCACAAGAGGTTTTTTCTTGAGCAGTTTTGCCTGAATCCAGCCCTAAGTATGCTCCTGAGGAAAAGTGGACAGTTGCAGGGAATTTGGCCACCAGCCCAGCTTTCAGGCCACTCATAAACCGAATGAAGATGTAGTCTTCTGCGTGCTGCGTTTTGACACTTTGATTTGTTTCCAGCAGTTGTAGGCAACAGATACAAGCAAGGATAGAGTGCTTGTGAAGTGATGTTTCCCTGTGGATGATTGCTGTTTGGAGAAACGTAATGTGTGATATGAGAAGTGGGAAGCAGAGGGGGTTTTCCTCTCCTTTCTTTTCATATTATCATCATTTCACACAGTGTCCTTACAGAGGGGTTGCTGAGACAGTATTAAGTCTCCACTCCCACTGCTCTTTCCTTTGGAGGGGCAGAAGGAAAAAGGTTCGGTACCCTACGGCTTGTCTTTGTCTTGCCTGTCTTCAGGCTCCTGTGGTTCAGCATGCAGCTCCCTGGACAACCTCTGTAGTTGGGAGGTGGATTGGGCACATGGAGTAGATGAAGCAGACTTGAAGTCCTTTGAAAAGCAATTAAATTTGCCTGTCACTTGCTATTCAAACGTGTCCAAGTGATATTTCAATGAGTTGATTTTTGAACTGCAGTCCTGTTTTGCAGGAGAATGATGTTGAGCTCTATGTGTGTATGTATATGGTTTTGGTACCTGCTAGGAGTGCTGTAAAGAGCTTAATGGGACTGAGAGATGAATGGGTTGAAGGATACCCTCAGTAAGGCAGATAGGTGGGGAACTCTAAAACAAAATCCTCCTTGCCCCCAAATGATCTAATTGGGGAAAGAATGCAGGAAAAACAAGATTGTGTGAAAATCGAGCTCTGGTGTCACAGGGTACGTACCCAGTTGTGGCTTACCTTTTTGTTGCCGCACTCCAAACGCTGATGGGATTGTAAATGGTTCTCTGTTAAATGTATGCAAACCAGATTGTACAAAACGATGATTTAAAACAACAACAGTCTTTCATCTTTGGTGAAGCCAACAAATATCATAAAATCTAAATTGTCTGGAAGAAGTAGTTTGTCTTCGGATCCTGACAGCATTCAGCAGCTGAAATATATAAATGCACTCAATTCTAGCTTTTGAGCCTAGATTTAATGAGATGCTCAGAGGGAAATCTTTGGATGGACTTATATAAATTCTAGAAATGGGCCACTGTATTGTCACAGATAATTACTTTATCAACTTTTGATCCATTTTTGTAAGTAATCATTTTATCAGACAACACCTGAGTCTGCTCTTTACCTATTCTTTTTGAAAATAATTTTCAATGGTAGCAAATAATCATTGGATGGAAATGGAGTCCTGTCACTGATGCTACTGAATAACAACTGATGAATGCCGAGCAGTGTGTCAGCTGCTGGGCTCTGCGCGGGTGCAGGATGCACCTACCTGCAGTTCAGCTCCAGCTTTCCACGTTGTAACTATGGTGCAGGAAGAATGGAGGAAAAAAAGGGGAAGGGTTTGGTGTGGGTTAAAGCAGAAAAAGTGTTTTGCTGTTAGTTGTTTATCCTAAAAAAAATAAAGAAGTAACCAATATCTGAAAAGTGTGAGAGCTCACACTTCCTTACATCTGACTTTCTTCTAATGTAGTGCTCTGTAATTTCACTGAGCAATCTGCCCTTCTCATTCACCACTCGGTAGAGCTCAATGATGAGAGACGTTATCTGGTCTCAGCATCTTCCATTTAGTTAGGAAATGGCCTGGAATGCTTTTTTAAAAGAAAGACATTCTCACATAGATATGAAAACAAAATTATGTTTTGGCAAAGGTGTCCTAGTAAGAAGAACAACCCTTGGAAATGCCAAGGGTTGCATCAAATCTTAGAAGAAAGTTGTTAAATTTGATCTGGTAGCTGCTCACTAATTATGAACTGAAATTTCTGGGAGCAAAAGAATGCCCTTTGTTTTCCCTCTTGTCAACAGCTTAAAATAAGGTATTCTGAAAAATATATGCTCTTAGTTTCTCCTCCAGTGTGAACGTGAGCTATAGATAGTGGAGTCTACTGCTTTTCTTTTTTGCAAAGGGCTAATATTTTGATGTATATCAGAAGTGCAGTTAGGAACCCACAACCAAGATTGTGGGTCCAGCTGACCTAGACACTGCACAAGCTCCTGAAGGCAGTTCTTCCCCTAAATGGGCAAATCAAATGCAGGGAGAAGGGAACAGAGACCTACCACATACCTGAAGCTCCAGATACATCTTTCTGATCCCATTCTAATGCTATACTTTCTGGGTTATCTAGCCTGCTTCTTTCCCGTGCCATCAAGGCCAGCAGTATTTGACATGATCTAGTCTCACTTATTTGCCAAATAACGGTCACTTCTCAAGTACCACAGGATTATTTTTTTCAGCCTTTTCTGCATTTTTCTCCAGTGGCTTACTACCTGTGTAGATGTTGGCAGATGTTTTGGCCTCATAAATATTTCAAATCTCTCATATTGTCATCTTTTCCTGGGAAACCTCCATTTTGATGACTCTTGTTTATTCATTGACTTCACTTATTTTAATACTTGGTCCTTCCCAGAGGATTTGTTTTGAAGGTATTCAAATGTCCAGCTGCAGTTTCAGATTTTTGTTTTCATTGCCAGACAGTAAGCTCGAAATAACTTTCAAGTCATCTCCCTTACCCCTCTTCCAGTGACCAGATCATGCCAGCATGTGTCCTGTCTGTGCTCCAAGGGTTTGTTTCTTCTTGACAAGTTGGGTAAATTGTTTGTGTCTTTGTATTCTTCCTTACAAAATATTTGACTTGGGACTGTTGAGCCTTGGGTTTTACAGCCAGTTAATATAAAAAAAGTATTCAAAATACAAATAAAAAAAAATTAAGTTAATGCTGGATGGGATCCCCTCCCCTGCATACTTCAATCTTTACTTGTACGTTGGCTGAGTTACTACTCAGAGAAGATATGTTTATCAGCAAACTACATTCTTCTAATCAGAATCACTGAATGGTTTGGGTTGGAAGGGACCTTCAAAGATCATGTAGTCCAACCCCCCTGCCTTGGGCAGGGACATCTTCCACTAGATCAGGTTGCTCAGAGCCCCGTCCAACCTGACCTTGAATGCTTCCTGTGATGGGGCATCCACAACTTCTCTGGGCAACCTGTTCCAGTGTCTCACTCAATGTATTACTGATTGCAGTAGTGAGTAATTCTTCATGCATTTTGGAGTGAGGTCTGTGGTAATGGTGCCTTTCTGGTAGGAGAAGGTGGTACTGGGTTTATTTTGGTGGGGTTTTTGTCTGGTTTGTTTGCTTTGGTGCTCTTAACTGTTTTAAGACCATTTAACTGTGCAAGGTACATGTGGATGGTGATGTTTTACTTTTGTTCCATGTTGCAACACCTAAGGTTTCTGTGAGGGCATCATGGGAGGCTTATCTGGCCCTATGGTTAAGGAAAAGAGACTGGGAGAGCATTTTCCATTTGATACGCTATTGTTGGATTTTGAGCTGGAAGACTGGGGATTTGCCGCTTCCTTTTTCCATGGTAAAGATGATGCTGGAGGAAAACTCCTGTTAACTGTTGGAAGGACCATAATGTCTCTTTGTCATCTTTATCTGCTATTTTGAGTATAATTTCATTTTCCTGTTTTTCCTCTGTGTGCTTTTCCAGGTCTGGAAGAATTTGGGGATTTTTTTTTTATCAGTCATCTCTTTATCCCAGAGTTTCAACATTTTCTGTGAGTTGGTTTTCACTGGCAGCTTTCCCCTAAGCTGCTGTTATTGTATCTTTCATGCCATTGTCTGTAGTGTGAAATGTTAAGCAGCTTAGCCATGACTGTTTAATTTCTGTGTTAAAGCCAGTGTTTTTAAATAGAGTTGGCCTGCTTAGCACCTCTCAAAAGTTTGTGGATATCCTCCCATTACATTCTTCTGGTGCAGATTTTTACTTTGTCTGTAGGTGATAGCAGCTTTCTGGGTCAGGCCCCTGAATTTAGAAGGCATTTTATTTTAGCTTCTTTCAAAAACTACCAGTTTAGTATTATTAATTGTGTAATTCTTATTTTCAGATTGTTTTTTCCTTTCCATTTTTTTCCTAATGTCAGCTGCTTATTTCTGTGAAGCTGTATGTGAGAAGTTAAATGTGTTGTATCATCTTTCCTACAGAGAATATCCCCTGCCTCTGATTTCTGCATCTCTGAAATTACCTTCCATTGTGGGAAGCAGTTGGTGTGTAGCCTATAACATGTCAATTTTGAATTGTGTTAGATATGCATCTTACAGTCCATAAAATCTTTTTATTGATATTGATCTGAAATCGCCACTGTAATCATGTTTAGTCCTCCAACATGGATTTTTCTTGGTGCTTTTTGTTTTGCCTTTTTAAAGTTTGGTTTTTGTTCTTGCTTTGCATGAAAAGTGATCAGATCAGATGTCAGCTGCACTACACACTTTAATATCCTGGATAAGTTGAGCTACGTTTTCATTCCAGTAGGCAGGTTTTTAATCTGATCTATGGGTAGATATCTTACTAGGGGAATGAATATTCTACCAACAAGAAATCCCAGAGCGATTCTGTCAGTCTTTTGCCATCCTGACTCTTTTTATTATTATTTTCATTTATTTATTTATTTCCAAGCACGCTTACCGATTTCATTCTTCTCTCTGGTTGTTGTCGGGACTCTCCAATGTAAGCAGATGTCATGGCTGAGGACGCTGTCACAGTTTGTAGCAAGCTGCGAGTTCAGCAGCACAGTTGTCTGTTGGTGTGCAGTATCCTATAATTGTCATTTTCCTATATCACATTTGAAATGCAGCTTGCAGAAATTGGCTGTTAATTGGCTCCCAGTCCTTCAGCAGTTTTTCAGCATTAGAAATCCTAATTTAATGTTGCTCTTTCTGTGGGGAGGGAGGACCATTTTCCCATCTTGGTTCATCATGTCTATGATGAATTCTTGTATTTAGTTATATCTTTTAACCCACTCCTCAACATCGACATAAGCTGTGGATTTTGAGAACACACTCATCTGTTTTCTGTTACTTGTATAGCTTTTGACCTTGCTGATTTCTAGTATCCTGGAGAGCTATAATTGTAGCTGGTAGAGGAGCATTCATTTTAGAAATTGCTGTTGCATTTGGAATATGTTACTGCCACTCCTCCATGCCTCCGCAGCTGCGTGGTGCTGTGCTGCTGGTAAAAGGGAAGATGGGAGCACTCAGTACCCAGTTTTGTCAGGCAGCCCAGCCAGCCTAGCCTGAGAAGTCATCAAAGGGGATTTGACTAACCCAGGCAAGGAAAGACTCACAAAGTGCAGTAGAGTTGAAACCATTACTTGGCAGGTAACGATTGCAAGTGGCTGAGCATAGTAGCCAGCTTCAGCTGCTCCTGATATATCCATGGGCAGAGCTGGCTTGTCAGAGCCTCGGTATCCAGATAATTTCTCTATAGGCTCAATTTTTGAGACCTTTTAGCGTACAGTTTGTTGCAGTGGCAACCTTGTTTGGCTTGTTGACTTAACTGCCCTACTTGAGTACCTCTGCTGGTCAAGTCTGCAGTTCACTGCTGAGGGTAACTGGGAAGCCAGTGGGTCTGTAGCACAGCAAATGACTTGCTTTTCATGTGGTCCTCACTCTTCTGGACCTGCCTGTCTTGGCGTAGCCTATACTGGAGAAAGTTGTAACTCTTGGTGTAGCTTGCGAGGTTCCCATGATGTTCTCAGCTCTCTCTGCTGTGTCAACATGCAGATCCTAAGAAAGAGACCACTGGCCTAGATGATGATAAATTTTAAATGATATCTTTCTATAAAAGAGAATGAAATGGATGAATCACAGAATCACAGAATCATATAGGTTGGAAAAGACCTTTAAGATCATCGAGTCCAACCGTAAACCTAACACTGCCAAGACCACCACTACACCATGTCCCTAAGCACCTCATCCAAACGTCCTTTAAATACCTCCAGGGATGGCGACTCAACCACTTCCCTGGGCAGCCTGTTCCAATGCTTGATAACCCTCTCGGTGAAGAAAAATTTCCTAATATCCAGTCTAAACCTCCCCTGGCGCAACTTGAGGCCATTTCCTCTCATCCTATCACTTGTTACCTGGGAGAAGAGACCGACCCCCACCTCTCTACAACCTCCTTTCAGGTAGTTGTAGAGAGCAATAAGGTCTCCCCTCAGCCTCCTTTTCTCCAGGCTAAACAACCCCAGCTCCCTCAGCCACTCCTCATCAGACTTCTGCTCCAGACCCTTCACCAGCTTCATTGCCCTTCTCTGGACACGCTCCAGCCCCTCAATGTCCCTCTTGTAGTGAGGGGCCCAAAACTGAACACAGTAGTCGAGGTGCGGCCTCACCAGTGCCGAGTACAGGGGCACGATCACTTCCCTAGTCCTGCTGGCCACGCTATTTTTGATACAAGCCAGGATGCCATTGGCTTTCTTGGCCACCTGGGCACACTGCTGGCTCATATTCAGGCGGCTGTCAACCAACACTCCCAGGTCCTTCTCTGCCAGGCAGCTTTCCAGCCACTCTTCCCCAAGACTGTAGCGTTGCATGGGGTTACTGTGGCCCAAGTGTAGGACCTGGCACTTGGCCTTGTTGAACCTCATACAATTGACCTCGGCCCATCGATCCAGCCTGTCCAGGTCCCTCTGCAGAGCCTGAATGAAATGAAATGGATGCTTTCCCATTTCTAGTTGTGCGCAGTCCTTTTACACAAATGGTATGTACCTTTGAGAGTTGCAATGATGATAAAATTGTTCTACTTAATTTTAATTTTTTTAGATCCAGCTTTGTGTGCATAGTAGGGATATACCCCTTTCTATTGCAGTAGTGAAATTTGTCTGTATAGGAAGTCCAAAATTATACTTGACTTGTTAGGTAGTATGGCGTGCTGACCTGTAATCTTCAGTCCACTACCATGTGTGGGTTTCTTGGCCTTCCTCCTGTGTCTGTAACTATATATTAAACTACACATGTATAACTATATATAAAAAAAAAAAAAATTAAGCGTGTCTTTCAAATACTACTCGCATAGCATTCAGATGTCATCTTCATTTATGTGACATGGAATTACAGTGAAAAATGTGCAGGCATGCATCTCCCGCTTTCCTTGGGATCTTGGACAATGTTACATATTACTGCTACCGCATATAATCACAGGTGGAGACTGTGCTGCAAGGGATAATCTCTTGTTGTTTGTTACATTGAGTGCTTTTTCTTTTCTCCTGTTTTTTAATGAGTCCCTTTCTGAAGTAGGCTAAGCCTAGTTGTCCTTTTATCAAATCCCAGTTGGTGATCGCTATTAGCAACAAGATAACACGTTTTCACAAGCTTGCACCTGGTTTTTAAAAAAAAAAAAGAGCATGTGCTGCTTAGCACATAAGCTTTGTCTCTTAGGTTGTAAGGGTTCAATTTGAATAGCTGATTCATGTTCTGTAGTTAGATACCTAGTATGTTAGCTCTGTGAGAAGCTGTAATCTGTTTTGTTTGGCTTGCATTTCACTAAAGTAACCTGGAGAAGTTTTAAATGCAGAGATTTTCACCTGTTATGACTGTAAATCATTACTGTTTAACAAATGGAAGGCAGAAGCTGAGTTGCCACTGTAGGTATGAGGATTTTTTGTACGAAAAAGTTTGCTTGATGGAGGATCTTTGTAGCCTTAATCAGTTAACTGCTTGATTAGAACTTGAGTTATTAAATCAGCTATGTGAATATCCATGAAGCGGTTACTGAGGTTCTTCCCAGCAGCTCTTCTGCAGACAAAAAGGACTGTAAGCTGAATCCAACATTCCTTACAATCAGTGAAGAGGGTGTCTTATGTTTGTGAACTTTGGATCAGGTCCGATGGCACTAGAAACAATGAGGTGATTTAACAACTCGGCATGTGTTCTGCTTGTTCCCTACCACCCACCCCACCACTCGGTTTGGACTATCTTAATTTTACTAATAGAAATCATATCTACCTTACATGAGATTCTTGTCTGTGGTAGTATTGCCATGAGCTTCTAAGATGCCAGCAAGGCAGAGTTCTAGAGGGGACTCTAATATTACAAACTGATGTGGGAAGGAAAAAAACATGGAATGGTTTTCTGGCACGACCCCTGAAATTTCAATATGTCATCTGCAGAAAACTTAAATCTCCAGTGTTTACATATCTGACTCTGTGCTTAGTGTTCCCATCGACAGTAAGTAGCATTTTTGCGTTCCAGCACTGTTCTGAGTAAACATGTTTTTAGGAAGCAGAGTATATCTCTTCTGGCTGAAGAATATACAAGAGGAGTTGTACTACATTAGTTGTTCAGGTTAAGTTAGTCTTAACTATCTCTTTGGGGGTTGACTCCCCCCCCCCCCAAAAATAATAAAACAGATGGAGAGCATTGTTTCTTCATATCTTTCTGTGATAGGCAACATCCTTCTAACAGAATTACCTGTATTAAATTATGGATGAACTATATAGCAAAACTAACACAAACTTCAGTATTTTCTAGCCATTCCCCTCCCATGTGTGTCCCAAATGGCATTCCTCTGTAGATATTCCTGTAATTTCATCGTGGGACAAGCAAAACTGTACCCCCATGCAGCAAAGCCCTTGATGATGTTGGGATTTCAGTGACATGAGTGGGAGTGAGGAACTCTGGATCCGTTTTCATTTGCAGCCCTTGGGCAAATATTTCAAGAGACTTCCTAGCACCTGCTAAACTTCCTGGAAAAAGAAAGCTTTTCTTGGTGAATTAACTTGCATATTTGTGTCATGTGAAGGTTGGCTGGGAGTCCTGTCTGGGCATAAGAGGCTGTCATCCCGGCAGGTTGGGAGTGCGGTCCCAGGGCAGGGGTGCTGGGGAGATGCCGCATATGCTCCCTCGGGGCAAGCAAAGCCCTTGCCCAGCTGTTTGGAGACACCAAGGAAGAAAACAAGATCAGTGTTAACTAGTTCCCAAGGGGACTTTTGCTCAGCCCTGTGTCAGGAAGCTGGTTGTTCTAAAACAGTCTTCTGAGTGAGGAGCAGCAAGCCCCTAGGCTGCTGGGGCGGTGGGCGAGAGCGATGGGGTCCTCACAGAAGAGCTCTTAAATTTAGATATGCCCTTAGCTATTTAACTTGCTTCCTGAACTCCTACGTCTTGCAAGAAGTGGGAATATTTCACAGGAAATGAGCAGCTGACCACAACAAATGTGGTGTTTGGATTTGAGGGGTTTTGTTCTTCCCCCAATACTGGCTGCATTAGGTTGTCAGTTAAAGCAGCACAGGCTGAAGTCCTGGCTGTGGGTTAGGCCATGGAGGTGCTTGCCACTTAAGGCCCTCTTTAGGCTCTGTATACCTGAGGTTGCTTTAAATGCTATAATTTTAATTTTAGCTTGATTCTGTACGGCTACATCTATATTGGTAAACTAAATAGGGCCAGGGCACAGGCTGGAGTGTAATTGTGCATTTGGGTGGTCTTCACGTGCTCCGGGGCAGGGTTTTGCCTGAGGGCTTTCCCTGAGGGCTTTCCCTGGACCATGCTCAGGTGTGGGCATGTCTCTGGAAGCAGGATGGACAGAAATACATCTCTGGAGGGGAGTTTGGGCATATAGGTGGGAGCTACGCTGTGCCAGAGAACGGGCACTGACCTGCTAAATGCTATTTACTGGTATAATATATTTGTTAAGCTGAAAAGCCTTTTTGATGTTCTGTTTTGGTTTTTTGGGTGCCTGGAGCTCACAAGCACGTGTATGTACATACAGATGTATGGTATGAGATGGCAGAGCCGTTTCTGCCCCATATGGGAGTGCGGTGGCGGGGAGCAGGCTTGCCTTCCTCCTGTGCCGCAGCAGGGAGCAGGAGAGCCGCCCTGCTGGGAGGGGTGGAAAGGGTCCTGCACACAGGCTCACGTCCCAGCCTGTGCCCTGATTGATAGCCGGGTGGTTACAGCTGCCTCCTGGGGGCTGAAGGTGGGATTCCAGGTCTCAGGCAGTGGAGGGGATTGAACCACAGATGTCTGTATTTAAAGCAAGTGCTTCAACCACTGAGCCATTGAAGGAAAGGGGAACGATACCTTTGAACCGCTTTAAGGGGAAGAGGTCAAAAAAGCTCCCCCTTTTTATTGCTCTTTGCAGAGGGGAAGGGAGGTGAAACAAAGAGCAAACTCCGGTAGGGAGATCATGCCTGGGAAGCTGAAGTGAGGGTTTTAGCTTCCTGCAGAGAGCAAGATTTTAAGGTTGGTTCCTCTCCACAGCATTTCCTGGGCTTACGCCAGACTCCTGCCTTCCCAGTGTCCTGTCTTATGCGAGCCCCACTCCTGGCGTGCCTTGCAGTGCCGCGTGCCTGGCCGGGAGCGGGAGCACCACGCTGCCACATGGCGTGTTCCTCGGTGGTTCCCACCTTCAGCACCTTCTGCAAATGCTGATTCATCTTTCATAATCTAATCTGTGCTTAGTAACTAAGAGTATTAAGACTCGTTTGCACAGTGTTTTAAAGGTGGTGTATAACTACAGGTCCATGTGATTTTTATTTTTTTAAACATACTTTTCCTGATGGTAATGTTAATACTGCCTTAATGCACTTGAGTTCCAGTCTGAACAGATTCTGTTACTTGGTCAAGTCTAATTCTGGGGCTTTGGAGATGCTTTTATAAAATACTTGTGGGTTTTCACCCCCTTTTGGTACCGTATTCATCTCTGAGACAGTTCCATGAAATACAGCCTTGAATTGATGACATTAACTTTTCTTGATCCAAGAGATTAAATGTGGCTGTAAATTTTTAAGCAGAACCAGTTGCTGCCATTCCCCATCAAAGAAAATCTTGTGGTCTTGAACAAATAAGACTTAGGGAGAGTGTTCTCCTGGGGAAGCTGATTAGTTAATACTGAAGTAATATCTTTTTCTTTCCTCTCCCCCTGCATCTCCAGACCTGAAACAACACAAACGATTCCTAGATCAAAAGACACTTGAGTCCCTTTTATCGGACAAATATCACAAACAGTAGGCTCTTACTTTTCACTTGAGTAATGGCATGGGCTTTCACGATTCCTTTAATAAACTTAAGGTAGGTCATAATACCCACCACTGCATCCTTAAAGTGGTATAAATCTTGGTTTCCAGAGTTTTAATTACAGTGGCTGCTCCCATTAGGTGGTCTTGTTTCATGGCAGGATGCTAGACAGCTCTCTTGCTCTAAGTCATTTATGTGGACTGCGGGTATGTCTGTCAAACCATAATGAGCAATGAAAGAATGAAGAATGTTAATTTAACTGATGCTGCTTTTGCTGTTAATGTAAGTACCACCAGCTGCACCTCGTAAACATTGCTGTTTGCTTGCCTGCACGTTGCCATTCAGTGAGACCTCGTGTGATTGATAGAGGCAGAATTAGACTGATGGCTTGCGTGCCCCAACTTTTCTCTAGTGCTACTTCTGTGAATGCTTTTTTGTTGCAAGAGACAGGTCCTAAATTTTAATTGCTTTTCAAACTAGCAAGTGCTGCTCATGTCAAATGCTGATAATTGGTTTATGACATAGAGGTATTATAAATTAAGGAGAGGTCAGCATAGATAATGTGCGTATTACCTGCTGGAGGAACAATGGTTTTGTAGAAGTGACACTTAGGAGATGCTCACTTTGGTGTGCGGGGGTTCTCGGTGCTCACACACAGCTTCTTAAACAATGGGCCCTAATAGGAAAGGACTGTCTGCAACAATAGCAGTGCTCGAAGTCACTTTATAATTAGAGAAATTACTGAACAATGCAAAACTCCACGAATGGGGTTTTTTCCGGCCCATTAAGCGTTCATGTAAAATTTCAAAATAAAGCTGCATACCTCCTTTCACCTGTCAGTTGTGGTGTGCACTAAGCAAAAGCACATTTTGTTCCTCTCGGGAGTGTTGTTAGGAGGGTGATGAACCCCAAGAATTTGACAGAGGCCACTTGCGCTCCAGTGCCAGCTCATCCAGAAGCATCTCTCCCTCCTGCCCTTGCTCCACTGATTAAGGTGCTCCCGTACCTCTTAGCATGAAGCTGCTTCTCATTGACATACTGTTGAATATTTTCTTCTTTGCCTTGATGGTTCCTTGAAGTGTTTCTCATCTCTAGCACAGCTCCATTCTCACTCTGTCCTGATACCCAGTTATTTTAGAGGTGATTTACTACATGTTTCCATTTTTACTCCAAGTATATGTCAGGGTGAAATGCTCTAAATCAAAATGACTGCAGTCTTTAGGATTTAAATTATTTAGGGTTTAAAACAAGGAATACTTATTTAAGTAATTGATTTATTTTTGTTCTGTATTGCATATAACTTGTTACCGTAATATTCTTCAGTTAGTAATAACTGAAATGTTATGACTTGCAACTAAATACCTTCAATTTATACCACTCTTTTCTAGTCATAGTAATATACTCTTATCTTTGCCCACTATTAGGTTTTAACACTTCATATTCTTTGTTAAGTAAAAAATATTGTAGCTTTATTAAATTTTAAACAGATTAATTAATTTATGGCAAGCCATACTTCAGGTATTTGTCTGAACACCTGCAATCAGTGAAGCTCCTTGTTTTGAGCAGCGATGGGAGAGAGGCAGAACGCAGCAGAACTGGTGGTTATGACTCGCAGGACCTGATGGTTACGGCACCAGACCGCAGGTCAGCGTCTGGTCCCTGCTTCTGGGATACGCCTGGGACATGTGAGAACTGTAGTGCTCCCTGGTTTCTTGTGTGTGTCCTACCTATAGGCAGTATCTTACGCTGCCTCTTTTTATGAAGGTTTTTGATGTTTTACGCAGAGCAAAGTAAGGTGGATCCTTAGCAGCGTTTGGGTGCTGCTTCATTTAGTTTATAGGTTGCAGAGCCCGATTGCAACGTTGCTACTCCAACTAGCACAGTTCTGGTACGTATGAAAACACAACAGTCTTGAAAGCGTTCAGGTCAAGTAGAGAAAAACCCACACAGAAGTGGCCTTTAAATCATTAATACCATGGATGCAAGCTCATAAAGCTTGCCAAAACTGTGTGTTGGATACTAATGTCCTCCTTTGGTCACAACCTACCCTGTAACTTGTGTGTATCTAGGCTTTAGAGTTTTTCAGTTTTATTGATTTCAAAGAGAATTACATACATGCAAACTTCTGGTGCCCATCCACTTAGATGCTGTAATGAGATTTTCCAAAAATGCTTGCATGTACTTCTAGGGGCCTAAACTGGTTATTATGTGGCCCCATGCTTATAAGGTTATAATATTAGGCTATAATATCTTTCTTTCCCACTTGGTTCTCTTTTGCCAGCCTGTGACTGAGAAATTAACTTTTCTTAGTCTTATTTTCAGTGAATTGGTCCCAGTAAAGAAACTACTTTCTGAGTAACTGCTGGCTATGTTGAAACAAACAAAGAAAAAATGTAATTCTGGACAGCAAAGGCTGAAAAATCTGACCCGGGAAAGGTTACAGAAGGAAAAGATAAAAATAGTAGCACTTAAGCAGTTATAAAAGTAATAATATAGCTATATACTTGAGCTTTACAGTGTTTAAACACACAAATGTGCTTGAATTGACATCGGATGGCAAGAAGATCTTCCATGGATATTTTTTGTATAGTTTCAAGTTGTTACTCTTTTACTCATATCTTGAAGAGAATTCACTGATATCATTCAAAGTTTTCTTTAAACCTTAGTCTGTTTAAGCCCTTACATCAAACCTAAGCTTTAATACTTTGTTTTTTAAATTAAATTAGAAATTATATTTTAATCCCATATAACTGAGAAATATTTATTTTACTACAAAGTAGTATGAATTTCATTATGCTTTCTTAAGGGAAAAAAACATTTTACTCTCTTGTAAGAGTATTTCCATTTAGTGGACATCTAAAACACTTTTATTTTTAGTGCCTATAAATGAAATCATTTCTTCCATAAATCAAAGGATGATTTTAATGGGCCTGACAAACAAAATTCCATTAAAATTTCATATCAGCTTCAAAGCATGATGTTTCCATTTGCTATCTAGTTCTTTTTGGTTACTACTTCCCCCCCCCCGTGAATATGTTGTGAGCAAACCAAAGACAAGACCATGTGGGTGTATTCAGATACTGTTTTCACTGTCATAATGTGTAACTTCAGCAGAAGACCTGTCCTCCCCCTCAGTGTTGATTCCTCATCTTCTTTCCATTGGCCAACACAAGCTTTAGGTGAGTCTGGTGAAGCAAATCTCAGTTCCTCAGTCCACGTTGGCACGCAGCAGCTTTTCTAGCTCTTCTTTCAGCAGTGGCACTGAAGGCATCTACTGCTGAAGCCTCGTGCTGTGGTATCAAAACAGGTTTGGCAAGAAGTGATAGTGGTTAATAATGTGTCCTCTTGCCACAGAAGTGATCTGAAACTTACACCTGAATACAGTTTGGGGAAGTTAAGAAAGGATAAGAGACCAAGTGAGTTATGGAGAGCTGACATTCTTACCACCAGGTGCTTCTTTCATCTAGTTTTGGAAGAGGCTGCTGCTATATTGAGCACTGTAGTGGTCCGTAATCTGGTTGTATTGCTAATCCCCAGATATACACACAAATACATGCTGATTTTTTTGTCTCCAAGGAGGAAAAGCTTCTTTACTTTAGAAGGTAGGAAAACCTTGGGGCAGTAAGTCTAACTTGGTTTTGTTCACCTCGGTTTATAGGCTGCAGATGAGAAAATGAACAAGGAGATAGGCCAGCCTTCCAGCTCTTCCTGTAACCTATGGGGCATCTGGATAAAGGGTGGCATATCTGTCCACATAGAAGCTATAAAGTCAGGATCAAGTGGGTGAAACTCCCAGCTTCAGTGCCTCTCTCATGAGTTGGTAACACTGTTTCCTCTTCTTTCTGTCTGACACTGGTGTAAGTTTTGCTGTAAACAGATGTACTGTAACAAAGGTGCTTCAGTGGATTAAATATTCCATGTCTAAAATTGAATGGGTGGAGGAAAGTAACTTTTTCGAACAAAAAAAAAACCCAACAAGTTCTGATCTCATATTAGAAATAACTTAAATCAAGGCAGGCTGCATTAAGCAATCAACAAGTAACATTTTTGTTTTCAACAACTCCATTTACCTTGTGCTAATTTTCATCGGGATTCTAGATAATGTACTACTAACCATTATTTTCTCACCTAGTTTGCTCAGTACTGACAGATAATAGATGATCCTATTACAAATAAATTTGACACTGCATCCATGAAAATGTGAAAATTGGAGTCTCTCATCATTATTTAAAATGTGTGCTCACTCACTCAAATGAGGTATAAGAGTCTACTTAGGCCAGATTGCTGGAAAGGCTGCTTCAGTGTCACACAGGTTAATGTAGATGTATTATGTATTTATATAGCCTATAGGAGGATAACTTTTTAGCAAATGGTTTGGACTGAATGTGCACTTGATCAGGACCCTCATTAATAACCTATGGCCACACTATTCTCATGGTGAGAAGTTACCCTTGCAATCACAAAGATTAATTCTGGGGCTGTCTATTGTAGTTTGGGAGAAAGAGTCCAAAGAAACAGGTGAGTCACGTGTTAACTGCTGAACAGAGGTCCATATGGACTGAGGTACAGATTGAGATACTGCACTGTCCCTGTTGTCTTGATTAAAACAGCCATTTTTTTTTCAGCCACAGTTCTGGAAATTGGAACAAGACTGCTTTCCTCTGAAGGTGAGGAGGTGCTCACACTACCTGCACCTCAGTGAGGGCCTAACGCCAGACTGTAACCTCCATGCATGAGAATCCAAAGATAAATTGACTTTTTCCCATTGGGTGTTAGGTCATGCCCACGTTTCTGTGTGAATTGCAGTAATGCAGTCTGGAGTCAGTAACAGATGTGATGACCCAGCCAGTGGGATTTCATGCAAAGGAGGGAAGAATTGGTTAAACATGTGACAATATGCATTTTCTTTTATACCTGTAACTTGATTTTCCCCATTTGATGGATCATGAGACACCAATGTATTTGAAGTTCTTTGGAGCATGGACATCTTCAGTTGATTTGTCCTGGACTGTTACGAAATTTCATTATTTTGTACAGGCCTTGTGCATCTCTGAATCTGAGTCATTGCAGAAGCCATGCAGCACAGCAAAACAGTTTTGATAGACCTTTTTCTCAACAGTGTGTGCCCGTAGCATGGCGTTCAGGTTGAGTAGCTTGTGGAAGTGGTCTAGGACCAGACAGTTGTCTGAACTAATCACATGAAGGCAGTCAGTGTTTCGAGAGTCTCTGAATTATGCATATGACAAATGAGGACCATTAGCGAGGACACTGAGTGAGGAGAATTTGAATGGAGGTGTTAGATAAGATGGAGAGCTTGCACCTGGGAAGTGCACCATCAGAGAGCTGGAGCTGTGGAGAAGGCTTTTGTGTACTAATCTGACATCGCTGTTAGGCCATGAGGAGAAAGCTGTGGAAGTAAACAGCAGCATTCCTGGTGCTGGAGCATGAACATTGTACATACTCTCTGTCATCAGTATATTCTCCATGTCAGGAAATGGGTGTGTGATAGTCTTACTCAAAGCCTTTGATGACAGGCTGCAGGACACTACCTGGGGCTGTAAGACAAATAACAGTAGTCTTCTCCATGGGTGATATCTGACTTTTTAAAAATGAATACCTTCCTGAGTACGCCAGTGCTGGTTTGTAAGACACAAGCAAGCTCTCTGCTACCTATGTAGCTGCTGAACTTGCACACGTTTTAGTCAGAGCTGTAAACAAGTGTGTCAAGGGAAGCACTGCAGTTCACCTGGAGTATTCATGTCTCTCCAGATACAGTCAAAGCATCATGAAGATGGTAGTAACTTAACGGTGTGAAATGACTTGCTGTAATGCCTCATTCAGAGTAGTTGTGTGGAGACTGTCCGCCAAGCTTATTGAGAAAGCTTGCTAGTTGGGAGGTGCTGGAGGTTGCAACTGAAAATACGTGATTGCCAGGAAAATACGAGTCCTCTAGGAAAATGCTTTCCCTCCGCTTATCTCATGTATAGGCATCTGGACGATTGCAAGCAGTGCTGACTCTTCTTGGGGAAGGTTAGCTCTCGGGCCACCCACTGATGAAAGTTTCTCGGCACCATATGTAAAGAGCCTAAACCCTATGTTTTTATATAACCTAATTCTTAAATTAAATCTAGCAGCTCAATTTTAACAGCATGATCTCCTCACGCAATTGAATGAATTCTGTGATGGTCATATGTGCTAAAATCAACAATTTACATCAGGAGAACAAATTCTTACTGTGAAGGAATTGCTTCTTTTTCTAATTATTCTCATGGAATCAAAAGCTTGATTGACTGTAACCTGCTCACCTCCCACACTTCCTCTTCTGTCTTTGCTTGCTTTCTTCTCTTTCCTCTAGAGGGGATCTTTTGTAACTGATCTGTTTATTCTGCTGTTTCTTTGGGGATGACAAATTAAGCTACAGATCTTTTTTTAGTGTTGTAATTGGGAGGTGGAGAGAGGAGATTAAGAGCTCTGTTATGCCAGTGTGCTGCTGGCAGTCAGCTTTGGAAATCTGGTTCATTGCTTTGGAAAAGTGGCCAAGATCTGTGCCTCAAAGGTGTGAGGTTTTGAGTCTTGTCATTCTAATATTGATCTGGGGTATAATGAATGGGACAGCTGATAAAGGATTGAGTAAGAGAAATATAATTAATGCCAATCAACACGAGCTTATAGAAAATAGATCCTGTCAAGCTAACCTGATACCTATTAGGTGTTTTTAATGTGGTTGCAAGTTTGATATTTATGGCTTCTACAAGGCATTTGACTTGGAGACACCATTTTGACTGAGAAACTAGAACAAAATAATTCTATTTGGCATGTGTAAGGGATGGGAATTGAGTTTACCCAACTTTACGATTTGGGTTTACAATTTGGTGTCCTACTCTCAACTAGTTGTCCTAGGCTCCCTCTGAAGGCAATGGAGAGGAGGAGAGGGGGCTATTGCTCCACCCCTGAGTTGACACCAGGGGAACGTGAGCTTGTAGGACAAAGCCCTTGCGTTGCCTGTGTCAGCAATCTTTGTGTACATCCATAGGAGAACTTCAGGGAGGCTGTGCTAAATCTGGGCCTGACCCTACTGCCGACGCTCCCAGAATGCTGTGTTCAGGTCTGCCTGCAGCTCAAGGAGGTTGATGAGCTAGGGAGAGATGGTAGAAGAGTGGTGATGGTGAGTAAGGGGTGGAAAGATATGCCTTTAAGCCACTGGGATTTCTTGCAATCATTCATTATCCTAATCCAAGAGAAGGAAAGAATTGATTAGCTTTTCTATGTGGGAAACTTTAAGAAAGGAAGAGTCTTTAGTCTGTTGAACAAAGATATAGCAAGATTCGTTGTCTAGAAATGAAAGCCAAGAAAATTCATAATAGAAGAAACAAATAGATTTTGACAGCAGGAATAATTAATCACTAAAACCCTTCACCAACACCCTCAAGGCTTCACTAGAAATTTGGTAATCATGACAGGATTTTTGTTTTTTTCTTCCTGAACAAGGCAAGAAATTGAGTCCTGTGCTTTATAATATGCAAGAGAATCGGACTAAGGTCAAAAAGGGATAACTAGGATTATCTAGTCAGTAAAGAGTGCGTTGGTCCCTGTGAAGAGAATAGGGTTTCCCCTGCCGTGGTCAACTTGTCAGTACAAAATGAGTCTGAGAGAAAATGGAGACTGTATTTAGGGAATCAGAGGTGACTTCTGTCAGTCCCTCTATACTTAAAGGAGAATTCCTCTAGGTAGACACTCACAGCTTTGAAAACCTTTTTGGTATGCAGAATGTTGCTGGCCATACCACACTGTAGCAGTGTTATCACCTTGGCTGTGTTTTTACCTTTCAGACTACTTTGTACCTAAATATTGCATCCTTATGTTACTTTCTCTCGGGGTACGGCAGTGTTAGATCAGATCGTAAGAGAAGCGGTTGCTTTTGCCCTTTCGAGCACAGGCTGTTCTTTCCGAGCTAATGATACTGTGCTCTCCCTTCCCATTTTGCAGGATCAGACCCAGCAGAATGAGCTTTTAGATTTTCTTTAACCGTTGTCCTTGCTGTCACTGGTACATTGTGAACCAAGTGCAGTTCCTGTTCTCCACTCTGTCTGTCTTTGTGTTGTGCAATGCTTCTTGTAAGACAAGGAGGAACACAGAAGACTCTGAGCCAGGTACTTACTTTGCCACTGCCCTGGCTCTTTTGCAGCAGCCTGTTCCTATCCAGCTGCCTAACGGCGTTCCTCCCACACTAGGAAAGGCATGATGTAACTGTCTTCTAACCAACTAGAGCTGGTTATGTTACCTGACTCGATGGTAGTCCCTGAGAGTCTTACTGGAGGAGTAGGACTTTCTATTAAAAACCATCTGCAAATGGCAAGCCAACAGGCTTGTTCTGTTTCTACTTTTTTTATTGACTTTTTTGACAAAAATCTGGAAAAGACCTTAAACCGCAGAAAGTCAGTTCATGATGTCAAAGATGTTGAGGTCTTTTCAGCCTCAAATGCTTCAGTGCTTTGAACGCTAGTCTCTCCAGCTGCTTCAGTGAAGCAATGGAGTTGGGAAGATGTGTTAGTCAAGCTGTCCTAAAACTTCTCAGCCTTTTAATCCCAATGCCTTCAAACCATTTCAGCAGAAGGTGTCTTTGCTAGTCTTTGCTTCAATAAAGAAATAAAAGACCTTTCAAACACATGTACGTGCCTATTACCTTCACTGAATCTCCAGCAAAGTCAGTGGACTTCAATGAATTGTGAAGAAGCTGACTCCACTTTAAGGAAATCTACCCCTTTTACTAGACTGCGTGTATTTGTTTTCAAAGACCCCTCACTATTCGGGTGAACAATTTTGAACTGAACATTGCAGATCCATTAGAACTCTGCCTTCGTTTGAATAAGCAGTCTTTTTAGCGGTCTCTTTTTGCATGTGAATATTTTGCATATCTCTTTTGAACTCTACATCTCAGTAGCTTTCCTTGAGCTTTTCCTGGGAAATACAAATTAAATCAACTTCGAATGAGTAAGAGATTCCGATTTGCATCATCACAGTCATCTGATTGTGACTCTTGCTACAGAATACCACAGAAAGTAATGTTGTCTGGATAATGTAATTCTACGTTTAACATGGTTTAGGGGAAGGATGGTGAAATGCATTCTTTGAGGATGGGCTCCTAAAGTGGCTGTCTACATTTTCTTCTGGAGTTTTGTTCAGTTGGGCAGGTGTGTATGCCTTAACTTCATTTACAGCATCAACTAAAGGCCATTTGAAGAAAAAGATGAGACTTGACAGACTATTAATGCTGGATGTCTGATCTTCTAGGTCTATAAAGCCATTACTAACCTGTGATCTCTGTACATCTTGCAGTGTTTTAAAAGTATTTTTGGAAAAAAAAGAGTGTAAATTATCTTGGCAAACTGTCATAATTGCTCATTGCATTTGAATTTGCAAAAATAGCTTTGTTTATGATCTGATATTTTTAATGGCATATTTCACTGTTTCCATTTAAACTTCGAAGTGACATCTTTGTTTTTCCCTTTTAAAGAGCAGCATAATCCAGATGCCTGTCAAAAGAGTTGTTGATGTAGCATTTTATGAGTAATCCTTCTGTTTGAGTTTTTTGTTTTGTCAGAAATGTTTGCCAAGCTCTTCTAAAGCTCCCCGTGAATATTATTGATGTATACTTCCTTTTAAAGAAGTGATTATCCATGCAGTCATACAAACTGAACAGTCAGTTCTAAACCACAAATGTTTTCTCAAAAGCTACGTAATGTTGTAGGAGGAGTTAATTCGTTGATGTAATGGAACAGAGGGGTACCGAGCTAAAATTATTTTCCCTTTCTCCAGCTTAACTCTTTGAAGCACAGGCCAGCATTTGAATTTGGGGGACTTATTCAAAAGTATTACACAGAATAACCTCAGGGTTACTGTCAGTCTGTCTAAGTCTTTGATGAAGAGATGTTAATAGTTCCCAGCCTGCTTTCAGGAGATGAGTGTGATTGCAAGAAAAATTATGAGTAAAACATACCAAGTAGTCTTAGGAATCCAGCAATTATCATTTCAAACCCAGAGCTGTTAGACAGTACATCCAGTGATGCTCTCATTTGTTGCTGGTAAAAGATTTATATAAATAACTTGCACTTTAGGCATGTGCAGACACCTTCCTCTCTGGTCGTCTTTGTCGAGTGATTCCTTATTCCAGAGCAAATGCTCTGGGGTCTGCAGACCTTGCAGCATTTTAGCCTGCAAATTAGTAGTTGGCTGGTTGTCACTTGGGGAAGAGAGAGATCTGTAAATTCTGTAATAAATAATAGATTAGGGTCAACATACACAATAGCGTTCTGCAGGTGTCACCATGCAGAGCAGTCACTCCTTCCCATAAAGTCAAGTGGGGCTGTGAACATGGATGCATCCTTCAGTTCCAGCCCTGTGTTTTGCTTTTTCTTTTTTCCTATTCCAGCCTGCAACACTTGGCTGTAGCTATGCCCGACTTCAGAGCCTGTGTAGCTTCTTGTGGGATCCATAATTGCTCCCTTCTCAGACCACTTGCTCAGTTTATGGACATTAGGACAACAGGTCACAGCAGGCATTATAGAGATTTTCCTTGTAGACCTGGAAGAGCCCCAATCTAAATACACTAGAGATACGGGATGGCACAGCAGTAGTCCCTAACCTGCGCAGCACTGACAGCTTTGGGTATGTCGGTCTGTTCTTAACTCCTATGTCTGTATGGCTTTCCAGTTGTGCTAGGCTCGGCTGTTTGCAGGGTGACTGATTTTGATTTGCCAGATATACTGCCTATAAGCACCCTTATTTTACTGCTTATGAAACATCTACTTAGCCTGCCTAGTAAGTATTTGTACCTTATATCGGAGTCTTTTTTTTTTCCTTCTGATTTGCTTTCCTTTACCTTGTTTATTTGCAAAGAGAGTGTGCTCCAACTGTGCCTCCAAGTGCTCCTTTCCCTTTCTTTACCCCCTGCCCCACGCTGCGGTATGTGATGTGGGGGAGGTTATGTTTGCAGTGCAGAGCAGCTTGTAAAGGGCATTTTTAAAGCACTTTCTGCTTCACAGTTGATTTATAGCTTGTCTGCAGAGGCAGGCTTTTGTAGAATACTTCTGCGTTAAACTACTTCTGATTAATTAACCTACAGTAACTGTCTCCATGTCCTTGGCTTCCTTTCCAAATACGTTTTTCCAATTGAGCGAGATGTTGTGGGCAGGCGCTGCATGGTGCGTTGCATCGTCACTGAGGTCCGTGTTGTGCACCTCTGCTGCAGGCTGTTGGGTGAACTCTGCTTTGGGGGAGCTCTGGAACAGTCCCCGAAGGACTCCTGGGCTGCTCCCTGCTTTCCAGGAGTTTGCACAATGCAGAACAACAAGCATAAGTCATTCCCTACCCGGGAACTCGTATGATAGCTGTAGTCTATTTTCCGTACTCTTTTTCTCCCTTCCCAAAGAAGCACCATTACTCCTGCAAGGAGAATATTATTCTTGATCCCTTAATTTCACCAGTCATTGCTCACACCGTTGCCTTTGTTCTAGAGATACTGCCTTCCACTCTGATTTTCCCTGCACTTTGGAAGCTGTTCAGCTTGCTCCTGGCAGGTGTGGTTATATAGCAGTAGATGAGTCAGTTAGTAATCCTGCCCTGCTTTCCTTCTGGTTTTCCTAGTCCTGCGAATGCTGCACAAAGTAAGGCAGATGTCCTGGTGGCTGATCCCGCTTGACCCAGGGAAGTGCTGGTTTTCCAGGCTTTCTCTCATTGCAGTACTGAATTGCTGAATGTTGCTGCCTGCTCCTCACCTTGCTTTAGATCAGAAGGATGCTGTTTAAATCTGTATATACTTCTTATGCCCTGTGCAGCTCTTGGTGGGTGAGCTGATCTGCTGTATTGCTGGATACTTCATCTGTAGCAGAGAAACTCTGAAACAGTGTCTTGCTACATGAGAAAAGTATGTTTTTGATTTGACGTCATATGAAATCGTTCTCTCCCTTATCCTTCCTAGCCTTTTGGAAGACTCTCTTCTAAGTTACTACTTCAAGCTGAAGCATGGTGAGCTGCTTGTGCTATCACCATATCTCATTGTTTGCTGGTGCAGGATAACTCTACTTTGTCCAACCCAGAACTGCTGAAGTTCGGTGGAATCTAATTGATATAGCTGCTTTCCCCAAAAGATCCAGACTTGCTTCTCACCAGGTCTTTTGAGCCAAAAGCAACTCTGATTATGCCATCCCTTCATGAAGATGCCCATGTTGATGAGGTAGGCGAGCTGACACCAACTTCTTATACCATGTTTTGTCTGGCCTCCTCCTAGTTTTACCCTAGTAATTGAGGCTTTACCTTTACAGATAGTACACTTGATGAGAGATGGCAACTCTTGGTTTTGGTGTTTAAAGCTATTTGCTGTGCTTCTGCCTCTTCCAGTTTCAGTATTTTATTCTAGTGGTTCAGAACTGCTTGGCAGGTGTTGCTCTCCTCGATCCCCCTCAATGGCAACTGCCATAAAGTTCTGGTAAGATTAAAATCCTTTCCTGTGAACAGCCAAGAATTTCTAAAGTGGGGGAAGAAAAACCCATCCAAATGCTAGTAAATAATGTAAACTGCAGTATGTTAAACAGTAAAGACTATTAATCCTGTCTTTGTGTTGCCCCAAGTAATAATTTTGACTCTTCTTTGGGACTGCGTGTCCAGGAGCAAGCAAACAGATTTTGAACTTAAGCCCGTCTTTGTGTACCATTTTCATGGTGACGGATTATTGCTTTTCTTGCTCCTTTTTTCCTTCTGATCCTTCTTTCTTCAGATGTCCCGTATCCAGCTGTGAGGTCTGTTTGGCCTTTCCCTATGCCACTGCTGTCTAGAATCTACAATACACTTTGTAAATATTCTTCACATCTTTCATTATTGAGGTGGGAAAGAAAAAGGTTTCCTTCATGTAAAACTGTCATTGGCCTCTCAGGCTTCTTCCTTATCAGAAACCCATTTTATTTTTTTATTACTATCAAAGGCTGCTCTTCTGTTCTGCAAGGTCCTGGAACAAGAGTCCTGAGATGGCTTTGAAAAGTGAATGTTTCCCTAAGGAGATCTTCCAGTGCAGCTCTGGCCTAGTGTTGCCCTTGGAGATGATGGGGTAACTATGATATGATGAGTCACTATGCAAAGGAGAAATTACTCCCTTGAGTTTTTCCTTTCCTTTCCATAAACTGCTTCATGAAAACAGAGCTCTTTCTGACAAACAAAAAGCAAAACAAAAAAAGGCTTTATTTTTGTTTGAGCTTTTTCAGGCAGTCCATGCTAAATTCTTTAGGCACGTCATGAAAGTCAGAAATACTCAGCTGAAATGTCTCAACAACATGTTAAATAGATAAATAAGTAGACCAGCTGTTTGAAAAGCCTTAACTCCAAAATGAGTCTAACCCTGTAAACAAAGCAGGCTAGGGAGTGGGATGGAGCTCTGTATGACAGAGAGGACAGGAATGATGGGGGATAATGTGGACAAGATGTTTACATATCTGTGCCTTCCCCAGGCCTTTTATGTGCTTCTTCCTTGCATTACTTTGCTTTACGTTTTCAAGAAACTAACTTGCAGCTGGCTAGTGATTGGGCAGGGCTCTGGTTTGTCTGCATTAAGGAAGGACTAACAGTTGTAAATGTTTTGTCTGTTTGCTTTATGAGATTAATTTTGGGATGTCAGCTGGCCCTAATCCCATCTTTTTAAACTCTTTTTATAGTGGCCTGACTTTTTTTTCCTTCCTCTGTGTGATGGTATGTACATCTTGCCTTGCAGCCAGCTCTTGTTACAGATCATTCATTGCAGCATGAGCCATTTGACCAGCTAGTCAAGCCAGAGTTGCTATATGCTTCATTTGCAGAAATATACTGAGAATTTACCAGTTTTATTAAACTCTCTTAAAGGAATAGAGCATGACCCAGTGGAGCTCATTGCTTGACTGATCCACCAAGTGACCTTGGATAAGTCATTTAGCTCTTCCATGTGCTTCTGTTTCCTGTTCCTTTACCATCCTCACCTTCACCACACCTCTTCGGACTGTAAGCTCTTCAGCACTGAGCCAGCTTTAGGCTTTCACAAGGGAAATTATTTGGTCAGGCTATTCAAACACAGCAAAAGTCATACAAATATTCTGTAATAATGCGCTAGCAGGATAGGGAGATACCATGCAAAACATCTCCTTGGAAGGTGAACTTTCTACAACTCACAGGTAGGATTAGTGAAGTGTTACTCTACCACCTTGAAATTATTATAATTACACAAAACAAAGTTTATCTAAAATGAAAAAAGCTTAAGCTGAGGTAAAAGGAGGGAAGCCCTGATTGCATTGTACAAGGGAAGTGCACTGTAAACTTCAAATTAGTTTGTATCAACTCAATTACGTGTATGCAGCTCTCTTGTCATTATAAGAATCTTCTTTGTAGAAACTGAAACTCCAGTGCTAAAAATGTGAAATCAATAGGTACTGTTACATCCATTTAAAAAAAATTGTATTGATCTGTGGATAATGACAGCAGTTCATTCTTGCAGGATTACATGCCACTTCCTGTCATAAAGATTACTTTCATATATATTACATCTGAGATGGAGAACATAGGTATAAAACGGCTTTGCTTTAATGAATAGTCATTTTACTCTGGGCATTAAAATGAGATATATTTCTTTAAATTTATCTCTAGGGATTATTTTTATTTCACGGGCAAACCCTGTGTTACCAAAGACTCTAGAAAACTATTAAACTTTTAAATAATCTTGGATTGCCTTGTTTTTGCAAGTGCTTGAACTTTGATAGCAACTCTCTTCTCTTTGATAGCAACTAATTAAGCAAAACATTGTGCTCTTTCTGGTCTCCTCCGCATCCTTGATTAGATGGTTAACATCGTGTTATCTTGGGTATTAGATGTTCTTTGCTAAACCCTAAGACTCTACCAGCATCTAGCTCTCCGTGCTTCATAACAAATTTCTGTCACCTTCAGGGGATTAAATTGTTCATGCCGATCATGGTGGCATGTAACGTCTCCCATTGTGCAGCTATTTTTTTCTTGTGCTGTGGCTCATTTGAAGCCTGTTCTTATTAAGCATAGGTGACTTCATCGTCATGTATTAAAATAACTCTTTTCAACTCTTTCTAGGTAATCTGGCTTCCCAGAATCCTCCTGCTAAATGCAAGGGTTTGCTGTCCTGTTTACTGACTGTTACACCTGAGGCTGATTTTGATACAGATTCTGGATATCGCAGGGTAAGTGTGCAGATATCTGTTCTTTTTGTGGTTTGTTTTTCTTTCGTGGTCTCTTATTTGCTTACACGAATACAACTTGGGCTGTGCTTTCCCTTTCAGTGGCTGCTGAAAGTCCCTATTGGAGCATGTGCAACTGAGCATCTGTGTTAGAATAGAAAAATGATGTAGTAGGATGAGTGCTAATGCTGTAAACCTGATCAGGAGTGTTTGAATTTGGTGTTATAGCTCCAAGAGGGAGCAAAGTTTGTATGTCTGCAGGCTCATAGGCCTATATCTTACAAAACTGTAGAAAGCTGTAAGAGTCTTATTTGGGTGTAGTGAACATTTTGAGTTTTAAGCTGACAAATGTGCATGTATTTTTGTGTTACAAATGAAACATTCTTCATAATGTACATAGTTACAAATATCTGAAGTTTGCAAGATCAAGTTTAAATATTTGGAAAAAGGAGATTAAAGGTCACTTGGTTTCTTGGGGGCATGGGGAGGGGAAAGAAAGAACTGATTCCCTCTCTTATCCAATTCTAGTATGCACACCGGAGTAGAAACTTAAAACACTTGACTTCATTGCTGAATGGCTCTTGTGGGATTTTCCACCTCTCAGCTACTGGAGGAAAGTGTAATTTAGTGGACACAGATTTGGCTTTTCTTTTTTGCCTCTTCCTCAAGTCTTGATCCTCTGCTACCACTTTCTTTTTCAACATGCTGTTTCTCTTGCCTCACCACTTTTCTAGCTTCATTTTTCAATCCTCTCTCGGTTTTTTTTCTCCATGGAGCTAATCCTGGCCCTTGGTGCTGTTTGATATCTTTCTTGTCCTCTTGGCCTCCTTCGACCAGGTTTCTGGCTTCTCCCAACCGTATATGTAGATTTGTGGGATAATTCAGCCTGGAAGGCACCTGTGGAGATAATCTAGTCCAACCTCCTGCTCAGAGCAAGATCACCTAGAGAAGGTGTCACAGGGCCATGTCCAGTTGGGTTTTGAATATCTCCAAGGATTCGGACTCCAAAACTTTATTGGGCCCCTGTTGCCATGTTTCACCACCTCATGAAGGATATTTTCCTCATCTATGATCTGAATTTCTATTGTTGCAGCTTCTTTCTGCTTGTCATATCTCTGCGCCCTTCCAAGAATAGACTCGCTTTGTCTTCTCTGCACCTTCCCTTTGGGGAATTGGAAAGCATAGTGAGGTCTGTAGGAGCTCAGCCTGTGTTCCAGCCAACGATATCCTCCACTGGACTTGCTCCAGTATGTCAAAGCCTTCTTGTTCTGGAGGGTGCACAAGTCCTGCATGAAAGGGAAGGATTGCTTCTCTGGACCTGCTGGCTGTGCTCTTGTGAACGCAGCCCAGGATAGATGCACTCGGGCTTTGTTGCAAGGGCATGTTGCTGGCTCAAGTTATCCTTGCTGTCTGCCAAGACCACCAAGTCCTATTTTTTTTTTCCTATTTTTAATCTGTTTAATCTTTGTCACACACTGTTGTGCAATTCTTACTTCCAGTGCTTGCTGTTCCTTCACGGGATTCCTTATTGAACACCTCAGTATCCCCAACACATCTCGATTGTAACCTTTCTGGCAGCCTCTTCCCATAAATGAGTTTGAACTACACTTTGGAAACAGTGAAAGTCCATTTCCAAGTCTTTCACTCTTGGAAATTGGCATGTTTCCCTGAGCAACTAGCTTAAAGCTTTCAATATAACTTTGATAATTTAAAAACCTTTTTCAATTCCTATCATTAGTATGTTCACGGTAAAATAGGAAATTGTGTGTATGCTTGGGTGTGTACAAGTGTGTATGGGAGAGTGTATTTAATCCTTTTTTTCTGTGCTGCCAGTACAGTCATAAGTAGTGTATATAATAATATATGTATGAAACTGTTGCTGGAAATTGAGTCTGAATTATGAATAAGGCTTTTATTTTATATTCCTTCTTTATGTTTGTCCCGGCATGTGTGTGTAATGCTGCAAATTGCAGATACCAACAACTGTAATTGTAGTTGCAGTTAAATCAAACGTTCTCTAAATTTTATTCTTTTAGTAGCTCTCGTGACGAATAACGTATCTGTTTTTCCTGTATTTTAATAGAGCGTGTATGTTGGGAGATGTGACAGAGAATGGACACTCAGGAATACAGTCTCAGCCTTAGCTTGACATGCTGATCAGATAGTCCTTGGGGAAGGGAGACATGCTCCTGTGCTCCTGCAAGCTTTGCTGACTAGTTTGCTTGTAAGTGGACTAGGGATAGGACCAAGAGGGCGTCAGTAGTTCAGCGCTCAGATCATAATTAATAGTTTGGCCAGGGTGGCTGGAGCTCATGTGCAAGTTCCTTGGTTTATATCTACCAAGGAGGGGAGCAAAAGAAAGCATTGAGTGGGCAAGTGGAGCAGAGAGGGTTAAACATACTGAGTCAGGGGAAAAATAGCTGAGCAGAAAACAGGTAAGAGAACTGGAAAGGAAAAGAAAATGTACAGAAACCAGGATGAAGACTTTAACTTGCAACATAGTGTTTTGTTTAATTCAGAGAAGTGTTGTCCAGCTCATGAAGGAGTAGTTATATCAGAGCAGCTCATACAGTGTTGAGTGACAGTTCAATTCACTTTCTGTGGTGGGGAATGTCTAGCAAATCCGGCTTGTGATAAGTTGTAGCATCGCCTAGTTCACATCAACATGAAATGCTGAGGATAGTCTTAGGCTGAATATCAAATTATTGCAAAGTTATTCTGTGAGGTTATGGTATGCCTATGGGTGTTTCTGCCACCATGGCTGTGATAGGGTTGTAACAAAAGAAAAAAGGAAAGCTAATTTGGAAATGAGAAGCCAGTTGTGTCCAGGATTCCTCCTGAAGGCTTCTGTTACTCATGAGAAGTAGTTTGAAAGGGGCTTGAATTCCAGGATGGACTTTGTCTCCTTCTGGGAATGGGCTGCATGTAGGAGTGGCACACTTGTCTGTCCTACCCATTTTTGGATATTCCTAGCTCTTCCCCTTAAAAGGCCTTTTAACTCAGTTAGTTTTTCTGAAGGATATAAAAAGTATTATGCACGTTGACTGTAGCCCTGTATATCTTGACAATCACGTGTGGCTGCAATTTTTGTATTCCAACTGGGGAAGTACTTAACCCCAGTTTTTTCTGGTTCAAACTGAATTAGTTTTCACCATATGCAGCACCTCTTACGAACGTGCGGGTGGGGGGGAGGAATTTGAAATGAAGTTGAGAGCTGTTTCTGTGATGCAGTTACTTTAATAACCGTGGGGCTCTCCGCACAGCAGACTGATTGCTTTTTGGAGAATTTCTGAGGAGGAGAGGGGGTCAGGAAGGTATGTAAACTCAAAGCGAGACCTCAAATGACCATGTGTGTTTAGGTGCTTGAACAGAATGATTATGTTTTGCTTTTCATTTTTGTAGTTTTTAGGTGGGTGAAAGCAAAGATTTGGGTTTGTTCCATTTCATCCTTTTCAGGAGAAGGAGCAAGCTGCATTAAGTAGAAAAAGTTAGTCACAGAAGTCCGAGTTCACACTTTTGGTATGAATTTGTTATAAGCTTTGGGATGCAGCAGGGAAACCAAGGAATAACCTCACTTGTCTTTGGTACGATATTCATAGAATAATTCAGTTTGAGAAAGACCTCGGCAGGTCATTTCATCCAACCTCCTGCTCAAAGCAGGCCAGCTGCAGAGGCAGAGCGGGTTTTTCAGGGCCGTATCGGTGTCCAGGCAAGTCCTTTAATACCCCCGAGGACGAGGGCTCCGTTCTGCTGGGCAGCCGTTCTGCTGGTTAAGCACCCACTCTAAATTTTTCTTCCTTATATCTTACCAGATTTTCCCTTGTTGCAGCTTGTGCCTGTTGCCTCTTCTGCCTTTACTGTGTGCCCTGGGAAGAGTCTGGCTCACCATGTGCTCCAGACCTTTAACCATCTACTAAATCATGACAAACTGGAGATCTGTGCTTATAAAGAGCTCGGATCAACGTTTGTCAAGCACCTATGCATCAGGTGGTATTTTTGTGTGTTTGAGTCCATTTAAGAGCATCTGTGTCGGGCTTTTTTTAACAGGGCTCTGATTTTGCTGTGCTGTTATGTCAGGAGCAAGGATGGAGTGAGGCACAGGCAACGTTCCTATTAACATCTCTATAGGTGCCAACACAAATACCTATGTTCCTTTCTGCTTATAGATGATACATGTGAGGTAGGCCTGGATTTACTCACAGAGCTGGGAGCTGGATATGGTTCCTGTTCTTATCTCTGCCACAGCTGCCTTTAATAGTTGTGCCTCAGCTTCCACACCATTAAAATGGACATCATATACTCTTATTCATGAGAGTGCTGCAAGTCTTATGGTAACTGTTAAATGCTTTAGTTTCTTGGGAGAAAACTGCCATTAAAAAGGCAATAAAAAAACAAAGTATGTTTACAGTATAAACTACATGCTTGTAGTTATACAGGGTTATGTTAACTCCATACTCTTAGTAGGCTGCTTTTAAACCAAAGTAGTATGCTTTTGTAATGCATTGTGTTACCGTACAAATTAGATGCTTTTATCCAAATTACTTGTTGGATATCGAAGGAGACATACACAAGGGTTGCTAGGATGGCCTCATTTTTCACATTCAAGATTTGGAAGTAGAAACAAAGCTTAGAAACTTGGGATTCTTTTAAAAATTAAGTCCTTTCTTAGAAGCAGTTAAGTATTTTTTTTTGTCAGCTTTAATAATAATGAGTTTTTGGTGCCGGGATGAGTGATAATTGCAAATGGCAAAAAGTCATCAGAACGTTGTTACTCAGATTGCAGATTTTATTAATCGTAAAAGAAACTATTCACCTAGAAAGGCTGTTTTATAAGTGCTCATTTACATGAAGACTTGCTGCCTAATTTATTTCGTTCAAAAAAAAAAAAAAAAACCCATGACCAAAAAAACCTGGAAACTTTGTCCTGTCCTTCAAAACCTTGATTATTTTGTCCTTCCCGTCCAGTTTGCTTATGTCATCTGTGCTCCTGCTTATCAGTAGGACCCAGTCTTATTTTTGTCCCGTCTCTCTCACAAATGTATCTACTGCTTCTTGGATTTGTTCCATCAGCTGAGTACTGTGCATCTCCCCTGCATGCATTTCCTCCACAATTAAAAAGGATGTTTATCTTTTATGAATGACTTCTTAGGTAGATGAGTTGTTTGGCCCTTTACATGTTTCTGATCTCATGAGGTGTTGGGATTTGCAGATGTAAATTAAATTTTCATCTGTTTTCTCCCACTTCTTTTATGTTGTTTTCAACATGAGTCTTGATTAAGTAAAGAAATTGAGCACATCCTTCACTGTAGGAATACAATTAGTCAATGTGCCTGCCCTGGGAGCTTAAAACAGGGTACATACTACAGTATCTCTTTAATTGGGGCGCTGGATGGTAAACTCTTCAGGGTATGGGCACAGCCTTTACAAGTTCCTGCTAGAGAATTCATACAGAGAGCATTGCTACAGCATGAATATTCAACAACTGCCTGCCCCTTATTCCTTATGCTGAAATATTAATACAGCAGTGATTCTGCACCTAATTTTGTCGAGATCGGGTGTAAGTAATCCTACTGCATGCACCCAAACCTTTTGCAGGATCATGCCTTTCTGGACCATGCTGAACACCAATTACTCTCAGTAATGCAGCTGGATCTACAGCTGTTGTTGCTAAAATGATGATGGGCTTTCATGTGGAAGGCGGGGAGCATGGGCTCTGCTCCCAGCTGCGTGCCACTGGGTCACCGCTTCAGCCTGCAGAAGGACATTAGCTCAAAGGGAGGAATAAAGCTACTACTCATAGTAGCAAAAGTAATTTCAGACATGCGGATAGAGAAGTACTTTACTATAATGCCCATTGTGACAAAGCTCTCTTTGAACTTTCCCGGTACCAAATTGAGATCCTTCAGCTGGTATTTTCATCACTTGGGCCTTTTCAGGATCAGATTGCAGGTGACTCGGTGGCAAAACGGCTTCAAAAGTGCAGGATTCCTGTGCTCTGCCACGCTCTGGGCTGTGACTTGAAAATAGAATTTCAGAATTGATATTGCAGACTTTTGAGTCTATTTTCTAAACTAATATTTAAAGTATGCCCCACCAATTCTGGTCTCAAAGTTGGTTCTTGAAACTATAATGTATTTCAACACAAAATTATGCAGGCTAAAGTGAAGATGGGTATGGTAGCAGAGCAGATTCTTCTGTTTCATGTATATTTGAAAGCTGAGAAAGCTTCTGCTGAAGTCAGACGACACAGGCTTGTCAAATTGTTCGCGAACGAAAAGATTGCTCTTGGATGGAATTAATTTGCAGTATCTCATTTACCATCTTGAGTTTTGTCATGAATTTCCCCTACTCGGCAGCCTGAAATGCCAAGTGAAAAAGTGTTTCAGTGAGAGATAATATAATATATTAAGAAAATGTTATTGATCACAGTATGCTTTTACTGGAAGATGACTTTTTCTGACTGGAACACAAGGGACTTTGCCTTGTTATAGAAGGAAAATGTATTGTAATATGCAAACAGGATTATTGTTAAGGTCAGAGCAACTTTGTTTTTACATTCCACTTCCTCTGGAAGCGAGCTTCTCCACAACTAACACTGTCAGATGGGCTAGGGTAAGAACAATTTCAATTTTAAACTTAAAAAAAAAAAAAAGGTTACAGCAAGTTTTTTGTTTTATGAAGGAAGGAAATGAATGCTGTTTTCCACATCACCAAAGGTCAGAACTTGTCATTTGATAGGCATTACTATAAGCATTTTGTTACGATGATGGACTGTATTGTGGTGGTTCTTTGTCAGAATCAATTAACACACATTTTCTCATCATACATGTATCTTATGCATGTGTTATAGACAGAAAATGTTGCACATCTTGTTTTAGAGTGGCTTCCACACACAAGGAGGCACTTAATTTTCCCACCTAATGTGGGAAGATTAGCAAAGTGGGAGAGCCTGTGTGGCTCACAGACAGCATATGTGGGTGGACATCATTACTCTGCAAAGCATGAGGACCGAAATTTGTGATGGGATGCCCTGTACAACTTAAAACAAGGACACTTTTAAACATGTTTGATTTAAAGAGGGCTCCCACTGCATAAACAGTGGCTCTAAGCCGTTAAGGTTCTGCTTGCAGTGGGACTGCTTTCTGCTGAAGGGCTCAAAATTTACCCTCAAGAGTACACGTCATTAAGATGATACTTCTTCAAAGGTATTTTGAGCTATTTCTAATGAAACTCATCCAAAACACATTCTGCAAAACTTAACTCTTTACCAAATCTTTTCTGTGTGATTTAGGTTGTAATATTATGAGCCGCATTAACTTAGACTGGAAACACAAACCCATTTGGAATAAGTCAGTAAGGGTTGCACTGCAAATCCAAGAATATTGTATTTTCTGTGTTTGTTTTCCTTTTGTCCTGCTCCACTTCCAAGGTGTCCCTCCAGTGGTTTTCTCTGTTTTTGTTGCAATAAATCTCCACTTCAGTGAATTTGACGATATAAACCTGACTGCAAAAATTCATCTCTGGTACGGTAGCGGGTTACTAACCCACCCAAGGTTTCCATGTGGCAACATGATTTGTTCACTTCAACCAAACATGTCCTACACAGGCAAAGCAGTGTTGCTAAAATTGTTGTCAATTGTTGTTATATTCTGAAATTTAATTACATTTCTTTGCTGCTTTTTCTGATTTAGTTTGGACAAGGAAAAGTTGCTGGTGTAAATGAGGGGAACAGATCTTAGTTGTGTGAAAGACCTGTTTCCCTGGTCCCCTTTTACAGACTCTTCTTCTGACACGGTGATAGCCATGTGGAGGAGAGAGACCACTTGTGTTATTAAAGCAAACAGTTACTATTAAGAATTGAAAGGTTTAGATTCTGGCTTTTTAGGGAGTAAAAAAACAAACCAAAGCCCCGGTCCCTAGATTTTTTTATCCTTTCCTCTTTAGCTGCAAAAATTTGGTAGGGCTTATTTAGCACAATAAACATGACATGAAGTGCAAGTGTAGTAAAGGTTAGAGTAATATTATTAGACTTCCTGCAAGAGTAAATCCGTTGTTTGTACTTCTTAGGATGTTTAAAAATATACAAAAAACTCTCTATTTTCCTCCATTGCTTAAAGAGGAGGAGAGTTACTATCATCACTTCACTTCCCAGTCCCCATGGGACCTTAGTTTAAGGCAACTTGGCTTGTAGGATCAACTCAGCTAGTGCGGATGTCTGCCCTGTGGGACTTGTGCTCCTAAAGATGCTTTATGTTGCCACATGTTATCCTGCCACTTGGCAGGAAAACGATGCTCAGCCTTTGTAATTCTCTTCATCTTCCCAGGATATGCCAGAGCTCACCCCGCTCACAAAGCATCTCTTGTGCGGGCATGAGTCTCCAAAATGCAGTGGCAGTTCAGGACGGCTGGTAATGTCTCCCTGTCAGCTGTGTTCGGTAAGAATAGGTAGAGTTTCAACACATGTTGTTTCAAAACAGCTCTATCAACACAGCTGTTCAGCATTTCCTCGCAACCTTTTGTGACTAGCTCTCCAGAATGCTGTTTAAAATACCACTGGAATCAGCTAAATCTAGCCAGCCCCATGGATGAACTGTAGTACTTGGTTTGATGTGCCTGAAAAGATGAATTATTTAAACATAAATCCATTTAGTTTTCATGTTCCGTATCCTCATGAACTGAAAGACGAAGGGAAGGCGAGAGAAAAAAAGAAACCCCGTGGGAGAACAGTTTGTGCTGCTTAAATCATAGCTAAGTTGTTTTATTTGGTTTTGAAATGGTTCTTGGTGGGCACTGTAAACACAGAGAAGGTATCTTTCACTTTTACTGCATTTCACGCTGAGTGTGAAAATTCAGTGGTAAGCAGAAAAGACGACAATCTATAAAATCCCTTTGTACGTTTGTAGAAGAGTTTGATATAATGACAAGAAAGATATCTCTTAATCTATGCGTCTAATTGTAATGCAGTAAAGAACTGCATCTCTGCTTATGAGTATGTGAGCGAAAACATTTACGCTGAATGTTTATGGGGACACAAAGAGGCAGTTCTTGAAGAGCGCAAAAGGCTTTCTAATTTTTTTTCCTGTTTATAGGAGTCTTTTTAAAAAGCCTTTTGCACAGATGAGATAAATTGAAAGATGCAGAATATCACATCTCTGATGGCGCTGGGGTTGTAGTGGGAAGATCAGATTTGAATCTTCCCTTGCTCAGTTGTAAGCCTGCTCGTGAGCTGCTTTACATCCCCGTGAAAGGCAACTCTATACAGCCTGGATTTGAATAATAGAGTTGCCGTTAACGTCCAACATAAAAAAGATGATTGGTTGTATACTTGATTCATGGGAAGCCAGAAGTAGTGAAGTATATGGTACACGAGGGGATATTTATGCCGCTAATGTTTAAAACACAGCCGAATGATCTGTGTGCTGTAGATGCTTTCAAATGGCAAAAACAAAGGTGCATGTAGCAGTAAATCCGGTTATTCTGATAGTTGAATGGCCCTAGATTAGGATCTGACTGTGCTGTTTCTTCCACATGCAGAGCAAGTCTGGTAAGCCCCTGTTTAGTTACTGCCTGTTACAGGATTATCAGCTTTGAATCAAAGAAAATAATTTCAAATATGTTAGGATTTAGGGTATATTGTTTCATCTTCATCAGTTTCTAATGCAAGAATTGTTTTTTCCAATTTATGTGCAAATAGGCTTCCAAAATCTGTTGCTGTGAACTGAGATTGTCAGATTTTTTTTCTTCATCAAATTACTCCTGTTCTGCTAATAACTGTCAAATTGCACCTCAACTCAGCATTTTCTTGATTTATCTTGCCTGCAGTAGCTAACAGTAGCTCTCTGAGGTGTATCACTTGGCTGCTTTGCAAACAGGGTGCTCTTAAGATACTCAGCTGTGCACTTATATTTTTTTGAAATGTTACAGCAATTATATTTGATTCCTAGAAGAAGATTTCATTGTCGAGTCAAACTGGATGAATTTTTCAAAAATGTAGAGGGCTTTTTCTCAGATGTTCGTAAGCTGAGCAGACATATTGCGCTCATCATTCTGCAATGTCTAAAACATATATTAGCTCTATGTTTTTAGGTTCCTTTTTTTCCAGACAAAATATTACTCTGATCTTTCTGCTAAATAATATCTTCTTCTGTTCCATTTGCACAAATCCACCCCTTCCCCTGTTTCTCCAGCAAAATACTTTACAGGGAGCGAAGTACTGTAGAGCCCTTGGTATGGGGCTGGTTAGTAGCTCCCATCATCTAATGATGTTAGGGATGGTTTCTTCTGGCCGCTTCCTTTCTGAGGCAGAAAGGTGTTATTAATTAAAGACCATTTGCTGAGCTTGAGATTAACTTTGTCTGATACAGAAAGTTTACCTGTATTCCCTAAAATACCTTTTCTCAACCATTTTCTACATTTTTTTTCTACATTATTTCTCTCAACCCACTATTTGGGGAAAACAACCATAGGGAAAAAAAAAACCCCTAGTTGGCTACTAAACCTCTCCAAGCAAAGCATATACTAGCCCATCTTAACTCACTAAAGAACTTATCATTTTGAAAGAAGGTGTTTAATATTAGAAAATGTAGATGAATATCTGTCTCGCTGTGCTGTGTAGACTTGAACCAACAAGATCGATGCATCCAAATTACAGCAGCTTTATCCAGTGTGAATGAGATGCTACTTACCTTTTCAGGTAAAAGAAATCAACAACTATTAATTTGGCAGAATTATTTATTTCTTACTGATGATATTTTCAGTGTATCTAATCAGAGCACTCATGAATAGAAATGAAACAATTTAAATAGAGGCAGTGTACATTGTATGATCTTGTTTTCTCAAACTGTTCCATAATGCGGTGAATAAATTTATCTGTTCTACTGAAAAGACTTCTGCAGAAATCATATACAGTGCTTTCACCTCTATTATTTAATACGACTGTTTTATAACTGTTGAAAGACTGTTATTTCTGCTTCTGCTACAGGCATCTGGAAAAAATGTTCATTTGGGGGAAACAGAAGGGAAAAATAGTCTTACGGAGTCTGAAAATCCAGACAGATGCACCAGGAGCACTTGACTGAAAGGCATGCTAGAAAATGAGGAAATGGTCTTATTCCACACCACTCCCCAACCCCTTGAATAGCAAGGTCCAGATTTACAGAAGGTAAATTAATGAGTGAGAAGAGGTTGGTCTGAATCAACATTCAAGCTCCTTGGAGGCCCAAGAGGAAATGCAGCTGAGCAGAGCAAATGCTCATGAAATCACGTGGTGGCACGTGAATTTTACTCTGAATCATTGGATAAATTTGGGACACTGTGGGAGAGAGGCAAGCTTTGGGTGGCCTCACTGCTAACCAACTGTTGACTGTCCATCAGGCCTGTGGGGAAGCTGATGGGCTTTGCAGAGGTCTGCGTTCTCCTTGAGATGTTGTACTACAGACTGTGCAGTTGGGGACGGTGGTGGCCGAGGGTGACAGCGATGAACTTTGCAGTTGTTGCTGATGGAGAGTGCGCTGTCGTAAGCGAGCTAGGGAGTCTGACCACATGATGCTGTGGTCTGCACTGGTTAAAATGCCTTCTTAGTAAAATTTTCTATCCACAATTCAAATTTGGCTTTTAAAAGGTATTTTTTTGAGGTGTTTGGAAGCTGATTTTTTCTTTTTTTTTTTTTTTTTTTTTAATTTTTCCTGTGGAGAATCCTTTTACACACTCCAAATTGAGTATTTTATATGGGGAGCTTTACTTGTCCTTGATAACTAAGAACATAAATAGATCATATAGGTGAATGTAAACCAGCTGGAAACAAATGAGGAAATTAAGGTGTTGTCTCATCCTTCCTACTGCAAGGATGCAGATACTAGATGCCATCATTATTTCTGTTACAGTGCCTTTTAAAAGCTGCAACTCCACTATGTTCAGGCACGTTTTTGGTAGGCAAAATCTCCTAACCCAAACCCACTATTCTAATAGGTTTTAGATTGCAGTAGTTAATTTGTAGGTACCAGAATACAAATGCTTGCTTCTCCTCACTAAAGCCCTCCTGGGACCCTTCAGCATAAGCCATGGCATACATTTCACTTTTCCACTCTTTTTTAACTCTCCTAATCCTTGGGAATGGGTTGTGGACAATGCAAGAGAAACTGGCTGCTGCGTTTATGATCTATCCTTTTTTTCTTTTTTTTCTTTTTTCTTTTTTTGCTTGAGGAATTTTAATCCCAAAATGAATTCCAGCACTTACATGCTCTTAAAAACCTTACTGGCAACCATCACCTCTTAATCTTTTTACATTTCTTGTGATTAGCAGTGCTTTCTAATCCTAACACCAGACCCAACAGCAACTGTTAACTGCACTTCTTGTTTTACAGCTAAATCTAATCCTTCTAGCAGTCTGAGGCCAGCATTATATTTATCACTCTGAAATTACTAACTGGAAGATGTTGTGGCAGTTCTTGAGTTGTTGTTGTGGTTTTTTGTTTTTTTTTTTACTTTCTCTTTCCTTGTCATGGATTGATAAATGCAGTGATTAGTATAAGGTTATTTTTTTATATATGATGATTTCCAGAAAAAGAATAAAATAGGTGCTTTTTCCCCTTCTCTCTTTCTCTTTTAGTCTTTTTTTTTTTTTCTTTCTTCTCCTGGTCCAGGAAAAGTAATTTGCTTTCTACTTGAGTTTATGATTAGTAGCGAGATGTGTAGGTGGAATATGTTTTAGTGGCTTTTTTCCTGCCCTCCCCTTCCCTCCCCCCACACCTATTAATATATCTGTTAGTAAGCTAATGCTATTAGGTTATGCAGACTCTTCAGTGTACAAGGAAAGAGAAGACAGCCATCAAATCCTTACAGTGCCCCAAAACGTCTTTCCTTTCTCCTGAAGGCTCTGTGTGTGTTTGTCCATGAGGCAGCAACAGATTTTATATCCAGTCACTTAGCAAAGAAAGGGTAAAGAAATTGCTCTTATATATTTACTGGTGTGGGGTTTTTTTCCCACCTGGAAAGTTGTGTGGGCGTTTACAGTCTCTACAGAAACTGCTCTGAATTTGCATTAGGAAAGGGGGAAAGGGAACGCTGAAGAACTACAAACTTCTCTTTTGTTGCTGCTTGATTTTTATTTTTTTATCCCCCCCCCCCCCCCCCCCCCCCCCCCCAAGGCGGGGAAGGCTTTAGGCAGGAGCATACAATCCTCCAAATGACCTATTTGCTTAAATCCTAAAATCATTTTTAAGGTGGATGAAAAGAATGGCAAAGAGGCGCAAAGCGCAGAATAAGAACTAGCACTTTTCTGTAATCACAGTAGGTAATAGCCAACTGTGTCTTCTGCTGCTGGGGTCTTTCCATGGTCTGTTTTTCTCAGCTGTGATTTTCTTTCCCCGACCAAAGAAAAGACAAGCTGTATTTGTTACTGGCAGTGCAAGCTTGAAAGTCTTTCAGATTTTAAAGCAAGGTAGGAAGTTTTTATATATGTGTGTATATATACATGTATATTTATGTGTTTATGTATTTAAAGAGCAATGGTCTTTACTTCGTGAAGATTTTGTGTCTGCAGATTTCGGTGTCCGAAATCTGTCTTCTCTGTCAATGGACTAATAAAAGATGATACTTCTCCCTGTGCTTCTTGCCCTGCTTATATCCTTAGACCATGTCAGCTCTGGCAAAAAAATGCTACTTTTGTATTTAAAACAGGAACAAAGCTGTATGTCATTCAAAACATAACTGTGTCCTTGCCCTTCTGACCTTATTAAATGTATAGTTTCTTAAACCGCTTTAATCCATTACTAGCAAGATTGCCTGGTGGTTGGAAGAAGAAACTGGGCTTTCATCTCTGCTCAGAGCGAGCTGCTCTGCATCTCTGCTCAGGGGAAAACATGTCTGTGCCTGGTCACTTGGGCTGTCTTCATTTTGTGTTGAACGGCCAGGAAATTTTGGGGAGCTGCATCCTCCCCACGCACACGTGTGCACACCCCTACTGCCCCTGCCTGCTCTGGCTGGTTCTGGTTTCCCAAGGTGGTTTTCGGGCTCCTTGTGCCTCTCTAACAGTTCCCTCTCCCCTTACCTCTTCCTCTGTGTTTTTTTTTTTTTTCTTTTTTCCCCATGTGCCAGAGTTCAGCTAAGGTCCCTGATGAGTTTGTACAAGCTTGTAAAATGTTTTAGCTGTGATAATTTAGACTTGACTTTCCAAAGGCAGAAGGGGCCATAATACGTGATGAAATAGGGCTGCCACCCTCTTTAATTATTTCTCTGCTGTACACCTTTGAGGTCTTTCCTCCAGATAACTCAAAAACTTTGAACGGGGGGGGGGGCAAAAATCGTATAAAGTGCACAAGTCAAAATTAGGCTTTGTAGTCAAATGCCTGGGGGGGGACTGGGACACTGGCTGGGCTCTCCTGGGCAGCTCAGCAGGAGACACCGATCCCTACTGCTCTTCTGAGCTGCAAATGCTCATGGCTGTGGAAGGAGGGATGAAGTGAGAGCTGATCTGGGAGCTGGCAATATTCATCCTGGGTCTAAAGTTACGTCTCGGGATGCCTCGCTGCGAGCGCAGGGCTCATGGTGCAGAAAGGAGAGGTTGGGGAGGGGGGAGCCCTAAATTTTAGGGTCCTAATGCCTTTACTGCCATCTTCAGTGAGAAACTGGCTTAATGAGGGTATATTGTGAATTAGGAAACTATGATGATTAAAAGTTGGGGTGAACAGTACAGGGGAAGCATGGGGTAAATACACAGTGTAAGGAAAAAAAAAAAGTTGGTACCCTGCATAAAAAGGTTGTCTGGGGTGACATTTTCAGACTTGCTGCAGTGTCGCTGACGGCCATGGAGACTTTTGAGCTTGAGTGCTGCAGTTGTTTTACACTGTTTACCTCCTTTTCTCTGGCTAAATTTCCTAGAGAGATTTCCTGAGCCCTGTCTGTGTAACTGCTCCCTCTCCATTCAGTGCTCCTGTTTCCTGCACAGCGTCATTCCTACACACAGTATAGAAAAATCACTCTAGAATGTAAGGTAAAAAGGCAAACATATTTATCAGGCGTTTCTCTATTTGAGCAAAGAGAGAATATATTTTCCTTTGAAGTCTTCTGACCGAAAGCCGTGCCGAGAGTTGATTAATGTAGGAAGTTGGATCTTCCACCATCTCTTGCTTTTAGTTCCAGTTTTGAGCTCCAGCTACAGAACGCTCATGGTAGGAGGCAGACGATCCTATCACCCTGCTCCTCCTTCAGTGTATACGGTGAA